>NC_142215.1:19558281-19913542 GCF_049639895.1 Pseudopodoces humilis
TTTGAGGATTTAGCAGTGTGGACAAGGGGCTGATCTGGCCATGTGATCCCATGCTGGCGCTGCAGAAATACCGGAGGAAGTGAATTGCTTGCTTCGAGGCCTGGATCCATGGCCAGCATTGCTTGAAACCTGCTGAGTAAAGTGGCATTGGAGGCTGTGCTGGCTACTTCTGAGCAGTGGTGTAGTGAACATTAACCAGTTCAGGTTAGTGGTGCTTTTTTAGAGATTTGCTGTTGGTCTGAGCTGGTTTGGATATTTTTATTTATTTTTTTGTCCCCTGGCACAGAAGTAGCCAGCGCTGTATCTGATCTAGATGCACTGGAAGCATAAAGGAGAAATAAGCAGAAATACTTTCCTTTATCTCCTTGCAGTGGGCTCATGAAAGAATGGTTTCTGGCTCCCTTGTTTAAATCTTAGCTGTCGTCCTTCCTACTCCATATGGAATGGGAACATTTCATAGACTCTTAGGAGATGTTCGAGGTATTTCCTGACTGAGTTTCAGCTTGCCAAAGTTAACCTGGTTAATAAAGGAGATGTCTCTCTCTGCCAGAGCAGATTGATCCTGTGAAGGTGTGGATTAGTTCTGGTTTTAGGTCTGGGCTTAAGAACGGCCACAGCGATTTTAATTTGCAGTGCTGTATTTGACTTAGAAAAATATTCTGAGGGATAGGGGTGTTTGCCTGGCACAGAAGTAGAACTTTTTACTGGCCTGCTGCTTGCAAATCTCTGTTCTGTCATTTACTCTGGATTTTCATAGGGACCTCTAGGCCAAAGGGTCTTGCTGGTGATGCCTTGTCTGGAAACTCTTGAGTTTCCCAGTGGTGTTAAACTGCTTGTTTCAGGTGATCAGTAAGTCCTGTGGAAGACCTCTGTCAGGGCAGGTACACTAGTACTTGGATGTAAAAAAGAGCACCTTCCTCTAGCAAATGTTTGTTTTGCTGCAGGGAAACCAAACTTGTGCTTTGGGTACACCCTAAGCTGCTTTTTTTTTCCTGCTGTGGCAGCTGAAAGACCAGTCTCACCAGTGAGTGCTGGAGACCAGGGTTGGGGGGCCTTGCACGAATGTTTTGACTCGTGTCAAATACCTTGTATAGTGACACAAATGCTTATGATGTTGTGGGAGAGAATTGCCCACTTACCAAAGGATACTGGGCCTTGCTGGGCTAGAGGAGGGCTGCCTTGGGCTAATGGAAATGTGAAGGTACTGGTAAGAAGACAACCTGGGCCAGCAGTTACCAGCTGTAAGTTTGTGTATGAGTCAGCATCTGCCAAAGTGTTGGCAGCTCAGAGTTACCAGTCTCCTTGCAGTCCCAGCTTTGTTTCCTTCATGTTGGAGCTGGGACCTCTGGGTAGGTAAGGAGGGCCTAAATGCAGTAGCTCTGCAAGCTTTGTCCTGTGTTCAGAGCGGAAAAGTGCAGGGGCTGCTTGTAATGTTTGATAAGCTGCTAATGAGTCTTCTGCTCAAGAAAAAGCTGGCAGTGTCAGTGAGGCTGTGAATCCTGGGGCATTCTATGATCTATAAATGGAGGAGTTACTTTGGCACCTGGGCCCTGGCCTGGGTTGTGCAGAAATTCACACCTGATGGCTGTAAGGCTAAGCAGCAGGTTGCTAAAATTCAGAATATAGTGCAGGTATCTGAGAAAGTGGCGAAGCCTGGAACAGGTTGTTGGAGGTTTTTGCCTTGCCCTTGAATGAACTTCTGGGTAGATGGCCAGTGCAGTAGAGACCCTTCATCTCATGTGGTGTTTTGTCATTGCTCCAAGTCAAGTCACTTCTGAAGAATCCCGAGTCTGTGGTGCTTTACTTCGTGCAGGAACAGCTGTAGTTAGACTAGGTTATCATGGAACTCCTTGTTTGGGCAGGCATGATGAATCTGGAGATACACCATGAATGTAGTAGCTATAACAGGTGAAAGGACTGTCTTTTTACAACTTAAACTTTTTTAATGGCAGAGGTTGGGGAGGATACTTTATTCCAGCAGTAAATGCTTGGACTTTAATCTCTTTGTGGTCCCTCAAGCTTTTCAGTTGTCATCTTCAGGTCAAACTAAATTTATCCTGGCTTGGACTTGTGTTGAAGAAGCCCCTTTGAGCACTAAGAGGATTACACGTGGTGAAGAGATGGCAGAAGTTCATGACCTTTCACTAATGCTATTGGGGAAGCACGTGTGGAGACACTTTTCTGGGCTGACAGTGAAGCCACGCTGGGATCAGTCCAGCAGCAGCCTAAGCAATGTGAGAGGACAGGCTGATTCAGCACTCCTGGAGCCACGCAGAGTGTTATCCCCTTCTGGGCAGAGCTGGGACTGCTGCTGCAGGTTCAGCTTGTCACACCTGAAGCTGGATCTCTGTGAAGATGAGTTTGCAGCTGATGATGATCCTTGGTGAAGTTGGTTGCCTTGTCAAAGCCAGCTGTGTTGGGATGCCAGGGCTGGCCAGCCCCTCGAGGTTTGTGGGTAGCTGCTCCAGGAGCTCTCTGAGCAGCAGGCTCAGGGCGCTCTCCCAAACTGGAGTGCAGTGGTGTAGGGAGAGCTGTCATTATAGAACCTGTCTGGTGGCTTCTGGAACAGGCTCGTGGTGCTTCACAACTGCTGCCTGTCTGGCTGCCTTAGTCCTCTCAGGAGAAAGGCAGAACCTCCTCAGTGCAGTCCTTAACCTTTAGTGACTTTCCATGTGGTGCTAGAGGTGGGAGAGACAGCATGGCCTTGACAGAGGCAGGAGTCAGCATCTCCTGCTGGAGCAGCTGCCTGCCCTTGAGCAGCTACTTCGAAAGGAATGTGGTTTTAAAGCTGATGCATGTGTTTATCACCTCTCTGAATAAGAACGTGAGCAAGGCCAGTTTCTTAACTGGCTGGTGGTTTGCTTGCCAGGCTTTAAAGCTGGGCCTTGCTGGGTGGAAGGTGCTTCCACCTATACCAGCTTTTGGAATCGCCCTGTTCTTTCTATAGGCACAACTTCCAGCTTTAGTAGAACTGGGAGTAAATATCCCACGAGAGCTTTTGTGTGCCTGTTGCTGGTTTCAACTGGAGGTAACGCTTTGTTTAAAAGGAGCTTTAAAGACATGTAGGTACCCCAAATGTCCCAGCAACATAGATCTCTTTCATTAAGCTCTGCTCATTTAACAACAACAAAGCAGCCATTATTTTTCTCTAACTTGACAGTCCATTGTGTGAAGAAATGGGAGATGCTTAAATGACTTCCTTTGGATGGGAGAGGCTTCAGATGCCAAGTTCAGTGTTTAAAGGCTGTTAGTTGTGGCCCATCAGGCTTTAATGATTCTGTGGCTGCTTTATTTAAGGAAAACTGAAGGACAAATGCAAAGCCAGACTAGCTGATGACTAAATTGGCTTCCTGTTTGCTCTTAACTGCAGTCAATTAATGACCTATCACTTGTTTAGCCTCCAAAAAGTATCTCTGATATTGTCATGTAAATTCCTCTGCTCTTCCTTGCTTTGCAGCCCCAAGGAAACATTCCAGACAGTGCTGGATGCAGGTGATCTGATATGCATGGTCTTGGATCAGGGAATAAAATTATTTAGGATGCAGAGACCCAAAAGGTAGCTCTGCTTACCTGGAGGTGCTGAGGCAGAGCGAGGCTGTTACTAGGAGCTCACCTGAAGCTGGCAGAACCATTCTGCCTGCCCCAAAGAAATGCTGGATGCCCCATACACATCCTGAATAGTGAAATTCCACACCTATGCCTCAGAAAAAAGAGCACACTTACTTCCCTTGGTTTTGTTGGCTTTTGGAATTAGTGTCACATTGCCAGCTCTTTGCCTACATAAGCATGATGCTTCTCTCTACTGGAAAGTGGCTCTAGTAACCGGGTTTTGTATCAGATCTATGCAGATGGAAGCAGGTCAGTGTTCTGCAGAGCAGGGACTTGGCCTAGAGCTATTGCTCTCTGCACTGGTCACAGATTGGTGGTGTTCCTGAAGATCCAGTTTTCTGATTTGTACTGAGCTCTGTCACTCAGGTTTTGGTGCTGTAATTCTGTGGCAGTCTTTGTTACTCTTGGAAGAGGGAGGCAGAGCAGCAAGACTGTTGCAGTGCCTCTTCCTTGCTTTCTGGAGTAGTTGTTTGCCAGCTGCTCAAGTTTTTGTGGTTATGGAATAAGGCAGACTCCTTCATCTGGCTGTGAAACAGGTCATGTGGCAGTGTCTCCACAAGGAACTTTTCAGATTACAGGGGAGATGCTTAGTTGTGTTAAAGAAAAACCTCTTGTAACCAGTAAGTTTATGCTGAACAAGTGGCTTTCTAAGTCCCTGATGATCTCCTCTGCACTTTGGGAATACAGTTGGCTCATCTGAAAGCTTTTACTTGGATATTTGTTTGTCTTGTATGTGGAAGGTACTTGAGAGGCTTAATTTTCAGGGATGTGGTTCCCAGCCTTTACAATTGGAGGTGTAGAGAAGTGCGAAAGGCAAAGCAGTGCTGCTGCTGGGAGGCCCACATTCAAGGAGGGGTTTCATCTGTATCGAGGATCTGGTCCCACCAGCATGTGGGAACAAAGGGAGACTGTCCTGGCTGTGGAGGTGGTAGGAATGGGATCTGACTTGATTCATGTTTGCTTAACCGTTCTGAGGAAACCCAGAGGAAGGAAAACCCTGTGTGCTGGGTTGTTAACTGGCCTTCCCAGATCTGGAAGGCTCAGATATCTGATCAGCTTTGTGCTAGGTTGAAGCACCACCTTTCCAGACTGATGGCACAGAGATGCTGCTGCTATGGGCCAGGAACTGAATCATGCTCCCTGCTCCTCCTGCTCCCTTAACTCACAACCTGCCTGTGGACCACAGCTTCTGCTGCCAGGCCTTGTGGATCCTTCCCACGCAGGCTTAGGCTGTAATTTCCTAAATATTTTCTTGTTTGAAGTGCCTGGTTGGTGAAGCCATGCTGCATACCAGATCAGGGGAGCAAACCAGGCTTAAAACAAACTCTCTATGGCTTGGTTTTAACCAGGTGAACTCCCCAGCCCAGCTTCCTGTGGGGAAACACGCCTGCCCAAAGTGATGTGAGTGGGGACGGTGGGCTGGGGTGGGGCCTGGGGCTGTGGGAGCTGTCCTTGCCTGCAGCTCAGAGCTGAGCTCTGGAGATCCTCACCTTCAAGAGCCTTTGGAATGTCTTAAATCCAGGTCTCACAGTTCAGGTCTGGAAAATGCAGCTTTCCACACGGGCAATGGCTTGGAAAGCTGTCTGGCCTGTGCTGTGGCCTGGCTGCAGGGCTCTCCTGTACAGGCAGAAGGGAGTCACCCAGGAGAGACATTTGCTCTGAGGCCAGTGAGGGAGTGTTTTGTTAAGGACTTTGTTCTCATCATACTGTTGAAATCAAACCCAACAGGCTTGGGAGGCAGGAGCTCAGTCTCTCCCAGACACTCGGGCACAAGCCCAGCGCAGCGCTGCTCCCTCTGCCAGGATGGTTTGCTTCCAGTGGCAACTCCAGGGAAAAATCCAGGTTGGAAGGGCTAGTGCTGGTGGCTGGTGCTTGGAAAAATCTGCAGTAAAGCACTTGGGTTGGGCTGTGTCAGGTTGCAAAGTGAAGTTTATTTAGTATTTGGTAGACATTTAGTTATGAATAACTTGGTTATGACTCTTCAGACTGAATTTTTGTAAGAAATTTAATTCTTCCTGCTCTAGTATCTGATTTATTTTTTCTGCCTGCAACAATTGATTGCTTTGTAACAAATCTCTGGACTCCTGACTTTTAAAAATAACTAGTCCAGAAATCTGTTTAAGTTCTTTGGTTTTTTTAGTTGATGTTTTGCCTGGATGACTTGTCTTTCAGCCTGGCTGGGAGTATTAAAGGGGAAGCGGCTTGGGCTGGCTTCCGATGGGAAAATGTCTAATTAAAAACTGCTGGTTATCTGAGTGGATTCTGCTCTGTGCTTCTGCAGTCAGAGCTGTAACTGGTTTGCAGGGAGTTTGTTTTTGATGTGGATTGAAGTCATCAGAGAATCATGGATCTTTTACTTGAATCTGATTTAGGTCGATTAAGTGAAACAGTTTATTTCCTAAAAAATGTGAATAGTTAAGGAAAATGAGGCTGGATTCTGCAGTGTGAGTGCTTCCTGTTGCAGATAAATTTGTTGCCTGTATTCCTTATTTCTTCAGTCGTGGGTTTCATCCAAGCTGTTGGGATTTAAGTTGTGCTGTGTGTTGTTAGTGTGTCCTTGCTCCCCAGAAGATGAAGCTTGGTGGGAATTATTTTTTTGTGACCTAGCAAGATCCCTGGTCCCCAGAGGGAAGGGAGTCTCCTGCTGCCAGGGATCTGTGCACAGCACTTGTGCCTTTTCATGAAGGCAGGAATGTTACATATTCATATGGACAAGTTATGGTTGCTGTGGGAACTGAGTTGGCTGAGCACTGTGTCTTGATCCTCTCCTCCCTATGTTAGAGATGTCCAAAACAAGCAATCAAAAAACTATCAGGGAAGAATTGATGCAGTGAAATGTCATGCTGGAGATGTGGTGTGATGCTGTCAGAGGAATAGATGCTGTTACAGGTGCTTGGTAGTAATGTGACTGAATTGGTACTACAGCTTGTACTAGTACTTTGAGGAGTAGGAAACACCGTGGTGGAGTGCTGTGGAGGAGGCTGCAGCTGGGAGGGGGGAAGCTGACATGCTGCCAGCAGGTTATGGTTTTAAATGCTCTGATCCTGCCTGTGGTGCCTCAATCCCTGCACTGGTGTCTGGGAATGCTGGTGCTCCCAAATTGCTGTGGGCTGGAGGCAGGGGTCCCGCCTCTGGCAGCAGTGGCCTGTGTCACACACAAGTTACCCAGCTGCCACCCGCCTTGCCTGGGCTTTGCTCATGGGCACCCGAGTGGCATGGGCTGTGGATGTGGAAAAGGAGGCTAGGAACGCTGTTGGGATGGCTGGGGCTTCACGTGAGGGATAATGTGACAGACTGGAGTGACTGCAGCGCCTGCGGAAGAGCCGGGAGCAGCGTGTGGAGCGAGGTGTACATCTGATGGCACAGTGGGAGGCTGTGGGGGCAGGGGGAGGAGGTGGAGACAGCTGCTGCTGCTTGGGAGTTGGCTTATAAATGCCCTCTGACTCAGATTTCGGGTAGCACAGCTGAGCATCTTGTGGTTTCACCAACCCCCACATCCCTGCGTTAAACTGGAATTCTCAGACTATGAACCTGCTGTGTTTCCTTAGGCTGTTGGCACTGGCTTAAACCAAGGCGAGAATCCGCGTCTCCAGTACTGTAGGCTTGTGAACACCCTGCAGGGGAGGGGAGGGCTGGGAAAGGGGGCACCAGGTGGGTGAAAGGTAAACAGGCCATGAAAAATTCCTGATATGAAGTGGGTCTGCTCAGTCCTCTTCCTCCCATACTGGCAGGACGTGCCCACTCAGGCTGGACCGGGGATGATGGGCTGCTCTCCGGGTAGTGGGGGTTGAAGGTTATCCTTGTTACTCAGGGGTAAACAATGCCGAGTCAGGCACAGTGGCCGGGCTCAACCAAACAGATTATGCCAGCAGAATTGCGAAGCTTTGCATCGGCTCTGAATCGGAGCCAGCAGGTGGAAGCCGGCCAGGACTAAAGTGTTTTTGGGTTTTGTGGGTGGAGGGAGGCGGGGACAGGAGAGCTGGGTAGCACTAAAACTAACTGTGCTCTGTCGCTGCTGCTCTTGTCGTTGCTGGGGGGATTGCTGCCTCCAGCCTGGTGTCTGCTGTGCCGACGAGCCCTGCTTTGTGCTGCCTGCCTCCCCTGAATTACTGGAACTGCTCCTCTTTCCTCCTGCTACTGTCTTGTCTGTCAGGGGAAATCTTATCCTTTCTTCTTACCTTTATTTTGTAAGAGCTGATGCAGTTCTCTTGCATGGCTGAGTGACGTCACTGTCAGCACAGTAAGCATCAGCAGCCTGGTCACATGCTGACCCAGTCAGTAATGCAGACGGGATAGGAAGGTGGAGGGGCCGAGGGGGGTGGGGGGCTGGATTCTGGACATATGGTAGCCATCCCTTTTGGGGTGCAACTGCTGGTTGCAGGAGCCGTGGCTTCAGAGCGGCACGAGACCTGGCTTGGGGCTTAACGCTTTGGAAAACTCCTGCTTTAAAAAGAAAAAAGCAGCCCTGAACTCTGAAGCTTCTGTTTGTTCTCCATCCGAGCAGACATCCAGGATTCTGAAGAAGCAGTGGCAAGCAGGATGCTCTTCCCTACGTCCACGCAAGAGTCTTCCCGTGGCCTCCCAGACACCAACGATCTGTGCCTTGGCCTGCAGTCCCTCAACCTGACAGGGTGGGACAGACCCTGGAGCACCCAGGACTCTGACACTGCAGCACAAACCAGCACACAGTCCGGTGAGTCTGCTGACACACGCAGCAACAGTTGTTGGATTCTGTGTGGTTTTGGCTGGTTTCAAGCTAACGTGGAGTGATGTGCTTGTGTAACAGGGCGCTGGCGGCAGCTAATGGGGGCTTCTTGAGCCCTGGTGCTTGTGTAATGTGACAGCTGAGTTGGGGAGGCTGTGGCTGCCTGTGCCACAGCCCCCTCTGCTCTGCTGTCAGCTCACTGCAGATGAGAAGTGCCCGGGGTTGTTTTGCTCAGAGCTGTAGTGCTGCTGGAGGAATAACCTCACCGGGAGAGGAGAAATCCTCTTGCTGTGTTTGGAGGGAGTGGGTGGGGGGTGTGGTGTCAGGAGGCTGAACACGCTGGGTAGGACTGAGGCTGAACTTCACTCCAGCAGCCTGAGGAAATCCCTGGTGGCAGGGAGCTCTGCAGGTAGGGGGGTTGTGCTTGCAGAGGGCCCCCCGGTGCCCGACTGCCAAAGTCCTGGCGGACCCGCTTGCCCAACTCTGCTGTGGGGTGTGGTACAGCCAGCACCCAACAACTTCAGCTGGCAGCTCCCCGGCTGGGTGGGAGACTTGGAGGGATCCTTCTCCACTCCCACACTCAACTAGAAATAGCGGGCTGTGCCTGGCAGTGGGCTGCAGGAGATGCAGTGGAATGGCTTCTGGTTTTAAATCTTCTGGTCCAGCGCAAACCTATGTGATGGGCAGGGTGTGGGCTTGCAGCCACGCGCTGCTGGCTGGCGTGCCCTTCCCCCTTGAGTCTGCTTTTGCAGCTGAGATTGGCTGGGGGATTCCAGGGATGCTGGGTGCCTCCCCTGGAGTGATGTGGGGGTCCAGTTAACTGTTTGAGACACCAGCATTCCCTGTAAAATCCCAGGAGAAAGGGGTGCTGCTTGGACAAACTTAATGCATCCTCTCAGCTTGGTGTTGGAGCAGAGGGGTAAAACAGGGAAGAGTTCACTTGCTAGCTTCTGAGGCATGTAAAAACCAGTTTCACAAATGGTGTGTTCACTCAAGTATCAGTCTGTGGAAAGATCTAGTGCTTTGGCAGAGTTTGTGCAAGTACAGCCTGGTTGCTACAGAAACTCATCCCTTTATAGCAGCATGCTGCTGCTTTGTTAAAAGGGGAGTGCATCGCTGCACAGACTTGGGTGACACAGAGGCCCCAGGCATGGAGTTGGTGCTGACAGGAATACAGATAGCTGCTTGGGTGGGAGGAGGAGCTGGGCAGTGGGGTTTGCCTGTGTGGATGTTTGGAGGGGCAAGGGGGTGCTGTCCTGAGCATAGGAGGAGCTGTCTGGGACACAGCTCTGAGTTGCTGCATGAGTTGTAAAACAGAAAAAAAAAAAGTACTAGTGGGGTAGCAGAGTTTGAACAGCTCGATCTGCACAGTTCATTTGAGTTTCTGCATTTAATTTCCACAAGGCTTGGCATGTGGGGCCTGACATAGGCACTTGAGGTCTGCCTGCAGCCCAGCTGTGGTAGCTTTATTAAGCCTTGCTCTGCTCCAGTGAGCAAACCTCCACATGGTCCTGTGGGCTTCCCCTAATGAACCAGGGAATACCACACTCTCCTGCCTGTACTTTCATTGCCAGCTGAGACCTGGAAGGAGGAAGGAGAAACAAGTTAGTGTGCAGTGGGCCGGCCAGGTGCCTCAGAGCTCTGCTCCGAGCCCCTTCTGGCTGTTGGCAGACTGGAGCCCTGCTGTTCCCTGTGTCACAGGATCTTTAATGGATGAAGAGCCCACTTGGAGCAGGTGACATCCCCTGGAGCAACCCTGCTGCTCGCAGCCCTGGCAGTGGGCTCAGCGCACAGCGCGCTGCGGAACGAGGCTGTCACACGTGGAGGCAGCCACTCGGTGCAGATGTCCCAGCTCCACCTGCTCCTCTGTAGGCATCTCCAGAGCTCTCTTGGCCGGCTTCCTGCCAGCCTGCCTTGGCAGAGGCGTGGATGTCTCCGCAGTGCTCCGGCAGGCAGGAGAGCAGTGCTGGCATGAGCCCGAGGAGGGCTCTGTGCCTCGGAGGTTGGGTGGTGGGGTTGGCATGGCCATGCTGGTGGCGGGAATTTATTCCTAAGGGGGTGGAAGGGACTGCTGGTTTCAGGAAGAAAGTTAGGTTGGAGAGGATTTGAAGGTGCTCTGGTGACCTCCCTGCTCATGGAAGGATGTATCTGGTGTCAGGTGCCCCCACTGACTGCAGTGCTTTATGCTGGAGCTCCTGCCTGCCGTAGAGGCCTGGGTAAAGCTGTGGAAAGGATCTTGCCTCAGGCACAGCCCTGGGCTCTGATGATCTGTGCCCACTGGGTGGTTGTGGCAAGTGTGGTAACAGCTGGTGGAAGGTGACACCCAGTGCTGTCTGAAGAGGCCTGTTTTCTGCACTTCTGACTCCTGGTATTCCCATTAGTACACAAAGAGGGTGCCTGGGATGTGAGACCTGCCCAAGTGCACCTGTACTGCTCTGGCAGAGCAGCCTCCGGCCTTCTGTGGCTGTGCAGAGGGTCCAGTGCCCTGTAGCTGGGGGTGTTGTGATCCTGAGACAGTGTTCTCCTTCTCACTCCCACGTTCCCTTTGCAAGTGAGCATCTGGGCCAGGAGTGCTTCACGGTCTGGGCTGTTGTTACTGTCCTGCTCTGAGAGCTGTGGGGATGGTATGTGCTGGCTGGGGAGGTGAAAGGCTCCTGATCCTGTGCATGGCCCTGTATTGCTTCAGCCACCCACACCTACTGTCTCTGTGGGCCCTTAGCCCTTCCTCAGGGCCCTGGAGGAGTGGCAGTGGAGCTCCTTGGGAGCAGAGAGCTTGTAGTTGAGGAGTGTTTTCTGAAAGGTTGTGGAGCACTCTGGGTGGCAGAGAAGTGTCCTGTGTCTGAGAGCTATGTGGGTCTAAGGAGCTGGCAGATGCTGGTGCTTCCAGGTGGCCTGTCCATGGTGTGATGGAAGGAGGGAGGCTATGTTGCTGTGTCTGAGTGCTGCTGAGGCCTGGGAGGCTGCAGCTGGCCTTGGCCCGTGGGGCTGGGGTGTCCATCGGGATGTCCTGCAGGCAGGTGAGGCTGCGGCAGTGCTGGGCTGTGGCTGGACATGGGGGAGGGCTGGCACAGCCAAGAGAAGCTGTTGTGCGTCTGGCACCCGGGCCTTTGGAAGGTTCCAGCAGTGACTCAGCTGTGTGGACCCACGGAGAGGTGGCTGGGAGGGTGGAAATGCAACAAAATAGCTAACAATCAGGCTAAAAATATTGCTAATGTGGTCTCCTGCAGTGCTGTGCTTGAGTACTGATGAGCTGGGACCTCTTCTCCTCCTCGTAGTCCCTGCCAGCAGGGAGCTTCCTGAGCTTGGGAAGGACCTTTGGCTGCAAAGCCTTCTGGTGTCACCTTGTGCTGCCAGGGCGTTGTCACCACACAGCTTGGTGCAGCAGAACAAGTGCCTGCTGATGGCAGGTCAGAGAACAGTGGGGCTGGTTTTTATGCCCCAATCCTGCCTACCCAAAGGGCCGCTGAGCCCCCTGCATCCAGGCAGGTTTATTTGTGAGGAGTTTTCCTTCTGCAGCAGGCCTGTAACGCACGGGGGGTGTGTGCTGAGCTCTGGGGAATGTGCCAGAGGCACTGCTGGTGCCTGGAGAGGCTCTCTGGAGGCAGTGGCTGCTGCAGGCTCGAGCTGCTGGCACTTTCTGGCTGTAGGATTGAGCTGCTGTCTCACAGCAGGCGAAGTGTCTCAAACCCTCTGCTGCCACTAGATCTGTCAGGCTGGAAATACTTCAGCTAGTCCCAGCAACCTGCTCTGTGACCTGGGGAGGGACTTGTGCAGGAAACTGGCCTTTAACACTTCCACTCCTGCCGTTGTGTATTTCTTGAGGCAGCATTTCCCTGTCTTCAGCCTCCCAGCAGGCGGACACGTGTGCCGAGATCTTGGAGTTGAGAGGCAAGGGGGGGTTAAGACGCAGCGAGGTAGAGCTGCCCTTGATGGTATCCTTTACCTTCACTGCCCTGTTTCTCAAGGGGTGCAAGCAAACAGGGTCTCGATCCAGTTTTTGCCTGGAGAACAGCAGCGCACAGCAGGTCTGTGCGCAGATTTTGGGTCTCCCTGCCTGGCTTTCAGCCTGCGTGCCAGTTGCTTGGTCTGGCTGGTCTGTCCTGCCCTACATTGGAAGCTGTCCCTATGTGGGACAACAGACTTGCCCATGGGGAAATCATCCTAAAACCAGTCTGTTAATACCAAGTCTGCAATGCTAACCTGGGAGTGTTTTTAGCAGGATCAAGTCTTCTGGAGAGGATGTTGGGCTGTCCAGGTGAGCCCAGCAGTGAACTCTTTCTGATGGAGCACCTTGCTGTATCTGCCTCTGCTTGTTGTGTGACCCTAAAGCTGTCTAAAGATTTGAGCTTTTCCTTGGATTTGCTCTTGAGACTGCAGCTCCAGCCTCATCTGTGCCCTCTGCGGGGTGGCTGCTGCTGTCTCATTCTCCAGCCTGCAAGGTTGCAGCTCCTGTCGCTCTGGTTCTGGGGAAATGGCCCATGGTAGGAAAATGCTGCTGAATCTTCCCAGCTCTTGGCTCTTGTGCTTCCCAGAGCACAGCAACTCATTTCTGCAATATGTTTGCTTATCTGTAGTTGCTCAAAATCTACTAGGCTGGAGCTGCAGGCAGTCTGTTGTGTGTTGCCTGGCAGATAGTGAGGCCTCAGAGCACGAATCTCTCTGAAGTTTTCAAGGCAAAACCCCGTCTGAAAGATGAAAGAAAAGACCTGTTGCACAGGAAGAATGGTTGTTGTCATGGTCTTCTTGCCTTTCTTGATAACAGCAGGAGGGATTCATAAGCTGCTCCCTGAGGTCAGGCTGTTTTCAGAGCGTCCTCAAATGCTGTGTGTGGTGGAGGGCACCTGAGCCCCCCCAGGGGAGAGTTGCTCCTCAGCCTGGGATGGCTGTTTATAAATACAGCATGGCAGTCACTGGCTTTCCTTGAGCTGCTGGTTTGAGTGCTTGGATGCAGAGCTTGGGGCAGAGGATTTGGGTCTGCAGTTCTCCATCTGTTTAATTTGCTGCTTGGCTAACCAGTGCCAAGCTCCATAGATCGCTCCTTTGTGCACGTCCAGGTTCTCTCCCTGCTGTCTTTCCTGCTGTCTTTTGGACAAGTGGTTTCAGAAGACCTAGGTGTGTCTTTGGCTCCTGTTTATTTCTGCTTGACTGTGTGTAAATCCTTCTCCTTATGCTAGAGGAAGATTCCAGAGGCTCATCCTGATGGAGATCTCAGTGTCTGGACAACAGTAGGTTGGCATCAGAATATTCAAGGACTTTCTTGCTCTGTAATGAAAGGGGTATTTTGGGTGTGGGGGGAGAGTGCTTCACCTGAGTGAGACTTCTTTTTCATTTAAGCCTGAGAATGCCTAGAAAACTTGGGGAAAGTTTGTTGTGCTGCTGTGGTGAGCAGGGAAGGGCAACTCCTGCCGACCTCGGAGCTGTGCCTGGTTCAAGAAAACATGTATCCAGAGTTTCTGAATGACATGTTCAGAGTGTAGTAATGGAAGCACAGATGTGGTGGTGGTGTTGCTTCCTTTGTGAAGGTTGTGGATGATAACAGTGGAAGGGCACAAAGCTGGGAGCTGGTTTGACTCTCTGGATCTCCTGCTTGGTGCTGGTATTCCAGGAGTACCTGAGACAGCCTTACTAGATGCTTGTCCCATGCCATCCTAGTGCTTGTAGTGCTTTTCTAAGGATTTATTCGATGTGGGTACTTAATGGGCACTTGTTCCTTGAATGTGTTTCAGTAAGAGCTGCTCAGTGGGCTGGTTCCTCAGTGCTTGGCTCCCGTGCTGCGGAGTGGGAAGCGGGGAAGCACTTAATAGCTGCACACTGCTCATGTGACGGTGGTATTTGATCCTTAAGAGAATAAAATATGTATCAAATAAGTAAAAGAAGTATCAAACCTGAGCTTGCAATTGGTTTCTAATGGAAGTTGCTCTCAATCCGACTCTTACAGCTTCCATTTGAGCAAGTTCTCCTAAAACAGATTTATTTTTATCTGTGCTGATGCTGTAAAACAGAAGATGCAAATAGAGGAGGAACAAGAAACCAACCAGCATCTCTGCCTGTATCCAGCCAGAACTGAAGTGTCAGGGCAGCTCCAGTCCTGTGCTGGAGGCAGCTTGATGGGAGTAGGCATGTACCACTCAAAGTGGTCCCCTTGACACTTCTGTCAGGGAGGGATGTTTGATTGTGGCATCTGGAGCAGCCCTGTGGCACTGTCCAGTGGTGATTTGGAGAACATTTCTCTTGTCTCACTCTGGAATTTGAGCCTTAAAAGGCATGCTCCTGTCCAAGGAGAGCATTGGAGTTGCTATTCAGTGGGTCTGAACTGCCCCAGACAATTCCTGGTTTAGTCTTTCCTGTGATTGATATTGGAGGTAGCAGCAGGGAGAGTGGTTTAGTGTGTGCAAGGCCTGGCCTGGAGTAGGATTCATCCCCAAAATTGGACCAGTCAAATGAGAGGAGAGGTATTCCTCCAGCCCTTGCACTACTAAGCATCTGAACAGTGGATGTGACGGCTCCTTGCTGAGCAGAGCTGACCCAAAAATGGTCAGTGGAGTGGAGTGCAGCTCCACCAGGAGCATGGGCACACTCTGGAAGAAGCCTTGAATGTGTTCTTGACTCTGTGCCTTTACTGTGAACTCCACAGCACATGCTGACATGAGTGCTTCTGCATGGAGCTGGGTAGGGAACAGGTTTTGTACCTGCTCTCCAGTGTGCCTGTAGCAGAGGCTTGTGGGCCCTCTGCAGTGCCCTTGGCAGGCTGGGGTCTTTAGGGTAACTCCAGTTGGAAGGGATCTCTCGAGGTTTTCCAGTTCAGCTCTTGATCAGAACCGGGTAGGAAAGCTGCTGGAGGGCGGCAGAAATAATGTAGCCCAAGGGGGCTCCAGGAGCTAAATTCAGCCTTTGGTTCCCACAAAAACATCCTTTTAAGTGGGTGCCTCCCCTGAGCTGGCTCGGATGATGATCCCCTTCTGAAGGATGCTGTGGTCCTTGGGCTGTCACTGCACACGGAGGCTGAGTGGTGCTGCTGTAGGGCTGGGGCTCTGGGCAAGGTATCTCCAGCCAGGGTTGCACCTTCTATCCACATCTCTGAGCTTGCTCCCCCAATGCTGGTCCCTTAGACAATGACAAAACAGCTGAATCACAGGTGCTGTCTGTGCTGCTGCCAGCGCAGAGGCTGTGCTCGGGCACAGCAGCTGGTGCCACACATTTGAGATGGCTGTGGGGACGTGCCAGCTCCCTCCTTGCACCTCGGCCTGGTTTTCTCCCCAAGAGTGTGGAGGGGTAGGTGGGGCAAACTCCCAAGCTGTCATGCTAAGGGCTGCAGACCTCTGGAGGGTAACTGGGAGCCTGCAGGCAGCAGGGTTTGGGAGTGCCAGTCTAGCAGTGGCTTTATGCCAGCTGAAGGCCTCAGTGACGCTTGTGTGCCATTTCCCAAAGAAAATTGAGTTTGGGTCTAAAGTCTGTCTTTTTTTTCCTGTTGTTTTTCCTTCACTGTAGCCTGCAGAGGGGTCTGGCCAACACCTTGCCCTCTTCTAGAGAGTCCCCCTTCTAAAGGTGGAATACTGGCCTTGACACCCCCAAACTGTGGTGCAGCTGAGGATGAGTCACTCACCCTTGTTACTGAGTCAGGTAACACACAGCACAGTTTGCACCCTAGATGTTGTGGCAGATAATTGAGAGGAGTTTGGTACTTAAGTATAGAAGTGTTTGTTCTAAAGGCTTGTGAAGCTGAAGGTTGTTGTGCAGAATTTGACCTGAATATGTTGGCTTTTAAATCTCTCTGGGAATGATACATGTTAAAACCTGCTGTATTTCAGTGTTCTCATCTCTTTAAAGACAGCTGTGGTTGTGGCAGCCTGCTTAGTGAATGCAATTACCTGGGCACTTGTAATCCTGAATTGCATTTTAGCTGTCTTTTCTGATTTTTATATTTACCTTGGGCAGCTGTTTTCCCTTCCTAGAAACACACAGGAGTAAATTCTCTGCCTCAGGAAGCTGTGAGCCTTGTTGTCAGCTGGGTCCAGTGCTCTCAGATGTTAATGCAATAATCTTCTGCTTGTTCCCAGTTACGCTGCTGTTTCCATTTTTTCAGGGCAAGTGACTTAACATGTTGGTGCCAGAACCAAGAATAGACCTCAGGTGTCCTGACTCTAATTCTGTGGTTCAGCTGTGGGATCATGCTGCCTTTTTTTATTCCCCTGCCCCCTTCTTAGCAAACCAGAAATAGCTGCCCAAATATCTTCAGTTTTTCTTCGTCCCAAATATGAAGCATCTGTGAGGGCAGAGGTTCCTCTTTTGTAGTTCAGAAAAAAATGGGCTGTGCTGTAGGTCCTACTTTAGATGGTGGTTGCTGCTGGTTTGATTACATCTGCAGTCTGGGAGCTGCTTTTCTCTAGAGCTGGTAGTTGGCTCAAGACTACTGGGGCTTCTGTGGTGATACAGCTTGGAGAGGACTGTGTGACTTGGTCTTCACATGGCCCCTCTAATAACAGCACTGACTGTGTTTTTTTCAGTGGAGTAATGGGAATATAATGAAACTTGGAGGATTTGAGCTGGGCAGATCCTCTAGATGTATCCAATGTGTTGCTCTGGTGAGCTCTAGGACTATAAGGACTCAGTTCCCTCTAGCTCTGGGCCTTGTCCCATGGCTGCTCTACTTAAGAGGAAGAAATTTCTGTGCCACTGCTCTTGGTGCAGCTTTTCCTTGGGTTTTTTGCGCCCCTGAAAGAGTTTGGTAAGCAGGGAGAATCCCTTGTCTGCCTTCCCTGTGCCAAGCAAATCCTGTCCCTGTTCTGTGTGCTCCAGCCCCACATCTGCCACTGCAGCTGCTGCTGGCCCTGTTCCAGTCAATGTTCCTGTGCTGTGGCTGTGTGGGCTCTTTTTGGGCAGCTCCAGGTCCCACAGCTCCAGGTAAGAAGTGCTGAAATTTAGGATTAAGACTGGAATGTTGGTCAGCCCTTCCCTGCCATGAGCTTTGAGCTGCTTGGTGGTTGTGTGTGAGGAGGGTAAGCTCACCCTGGCAGCTTGTCTGGCTGTGTGTCACTGCTGAACTGCTGCTGTAGGAGGTGGTTGAGGTGCCCATTTGCTTTTCAGACATACAAATGGTTCTCTTGCCGTGGAGTTTCTCAGTGTCTGTAGGAGGTGCTGCTTTTTGGCTGACTAAAACATTCAGCTTGCTCCCACCCCACCAGGGCAGAGCTTGGCTGGGTGGTAAAAACTGCAGACGAGCTGTTTTTCTGGAATTGTAGCAGGCTATTGTTTAGGACATTAGTTGTTTTTTTTTTTAACTTTACAAGCTTATTTGATGCATGACAAAAGAAAGTGCACTCTATTCAGTCTCCAGGGCCTCAGTCACACTGCTTATCCCCTCTGCTGCCCTGCCCCAAATGTGTAGATGGTGCTGCAGCCTCTGGGCTTGGCAGATGTCACTGAAACCTGGCTCTTCTGCCTTATTTCTCCTGGCAAGGAGCATTCCTGTGGGGAGATCCAGGCAGACAGGTGGACTTCTAGCCTGTGGTGGATGCAGGGGGGGTGGGTCTTGACAGCTTGCCGTCCTTCTTGTGCTGAGCAATGTTCCTCTGCCTAACCTAGCTGGAGGTGACCCTCCAAAGGCCTTGCTCAGACAAGTCCTGGACTCTTCAAAGTAGTCTTTTTCCAGCCCTGCAGTGAGTTTCTAAAGGCTGGAACATGTCTCCAGAGCATAACTTCTAAAAGAGCGTATGCTCCCCTGGCCCTGGGGCCACGGCCAGTGCAGAGTCTGCGGGTGCCAGACACGGCTGGCAGCTGAAGGACTGGCCCTGGCAAACTGCTCCTGCAACAGGACTTCTTGGCCCACTCTCCATCTGTCTCCTGACTCTGAGGGGTGTGGCAAATGCTGTTCTCAGCCATGGGGGAGCTCCCACTGATGCTCTGAGCGTGGAGAAAGAACTTGAGTGGCAGGACCTGGGCAGCTGCTGGATAAGAGGGATTTTTGCTCTGGGCAGAAGTTACTAGTTATATCCAGTTTATGGATAATTTGACTAAAGTGATGCACCAGGGAGTGAAAAGCATCAGCACTGATAGTATGTGCTGTTGGCTGGGTGGTCTCCCAGAGAGCTGAGACGAAGCATTTTGTTCAAAGGGCACTTCAGAGGTGGCTGAGGTTCTGGTCAGCTCTGTCAGGTGTAAACTCAGTGGATGCTCCATGTGAAATATCCGGATGTGGCACTTGTGCTCCGGTCCAGCTGGCAAGGTGGTGATTGGTCAAAGGTTGAACTCTATTTTGGAGGTCTTTTCCTTCACCTAAATGATCCTGTTGCTCTTAAGCTGTTATCCAAGGCAATGAACTGTCATTTGTCATCACATAGTGTTTATTTTCCCAGAGCCTTTCTTTCCCTGAGCTGCTAGCACCAGCAATCCTTGGGGCTCATCTTTACATTCATCTCTTTCAGAATGGGCATGGGCAAAGCTATCAGGAAGGTCTAAATATCAAATGGCTGTAAATTACAGTGTGCAGTGAAGAACTGTGTGCTCCAAGGTCCTGGGCAGGTGCTGGAGATCTTAAATTGCATGTCTTGACAAGTGGATGGAATAGTAAAAGTTGTTCTTAGTGCTTGGATTTTGCATCTTGCTGTTGGGACACCTTCCCAGAGTATGCTCTGAATTGCATCTTGTGATGGTGGAGCAATCTGCTTGAGGTGGGATAAACTCATGTTCAGTGGCTGGTAATGGGATTTGAAGGATAATTTGGGGTCTACAGGTGTAGAGTTGACTTCAAGAGTTGAAGCTACCACTGTGGGCTCAGTGTAGTTGCTTGTTTCTGTCAGGTGTCTGGCTCAGGTGTGATGGGTCTGAGAGTCTTGAGAGCGCTCCCCTGAGCTTTAGGGGCCTTGGGGTGATGCAGGAGTAATGGTATCCAAACAGCAGTCACTAGGGAAAGCTCAGCTAAGGAAGAGGAGTAGTTTGAAAAATGCTCCTTCTCCAGGGAACAGCCTGTGTGGCCAGGACCTGGCAGTGTCATGTGGTGTCAGGGCTGTTCTACAGAGCTCAAACCTGCCAGTGCTGGGCTGGCATGCCCAGAGATGGAGCAGAGCGCGCTGGCTCCGCATCAGGCATTAGAGCTGCAGCAGTGAGTCAAAAGTCAGTGCCCAGATTCTATTAAAAGCTCCTTTTCTGCTGTCCCCTGCAGAGGAGCATTGCCATGTGCTTCCCTTGCTGCATTGAGCAGAGGCAGGAAAAGTTCCAGAAGCTCTTGCTGTGTGAGTGATGAATAGGAGCCACATTGACCCCTGAGTTAAAATTTCCCCTCTAGGTGTGAAAAACATTTCTTTGCACTCATGTTCTTTTCTTACCCTGAGAAGTTCCATGGTATTTACTTTTTCACTTTGGGACTTGCAGGGATGCTCTTGTCTCCAGGAATTGCTGATGCATCTTGCATGTGTGTTGGGAGTGATTTTTATTTTTTTTTTTCCCCTTACAAGAGCTGTATACTTGGAAGGGGAGACAAGGTCAGCTCCCCAGGAAGTGTGGCCCCAATGCTTTGAAGGCTTTTTTTAGGTGGGCAGGCTGTGTTGGGCTCTTGTGCCCCATTCCTCAGGAGGGGTTTGGTGGGCTGGAGCAGGGAGTTAGAGCAGGATGCCTTTGGGATGGTGCTGAGGAATAAGATCTGAGTGTCTCATGCAGGTGTTTCCTAGGCTACCTGCACAGACTGGTGTTAGGGCACACAGCCTGGTCACTGAGCAAGGATAAAAGTGGAAATGCTGAGTTTGGCTCATGGCTTTTCGTCCCAATGTCCCTGTGGGTGGCTGTGGGTACCAGGTGAATCTGAGTCAGGTCCACTGGGGTGGTGTGGGGTCTCCCATGAGCTCATTTTGTCCTGCAGAGTGTGTAACCAAGTGCTGCTGGTGCAGAGCTGTCAAAGCTGCTGGACTGGGTAGAATCTATCCATGTTAACAGCAGGATGTCAGCACTTCCAGGACACGAGGTTAGGATTGGGGCAGTTGAAGCTGGCAGGGTTTTATGCGCTGGTAAATGCCCAGACAGTAGAGCCTTTTAAAGGCCAGTAATGCTGCCACTTCAGTGTACTTATACTGGTCTTACTGGTTTTGTAGCTGCTGTGAGAGCTGAGAAATCCTGGGAGAAATGTGTATGTGGTGGCAGAGATGAGGATAACATAAATGGGGCAGAGTAGCTGGACCCTGTAATGCCACTGGAAGCTCCTGATGAGCCTCAAACCCTTGCTGTGGCATCCTAAATGGAGTTCTGGTTCTACATCTCTGCCAACCAGGAGATGCAGGGCAGGGCAGCATTATCTGGTAGCAGTCTGCCTGGCATGAGCTGCTCCAGGTCTCTGGAATGCTGTGCAGCTAGGGTCAGCGTAGGGCTGCCGGCATTCCAAACCCACGGTCCTCACTGGCTGGGGAAGGAGGAGGGTGTCAGCGCGGGAGCGTTTGTTGGCAGCAAGGCTTTGGCTGTGGGATCAGCTGCTTTGCTTTGCCTCTTGTGCTGTTTAGTGACTAATCAGATTTTGGAGCCTGTTGGACAGATTCAGCTGTCTCCCCAGAACAATACGCCGGCTGTATTTTTAAACACATCACGTGGCTTCAGAGAAGTCGGCAGAGCAGCGAGTGCGGCTTGCCGGGGCTGGGAGATGCTGTGCCCTGCTTGGAGCTGTGACTAGGAGGGAGCATCTCCTCCCTGGCTGTGTCACATTGCCTCGGTCCCAGGGCTGCTGCTGCCCGGGCTCTGCCCAGGTAAGGACTGCTGGGCTGGCCAGTATTTTCCTGTGGCTGCAGGGCTGGGTTTGAGCACAGGTGCTGCCTGTCCAGGAGAGCAAAAGGCAGAAGGTCTCCGTCTCACTGTGGTCAGAGGTGAGTTCCTAGTTCCATGATGCAGCCAAAACAGGGGAATTTCACAAGGATAAGGCTCTGCAAATGTGGGAAGATACTGTGACTGTTGCTGATGGCTCTGCTTTGAGTTGAGGGAGATGCTTCAAGTAAAGGACCCACCTATACCTGTGTGACTTCATAGATTGGGGTGGTGAGGTTTTTCCCCAGGTGTGGGACTGAAGATGCCAGCTTCCCTGCAGGTGTGCCATTGTAGAATGCAGCTTGGGATAGGTACATCTCAGCATCTCGCCTCCATGGTGCTCAGCAGCTCTCCCTGGCGCTGACACCACGCTGTCCTAGTGTCTGACCGTGGTGCACTCGAGCACGATGGTGTTGGTGCTCTCCTGGTTTGGCTGCTGGTTTGGATTATTAATCCTCATCTGCGTAGGAGCTGCTGAAAATCTGGGTTAAAACCTTGTGGTTCAGCTTGCTGAGATCAGGTGGGGCTTGGAGGATCTCGAGTGGATCCCAAATTTGCTTTGCTGAAGACAGAAAGCTTCAGGGCAAGCTGCCTTGTTTTGCAGCCTGTGAATAATTAAAACCATTTCTGAATGCTTTGCTCTTTTCACTTGGTTCGGGTACACATTCAGCTTGCTGAGACTTGCTGTTTTTGAATAGGCTGGCTGGTGTTGTGCCCCTGTGGGATCCCTGCCCTACATTCCCTCTCCTTGTGGGTGGCAGCTGCCCCCACATTACTGACCAGGATGTGACTTTATGACCTTTGGATGGCCTGGACCTCTGCTCAGAAGCAGCTCTCTTTGTAGGGAGGCGTTTTCCTGGATTCTCCTCATCTCCTCAGTGGGAGGAAAACCTGCAGTTTGAGGGAAGCAGTCTGACACATTCTCATCTGCAGGCTCTGGGGCAGAGGCCTGACCAGGCAGACTTGCTGTGAATACACACCAGGGGCAGCAAAGCCTTCTCTGTCAGCAGCCCAGGCTGCCCACAGCCAGCTCCTGGCAGGGGTGATGTGAGCAGTGTCCTACCTGTGGGCCTGAAAATTCCTGCTGGTGGGCCAGGTGTGCCTGCCACTGGTGTGTGCCCCTGTCCCTGGGGAGCTGCGCCCCCCTGCCCCAAGCCCCAGCTTGCTCCAGGACAAGTGTCAGGGAATGGCATGGACTGGGCAGAGGGCCCTGTCCCAGAACACTGAGGTCTGTAACCTGGGATGTGGAATCTCAACTTGTCCCAGATGAAGTGTGTTCTCCTGGCCAGTCTTGTCTCATAACCCACCTTTGTTTGTCAGCGACACCAGGCTGCTCTGGGTTCTGTGCAGCACCATGGCCCAACTGATGGCAAACACCAGAGGTGCCACCTCCCAGCCATGATATTTGTGGGCTGGTGGGAGCCCGGTGGCCTTCTGGGCCACAGGAGCCAGGTGGAAGGAGCAGTGTTGTGCTGCAGCCCTGACAGACTGTCCCTCTCTGTTGCAGTTCTCAGCATGCTGAGTAACCCTCTTGGGAACGTCCTGAGCAAGCCTCCGCTGGGTTTTCTGCCTTTAGACCCCATTGGTTCAGATCTGCCAGAAAAGTTTCCCACACCATCGCTGAGGAACTCCCGCTCCCTCCTGGACTCCCGCTCCAGCAGCCCCTCGGACTCGGACACCAGTGGGTTCAGCTCTGGTTCTGACCACCTCTCAGACTTGATTGTAAGTTTGGATCCTGGGGTCTTGCTGTGTTTTTTGGGAGCACAGAATAGCTGAGTGGAGCTACCAGCCAGAGCCCTGCCTGCTCAGGAAGGGGAGGGAATGCTGGGAGGAGCTCTTGTGCACACACTGGCACAGCCCAGGGTTTGGGAGAAAGGCTGCTCATGCAGTCTTTGAGCACAAGTCAGCAGTAGCCTCATGTTTTTTTTCTTCTAAGCTAACATTTTGGGTCTGTGCTTGCAGCCCTACTGAGTTACAGTAGCTTCCAGAGGGATTTCTGGTGCTTGAGCTGATGTGTGGCAGGGTGGTGGTATCTGTGCCCTGATTCCAACAGGGAGGTGGCTGATCTAGCCTGGATTTCTCAGGAGCTCCTGTCCTTGCCTTTCCTTGCTCTTCCTATTTGCTGACTGCACTTCTCCATCTCAGGGTGGTTTCTTATAGAGCAAACTGGGTCTAGCCTGCTCCTGTTCCCTAAAGCATAGCTAAACTTGAAAGGGAGCAAGTGAGTGTCTGCCTGGCTGCCCCAGTGTGCTCTGATGGGTCTGTGGTGGGTGCAAGTGGCAGCTCTGGGTGCCAGCAGGACAGCCTGGCTCCAGCCAGCTCTGGAATGCTGCTGCATGACCTGGCTGTGGCACACAGGAGAATAAAGCCAGGAGCTGCTCCAGGCTCTGTTGTGGTGTCACCGTGGCCCTGACCCCTCTGTTTGGGTGGGTGTGAAGGACAGAGCTGGCTGGATGTGAGGTTGATTCTGCTGTGATCCACAGTGGAGAATCAGGATGTGTGAGTGGCTGCAGCACCCAGGCAGGGATGGTGGCAGGTGGTGTAGGGCACAGGGCTCTGTGCTGGCCTTGTTTTGTGAGGGGCAGGGCTCCCAGCACTGCCCTGCCATGGCAGCACAGGGACAGATCAGCAGCGCAGCTGGCACTGAGCTGTGCAGCACCTTGCCTCTGCTGTTCCAGTGATCTGAGCTTTCCTTCCTCCTGCCCTGGAAGGGGCTGTGGTCAATGGTGCCCATTCCCTGGTCAGGCAGCCCTGGAGCTGGGCCAAGAGGATGAGTGCCTGCAGAGCCCATGGGCACTCCAACAAGCCCTGCCCACTGCAGGAACAGCACAGAGTCTGAGGCTCCTCCTGGGGTTCCCAGTTCTTCTTGAGGCCGTACAGCCAGGGGTAAATGTTGGCTTGGTGGTCTGAAGAGCCTCCTGCTTAAAGATCCCTGCTGCTAATCACGGGCATGGGTTCAGTGGAGAATGGCCCAGGGCTTTTCTAGGTGCTGGGATGAGTTGGGGTTGCTGCTTTCTTGCCTCTGCCAGGTCTCAAGAGGATCCCCGAGAGCTCTGTTTCCTGCCATGAGCAAGGCTAGGGCCCCAGTGTATCACACTCACCCCTGGCACTGTGTGCTTTTACTCAGAGCTGGATTTCCAACGTGGCTTTTCTCTTGCAGTCAAGCCTTCGCATATCCCCTCCTCTGCCCTTCCTGCCTCTCAGTGGGGTGTCAAGAGACCCCTTGAAGATGGGAGTGGGATCCCAGCTGGATCAAGATCAGGCTGCCTTGGCTGCAGTAACTTCCTCCCCGGCCAGTGCATCCAAAAGATGGCCTGGAGCATCTGCGTGGCCTTCCTGGGATCTTCTGGACTCTCCAGAAGACCCCTTCAGTATTGAAAGAGAAGCCCGGCTGCATCGGCAGGCAGCAGGTGAGTTGGGAGGGGGGTCCAGTGGATGATCCCACACTTGGGAGGAGAGCAGGTGGCCTCGGTGCAGACACCGGCTGAGCGTAGAGCTTGCTCCAAGCCCAAGGCTGACTCTGGCTCTACCTGTAGTAGCCTGTAGTTGAGGAATATGGGGAGGCCTGTGGGAGAGTGGGAAAGAAATGATCTTGTACTGAGTATTACTGGTGTCTTCTCCAAGCTGTGAATGAAGCAACCTGCACCTGGAGCGGGCAGCTGCCTCCCCGAAACTACAAGAACCCTGTCTATTCCTGCAAAGTGTTCCTGGGAGGAGTCCCGTGGGACATTACAGAAGGTGAGCACACCCGGGAAGTGAGGCCTCATGTCAGGGCTTTGCGTGTTGACCTTGGGGAGGGTGCAGGATGGAGCTTTTTGGAGGGGACACTGACCTTTCTCCTTCTGTCTGTAGCTGGGCTGATCAACACTTTCCGTGTTTTTGGCTCCCTGAGTGTGGAGTGGCCCGGTAAGGATGGCAAACACCCACGCTGTCCTCCCAAAGGTAATATGCCTAAAGGTAATAGCGAACACGGTAGGGTTACTTTTTTCCCATGCTATATTACAGCACGGATGCTGGGATGGTACAGCTGCATGCTGGTGACTGGATGGTACAGAGCACCTGGGGTAATGTCCTGCCCTCCCTTGGGTCTGCACCTGGGCTGCAGAGCACTGGTACCCCAAACCCAGCGTCCTCATCCATCTGTAGCAGGGTTGGGGCAGAACTGTGGGTTGGGGGAACCTCCTCTGGTTGTTTCTGGAGCCCTGTGTGGGGCTGTGGCTCTGGAACAGCTGCTGATCCCACTGCCAGTGTGTGCAGCTGGGCTGTGGCATATTGTTACAAGGTTACAGGGTAGGAAGTGGCTGGTTTGGAGGCCCTGTAGTGCCTGATAGCCTCATTCAGTCACCGGAGCAATGTGAGGTAGAGCACTGGCATCCATGGAACAGACTTTAAAACCCTGGACTGTATTTGAGCCAGGCCATCCTAAATATACGAAGCAGGGTCTGTTTTTCTGCAGACCTCGTTGTGGCCAGGCTGGTGGTGCCCACCTGGCATGTCCAGGTGTGGTTTATGGATGACAAACAGTGGCCCACGTGGCCCTGGACCTGGGCATCCTGCCCCTCATGCTGTGCCCATCCCAGGTTTGGGCTCATCCTAGCTTGGCTTAAATGTAAGAGTCTGCTGGGAGCAGCAAGAGCTACCACACAGATACTTCAGGTGGCACCCAAGAGTAATTTTTGAGGATGTCTGCAAATTGGGATTATCTGCTCCTCCTCCAGCACAGCTCTAACAGCTTCTTCTTTCCCTTCCAAAAGGATATGTCTACCTGGTGTTTGAGTCTGAGAAGTCAGTGCGTGCGCTGCTCCAGGCCTGCTCCCAGGACCTGCTGAGCCCCGATGGGCTCAGTGAGTACTACTTCAAGATGTCCAGCCGCAGGATGCGCTGCAAAGAGGTGAGTAGAGCTGTGAGAGCAGCCTGACATGGCAGCAGGGGGTGCAGAGGGGCATGCCTGGAGGAGGGGAAAGCAGGGCTGGAACGGCAGCTGGCTCCTGGCTTTGACTGCTCTGTGCCTGTGGTAGGGATGTGTCAGCTCAGTGTTTGTGTCCCTCATAACAGCTTATGTCAAACCAACCTGGAGCTCCTGGGTTGGTGGCAGACCCTGCCTCCAGGCTTCAGTTAGCTTGGACAGAGCATGGAAACGGGGATTTGACTGCTCCATCATGCCTTTGCTTGCAGAGATAGATTGGGATCCCTCAGGTGCTTTGTCAGGCCTCCTCTGCTTGCAGAACAAATGACTCATGCTCAGCAGTCAGATATTTTGTATCCCAGGCCACTCCCCAGCATGGCCTTGGCTGGCTGACCTGTGCTTTGGGGGTGCTGGGGCTGCCAGGGGCTTAGCTTGGGCTTACGGGAAAGGGGAGACCTCAGATCACAGACAAGTGCCTGAGTTCAGGGAGTTAAAGATGGGGAGATGGAGCTCTTAATCTAGACAAGCACAAATTGTGCTATAGACTCCAGAGCCTTCAATCAGCTGCAGAGCAGATGGGAGCTCCTCGTGGAGCTGGCAGTGGGTGATTATTCCAGTGGTCCCCTCCAACATTAGGCTCCCGTGCTGGGAGGTTCCTGACTGGGCCATAAACACAGGTTGGAGGGATGTGGATTGTCCTCTGGCTGCCACCCATAAGGAACTGCTAACTTGGGTTCCAGTTCAGCTGGAAGCAGAGTTGGTTTTGTCCCCTTGTGGGTTTTCTTGGAGGTGTCTGGAGCTCTAGATGGATGTGGACCCTGAGCAGCAATAGATAACAAATGATGTTTGCAGCTTGGGGTTGAAGTCTGAGGTTCAGGGGTGCTCCTGGTTGCAGGTGCAGGTGATCCCATGGGTGCTGGCCGACAGCAACTTCGTGCGCAGCCCCTCGCAGCGGCTGGACCCCAGCAAGACGGTGTTTGTGGGGGCCCTGCACGGGATGCTGAATGCAGAGGCCCTGGCAGCCGTCATGTACGACCTGTTTGGAGGGGTGGTCTATGCTGGCATCGACACCGACAAGCACAAGTATCCCATAGGTAAGTGATGATTCCACTGGGATTGGTCACCCCTGACATGCGGTGAGGAGGCTGCAGTGTGCCCTTGGCTTGTCCTTCTGTTGGAAGTCTGTCCAGGTGCCAGGCTCAGAGAGCAGATGCTGTCCAACCTCTTCTACAGTCTGTGCTTCTCATCTCCTGGCCTTGGGGAGGCAAGACCAGCCTTAGGCTGGGCTGATAGAGCTGATGTGCCTGGGAATTGGAAAGTCCTGGATCATTTCAGAGCAGCCTAAAGTTTCAAATATGCCTTTAGGCATTGCTGAAGGTTTCTCTGTCCTTGTTCAGTGCTGTTAGTGGTTGTTGGATGCTGCTGTAGCTGCTTTTCCATTCCCAGGGCAGAGACAGCTGTGGGTCTTAACCCGTTCTTGGGCTCTTGTCACCAGAGCTGAAACATGGTGTGTCACCTGTGAACCTTCCTGGAGGCCAGATGGGCCAGGAGACAGCACTGAGGTGGCTGCTCTGTTGGAAAAAACGCACAGCCTGTGCCTGAGGACCAGCTTTCCAGACTCAGGCTGCAGCAAGTCATAAATTTTCAGAGAGCATGGATCTCCTGGTGCTGCCAGGCAGTAACAGTGTCAAAGCTTGGTAGTGCAGAGTTGTCAGTGCTTGGTCAGTGTCCTTGGATAGCAGTCAGGCTTTTCTGGGCAAGGCTCAGGTTTAGGATGTGCATGAGGTGCTGCAAAGTCCCTGAAGTGCCTCTATGGGGACAGTCTCAAGGAGGGGTAGGAATGGGAGGGAGTATGAGATTTCAGGCAGATTCTCAGTGTGACTGTGGATGAGGTGTTTGAGAACCTCTCTGTGAGGTCCCAGCGCGTGACCCCAACCTCCTGTGGTTCATGCAGAGCCCAGGTTGCTCCAAGTAGGCAAGATCCATCTCCCAGCAGCTCAGTGGCACTTCCACCCTTGGAGCTGTCTGATAGTTGCAGCAATCAGAGTTCAGTTTTGGTAACTAAGCTGTGCCCTGGTTGGTTGTGCTGACTGAGGGCATCTCCTGTAACCCCAGGCTGGATCCAGGCCCTCCTGACTGTGTCCTGTGCAATGCTTTGGGAGGGGAATGGATGGGTTTTGGGTAGCACTTCATCCTGTGGCTGAGCTGTAGGGATCTGCCAGTGTCAGTCCTGGAGCTTAACAGACCTTGGCTGGAAGCGAGTGGTGCTGGAATGCTGCTGACTAGCAATGAGGCTGCAAAACACAAGGCTCTGGAGTGAGGGGGAGGCTGGGAATAAAAGCTGCTGAGCCGTCTCAGCACTGGTGTGTATCAGGTGTAGTGTGAAGCTCTCCTGCTGCTCCTGGCAGTATGGTGCCTGGAGGAGGCAGGAGGATCCCCTAGGCCCTGGATACCATCTCCCTGTCAAAACTGTTTCCCTGTCTGAGTGGCACCAGGGAAGGGGTGGTGGTGCTGACAGTGGGTTCCCTCTTGATCTCTGCTGTTCCTCTCTAACAGCTGTGGTCTGGCTTATTCCAGGGTCAGGCCGTGTCACCTTCAACAACCAGCGCAGTTACCTGAAGGCTGTGACTGCTGCATTTGTGGAGATCAAAACCACCAAGTTTACCAAGAAGGTGAGTGGGGCTGGTGGGACAGTCCAGGGAGGGGTCTGTGTGATGGATGTGGTGCTGCTGGGAGCAACAGTGTGCATGGAGCCTGCCCCATATTCCTGCTCAAGCAGCAGGAAGTGGGACTGTTGCTCTGCCAGCCCCAGGGGTGCTGCTGGGGATGGATTGGAGGTACCAAGGGAGAGGGCAGTCACCCTGGCGCTGCTCCATGCCACTGCCTCATTCTCCTGCAGGTTCAGATCGACCCGTACCTAGAGGACTCTATGTGCCAGGTGTGCAATGCCCAACCTGGCCCATTCTTCTGCAGAGACCAGGTAAGGCCACTTCTCCTGCAGCCTGTGCTCAGGGGTTTCCTCCAGGAGGGGGCTGCCCCTGTGGCTGGTTTTGGGGATATACACCCTGGCTCTTGCCCAGTGGGGAAGATGGGGCTCAGCTGGGAGGGTGGCCTTGCTTTGGAGGAGGCCCAGCCTTCCTGGGGAGGGCAACTCTGGTACTTGCCAGGAGGCCCAGGCAGGCAATGTCCACCCAGCTTTGAGGCTGGGGTGCTGCAGTTTGCTGGTGCTGTACCAGCACTGGGACCTAGAGTGGGAATGACTGGTGCCCCTGAGGGGAGGGAGGCTGCTGCTCTGTGGGTCAGGGTGCATCCCCCTGAGGCACAGGGAGCTCTGGCTGATATCACATCGCTGCAGGCGAAGGAGCTTGGCTGGGCTCTGGCAGGTTCCTGCGGAGCTGGGATGGGATATGAGCAGGAGGCAGGAATGCCATGGAGTGATGGGAGAGCCCAGCTGCTGCCCCAGTGCCCAAGCCCTGATTTTCAAACCTATTCAAAAGATGGAAGCTGGGCACAGCAGGCCCTCCACAGCATGGCTGGCATTCCTTCTCTCCGGCCCATGGATCTGCCGTGCCGGTGGGTGCTGTGAAACGGGGCAGGGAGCAAGGGGAGGAGCGGCTCTGCCGGTTCTTTGCTGCTGGAGACACCCCAGTGCTGCCCCTGTGCTCTGCCCACAGATCTGCTTCAAGTACTTCTGCCGCTCGTGCTGGCACTGGCAGCACTCCATGGAGGTCCTGCGCCACCACCGCCCGCTGATGCGCAACCAGAAGAACCGGGACTCCAGCTAAGGGGCCGCCGGGGCGCGGGGCTGCCGCGGGCGCGGGCAGAGTCCTGGGAGAAGCTGCCACGAGGAGAGCGCAGCAGCGCCTGCCGGAGCCAGGCCCGGCTGGGAACGTTCTTCCTGAGGACTGACGGGGAAAAAACAAAAATCTTACATTCATGTTTGCACTTGCTGGTCTTTTTGTTTCTGCACTAATGCACAGTGAGTTTTGTTGGGGTTTGTTTGAGGGTGTTTTGAGGGGGGGAGTGCCCCTCAAGCCATTCTGCAGTTCCCAGACTTTGGTTCCTGGTTTGCTGATGAGAAGCAAAAATTGAAAACGAATAAACCCAACCAACCAAGGGCCATGTGTCGCGGAGGTGTCGCCACAGGCGCCTCCGCCCTGGTTTTTTTATTTTTTAAAGGCGCTTTTTTACATTCCTTGCAATACTGGTGGAGAGAGCGCAGGTCTCATTGGTCATTGTTTTGCCGTTGCCATACAGTGCCTTTCCATTCATTTACCCCCACCTGGATGGTGTGACCTGGGTGTTCAGCTGGCGTTTTTTACTGTAACAACAAGGAGACTTTGCTCTTCATTTAAACCAAATCATATTTCATATTTTACGCTCGAGGGTTTTTACGAGTTCCTTTTTACACTCTTAAAAACAGTTTTTAAGTCGTTTGAAATGAGAGATTCTTTTCTTTTCCTGGCAGCTTTTAACATTATTGCAATTTGTGTCTGGGGGCTGCTGGCAGGACGTTGTAAATCCAGGGGTTTGCAACGGGACAGGCCGGGCTTTGTTTTTGTTTTTGGATTTGAAACTGGATGGGATGAGGATCTTTGAGCTGCTGTATATAGTTTTAAATAGTTTGTTGCACTTTTTTAAGTTGCACTTACGGGGGGTTGATAGAGGTTTTTAATCACACAAAGTCACAGGACTTACCTTTTCTTTTGTAACAAGCTAAAAAAGGGCTGCGTTTGGTGGACGATGAAGGTTCCTGGGAGCCCTTTCTCTTAGAGGGGACAAGTAATTTTCTTTTCCTTCCCGAGATGTTTGGAGTATCAGTGCAGTCGACTGAAATGCTGCTGCTGGGATTTGAGACCTTAATTATGCTGATCATTATTATTATTTTGTTACTTTCCCCTCTATTGGAAGCTGTGTGCCAAAGAACCAGTGTCATAATTTCTCCCTCTTTACTATGGTTTTTTTTTTTCCTTTACTGCTGAGCTGATGTTGCATTGTTGCATATCCCAGCTGCTCTTTGTGGGGTTTTGTGAAGCTGTGTGTGAAGTCTCTACCTCATTGTAGTATATGCAGGCAAGACTGCACTCTCCTACAGACGTGTGGAGTAAGCTGTGGTGTAGTTTTTGGCACATAATAAACACGTTGCAGCAAAAAAAAAACCAACTTTCTTGTGCCTTGTGTGCTTCGTGGGAGATCTCTGCAGCTCAGAGGGGCTCTGGTGTCACTTCCCGGAGGTGTGGGGGAAGGTATGGATGTGGTTTGGGGGGAGGGATGGATGGAGCTATGAGATATGAATGCTGTCGGTGGGTAACTCGGTTGGGAGGGGAGCTCTACCTGCTGGGCAATGCATTTTCAGGTCCCGCTTCTCCGAGGTCCCTGCAGGCCCCTGGACTCCAGCTGGAGCTCCCCTAATTGCAGCAAAAGTTGATGAGGCTGATCGGAGAGGAGCCGGTGTTGCCCTGTGTTCTTCTACTGTGGCAGCGCAGGTGCTGCTCCTGCAGGGCTCTGAGGGGAGAGGGGACCCCAGGGCTCCTCTGTGGGGCTGGGGAGGGCTGAGTTCGGACTGACGCTGCCACAGTGGACACCTTGTTGTGCCCCGTTTCCCTGGAGCACGGAAGGCTTTGACCTCCTTCCCGGTCCCACCGTGCTAACTCTGCAGCAGCCTTGTTGTCAGCGCTCCTCCCTTGGGCCTGGCTGCTGCCGCTTCCATGGGTGGTGCGAGTTTGTGGCTGCTCGGTGTCCTCTCTCGAGCAGGGCTGGGAGGGGCTGGCACCGCAGGGATCTGAACTTCCCTTCCCGGGCCGCTCCCCGCGGATCCTGTTCCGGGGCGCTGCGGAGCGCCTGAGGCCGCGGCCCCGCCGGAGCCCTCCGAGCCGCCAGGGGGCGCGGTGGCCCGTGCTGGCTTCCGGTGCCTGCCGTCCTCCTCCCGCTCTCTTTCCGCGGCCGCCGCCGACATGGTGGGTGCGGGTCCGCCATCCGCCGCCATCCGCGGGCGGGACCGCGCCCCCGCGGCGGGGAGCGGCCGGGGGGACCGGAGGGGACCGGGGCGAGGGGCGGTGGGGGGTGGCGGGGGCCGGGATGGCTGGGGGAAGGGGGACTGGGCCTGGGCTCGGCGGAGCCTGACCGGCGGCCCTTCCGCGCACCCCGCTTAGGGACGCGTTCGGACGAAGACGGTGAAGAAAGCGGCGCGGGTGATCATCGAGAAATACTACACGCGCCTGGGGAATGACTTCCACACCAACAAGCGCGTGTGCGAGGAGATCGCCATCATCCCCAGCAAGAAGCTGCGCAACAAGATTGCGGGGTGAGGGACTGCGGGCCCCGAGTGGGCTTTGGGTACCGGGGGGGCCCGGATGGGCTCTGGGCAGCTGGGGGTGTCCCCGGGGGTTTGGGCATTGGAAGGTCCTGGGGAATTCGGGCAGGGTTTGGGGGTTCCTGCTGGCCCCTGCATTCGAAAGTGATTACGGTCCCACCCGTGGCCGGGTCATTGATAGTGCAGGGAGAACAGTGCGAGAGTTTTCCCGTGTTTGGGGGGGTCTCTGTCTCCCCCAAACCCTGTTGCTGTCGGACACTTCGTCTCCGATGTCCCCGGAGGTGGTGGGATATCGCTGGGGTAGATGGTGGCAGCTGTCCTCGGTGTGCTGTGGTTCCAGGATTTGGGGTGTGGGGAAGGGTGACGTGAACCCTGGGAAAGCCCATGACACCCCCGTGTCCCTGCAGGTATGTCACCCACCTGATGAAGCGAATCCAGAGGGGCCCTGTCCGCGGCATCTCCATCAAACTGCAGGAGGAGGAGAGGGAGAGGAGGGACAACTACGTCCCGGAGGTGAGGCTCCAGCTTCCCCATCGCTCCATCCTGTCTCGCCAGATCTCTGTAAACGGTCCCAAGTTTCTTTAAAACAAACCCTCAGCCAGGATGAGCTGAGGAGGGTTTGGATCAAAGGGGCCGGGGTGGATCCCTCCAAAGCTGTTACCTGGGACAGGAAGGGCAGTTGGTGTCTTGTGGTTTGGTTTTCTAACTTAAAACTTGGGAAAAAAGAATTTGATGGGAAGTAGGATATTTCATAGTGGCTGAAATCCCTCCTCAGAGGGAGGGATTTGGTAAAACCCTCTTGCCTTAACCCTTTGTTTGGACGGGGTCAGGATCTCACCTGTCACCTGGGTGAGGTCATCCAGGAGGCCTTCCCTTGTTCTGTTTCTCCTCAGTCTTGTAGCCTTCAGACACGGCACATCTTGCCCCTTTCCCAGCTCTTCCTGGAGGCTCCTGGCAGAGCTGCTGGTTTCTGTGCTGGCACCAGAGAAGGGTTACAGGGAAGGGACTCCAAGCAGGGAAGGGGTGTCCGTGCTGCAGTTGTGTTGGTGCAGTGTCAGCACACAAACCTGTACTGTGTTTTGTAGAAAAGTCCTGGTGTTATGTAGCTCTTGGGGAAGGAGACCTGCGGAGGTAGAGTTTGGTGTCTGGACAGGGCTGGAAGAAGTTTCTGTGGGGTTGAAGAGCAGGAGGGCACAGGTCCTGGAGGTGGGACAGCCTTTGTTGGCACTGTGGTGGATTTGTGTCACAAGGCAGTTGTGAGTGTCACTGATCACTGCCAGCACTGGTGCAGTTGAGGGTCCAACGCCAGCTCCTCAACAGCCTCGGCCTGGAGCAGGTTGGGCCTCGGTTTCTGAAGATTTGCCATAAAACAAGCTTTTCCCTCTGCTGCTAGTGACCTCTTGCAGTGTTCAGTCAGGAAAGCTGTGTTCCATCAGGATGCTTCTGGCTCTGCTGCTGGAACTGTTCCCCACAGCAGTGGGATGAGACCGGAGTGGCTGTGCAGACACCCAGGTAGTTGTGGGGCTTTATCACTTGTACCTTTTCTCTTCCCTCTGTCCCCAGGTCTCTGCCCTGGACCAGGAGATCATCGAAGTGGACCCGGACACCAAGGAAATGCTGAAGCTCCTGGTGAGTAGCCACAGCTGTTCCCTGCCCAGCTCCTGGCATTTCCCTGGCACAGCTCCTGCTGCCCTGAGTGGCTGGATGGTGTCAAGTGTGTCCCTCTGCCCTGGGTCCTGAGGATTAATTCATGTATGGCTTTTGAAAGGGCAGGGGCGTGGGGGCTTTGTCACCAGCACGGTGGGGTTGTTCCTTGCCCTCCGTTTCTGGTGATTCCCTCAGCAAGGAGTCAATCTCCAGAGCAGACTGGTTTCCCCTTAGGAGACCTGTGTCCACCCTTTGTGCTGCCCACACCATATTCCCACACCTTGCAGAGTGGGCAGGATGCTGTGACTGATCCCGTTGTTCCCATGCTGTTTTCCAGGATTTTGGCAGCTTGTCCAACCTGCAGGTGACACAGCCCACAGTGGGAATGAACTTCAAGACGCCCAGAGGAGCGCTCTGAGTCTGTCCCTGTGTGTCGCTTTTCCAATAAACGTGAGGAAACCATCTCAGCCCGCCTGGTCTTTAGACACCCAAGGGATGAGGGAGGGTGAGTTCTTGGGGTGGTGCATTGGAGCACACAGAGGACTCAACACCTTGCCAGCATCTTTTTGGGTTCTTTCCTGGCAGTTTGGGGTGTGAGGTGCAAAGCTGTTGTTTTAGAGGCTCTCCTGCCTTTGGGGCAGTGGCAGAGAACAGCCATGGTGACTCCTTGGAGCTTGTGGGAGCCTGTCCCAGGTTTGCCTGTGCTTCCTTCGAGTGGACAGCCTGGGGATTAGGCTGTGCCACAATAAAAGTTGACTCTACTGGTCACTTTCAAGTGCTTAAATGAAAGGGAAAAGTCTTTAAATTCCTTGATTAGTGAAAGTAAGGAGACCTGGGTGTGTTCCTCCAAGGAAAACTTGCTTAAACTAGTTAAAGCTTAAACCACCACCACCCTGCCCCAGAATAAAAAGAAAATATTTGTGGTTTGGGGAGAAAATCTGTATTTATGTTTGTTGTGAAATTCAGTTTAAGTAGTTACTCAAAGAAGCAAATACTGCAATAACTGTAGCCAGTACTTAAATAACACATGGAAGACTGAGCTGTAGTCAGGTAATTTATAAATCACCTGGCAGCTCTTGCATTGAAGTTTTTGCTGCTCCAGCCACCTGTTCCTTACAATTTCCTCTTCATTTTGGTCTTCTCACAGTAAATGCTGAATTTGCTTTGAACCCAGTACGCTGCATAGCCCGAGGTGCCAGGGGTAAAGTCATGGAGTTCCCCCTCATATTTCTTCATGTCCCGTGCAGAGGCATAGCCTGTGGAGGGAAAATGGGCTCGCTGAGTCTCTCCATCTGCCCTATCCATAGCTGTTTCCAGGTGTATTTACCTGTCACCATGTTGTTTATCGGGTATTCCTGGAGGGCACGGTATGGAAATTCTCCCTGGACAAGTGCTTCAGAGTCTGTTTCTTCACTGCTGTATCAGGAGGCAAAAAAAAAAAACAAACCAGTGTCAGTTCCTACGTGCCAGGGTTGCTTGGAATCGGCACATCCAAATCCCACCAGCCAAGGTGGAAAATACCTCTCAGCCAGGTCGAGTGCCTCCTCCTCTGGTTCTTCCTCACAGCCATTTCTTGCTGCTTCTGATTCCTCTGGCAAGTTTTTGTTGGGCTGTGAATATCAGCACAAGGAAGAGTTTCAGTTGTAGCCTGGGTTACCTGCAGAGCAGCTGGGACACACCCTCTGAGTGCATGGATTTTTAGGGCTCGTGATTTCAAGCATAATTCAGTTAAAATTTAAGTCTAAGGGCATTCCTGCTTCAGAAGTGCTGGGAAGTTGCTTTGAGAGGAGAAGTGGGCAGTGAGATGGGGAAGGAAAACACCTCACTGAAGGGCTGAGCTGAGCCTGTGGCAGTTGGAATCCCTGGAACAGCACACTGCTGGGAGACTGGATAGTCTGGGCAAGGGAGACAATCCTGCCAGTGCTGTCGCAGCAAGCACAGGGAGTCAGAATCAATGAGGCTGGAAAAGATCATTGAGCCCAACCAGTGACCAATCACCTTCCCACCCAGACCAGAGCACTGAGTGCTATGTCCAGTCATTCCAGGCAGGCCATTCCAATGCTTGATCATCCCTTCTGGGAACAAATTCTTTCTGATGTGCAACCTAAACCTCTCCTGGTGCAGCTTAAGGCAGTGTCCTCTCATCTTGTCCCTTGGGCCCTGGGAGCAGAGGCTGACCCCCACCCAGCTGGCTCCTCCTGTCAGGGAGCTGTGTGGAGCCAGACAGCCTCTCTGAGCCTCCTTTGCTCCAGGCTGAGCCACTTCAGCTGCTCCTTCCCCTGTTCCCTTTTCTGGACCTGCTCCAGCACCAAAATGTCCTTCCTGAATTAAATTGAGGGGTCCAGAACTGGACACAGCACTCAAGTTGGGGTCTCAGCAGTGGCCAGAACAGGGGCAAAATCACTTCCAGGTCCTGCTGGTCACAGATGCCATTGGTATTCTTGGCCACCTGGGCTCATGATCAGTTTCTTTTGATCAGCACTGCCAGGGCCTTTCTTGCTGGGCTGCTTTCCAGCCGCTCCGAGCCTGTAGCTCTGCAGGGGTTACTGTGGCCAAAGTGCAGGACCTAGACCTTGGCCTTGCTGACCCTCATACAAATGGCCTTGGCCCATTGATCCAGCCTGTCTGGGTCCCTCAGCAGAGCCTTCCTAGCCTCCAGTAGAACCAGACTCCCACGCAACTTGGTGTCATCTGTGTGTCTGCTAATGGTGGACACAATCTCCTCATTCACATCATCAATAAAGATACTGAATAGGGCTGGGCCCAACACTGATCCCTGGGGGACACCACTGGTGAACGGACACCAATTGTCCAAGCTGTGGGCTGCAGTTTTTCAGGAGATGCCCTGGCATTCTGATGTCCAGGTAGGTGCATCCACAACCTTTCCTTCATCCTCCAGGTGGGTCCCATCGTCATGAAAGGAAATCAGGTTGGTCAGGTAGGACCTGCCCTTCCTAAATGCTGGCTGGGTCTGATCCTGTGGTTTTCCTGTATGTGCCGTGTGACGGCACTCAAAGTGATCTGCTCCATAACCTTCCCTGCCACAGGTCACACTGAAAGGCCTGTGAATTCCCTGAATCCTCCTTCCAACCTTTGTGGATGGGTGTCACGTTGATACCTCATCTTCTGGGACCTCCCCAGTAAGCCAGGACTAACGATAAATGATGAAGAGTGGCTTGGCAAGCTCTTCCTCCATCACCCTTGGATGGATCCCATCCAGTTCCATGGACTTGTGAGCATCTAAGCGACACAGCAGGTCACTGCCTGCCTCCTCCTGGATTTCTGGGGGTCCATTCTGCTCCCTGTCTACCAGCTCAGGGGACCATTTGTCCTGATGCAACCAGTCTTTGTGTTGAAGACTGAGGCAAAGAAGGTGTTAAGTACCTCAGCCTTTTCCTAGTCTTTGGTGATGGACGCTCCAATAAAGAATGGAGGTTTTCTTTGGCCCGCCTTTTGGTAATAAAGTATTTATACAACTATTATCCTTTACAGAGGTGACCAGATTAAGTTCTAACTGAGCTTTCACCTCCATAATTTTCTTCTTTCTGCATGACCTAAAAACATCCTTAAAGGCTTCCTGAGTTGCCTGCCCCTTTTCCCAAAGGTGCTCTTTTTTCCCTAAATTCCTGTAAAAACTCCCTGCTCAGCTCAGGCTCATCCTCCAGCACACACATGTGTAATACAAATTTTTCATCTTACCTGTTCTTCAAGGGCATCTGCCTTCTCCCAAATAAACCGTCCAATTTTGCTTCTGATTTCTGCCAGGAACAACAAAACTACTGACTGTGAGAGCATCAAAGAACAGACTGTGGCAGTCACCACCAGTGTGATGCCCTGCAGGTGCCTCTGGGGAAAAGCCCAAATACAAGGTCCTGCCCCTGGGCCAGGGCAATCCCAAGCACAAATTCAGGGTGGGCAAGAATGGATTGAAAGCAGCCCTAGGAGAGGGTGTTGATGGATGAGGAGCTCATGGATATGACCTGGCTCTGGGGTCCCCAACAGCAGCAGCGTGTGGAGCTGCTGGAGAGAATCCAGAGGGGGCCATGGAGGTAGTCCAAGGGTTGAAGCCCCTCTGCTCTGGAGCCAGGCTGGGAGAGCTGGGGGTGCTCACCTGGAGCAGAGAAGGCTCCAGGAGAGCTCAGAGCCCCTTCCAGGGCCTGAAGGGTCTCCAGGAGAGCTGGAGAGGAACTTGGGACAAGGGCTTGGAGGGACAGGACAAGGGCGAAAGGCTTCAAACTGCCAGAGGGCAGGGTTAGATGGGATATTGGGAAGAAATTCTTCCCTGTGAGGGCAGTGAGGGCCTGGCACAGGTTTCCCAGAGCAGCTGTGGCTGCCCCATCCCTGGGTATGTTCAAGGTCAAGTCATTCTGTGATAAGAGGTGGGTGATACTCTGCCCTCTGGGAGGAAGAGCCACTCCCAAGCTGAACGAAAAGTCCCTCCCTGCAGACAAGTTCTAGTTTGCACCAAGGCTGCAGTCATGGGGGATTTTCTGGGAAAATACCCTCAGATGATTTTTTTGCCTTACCTTCTTGCAGGCAGGCAGGGGGCAGGATGAAATGGCCCAGAACCACCGAGGGCTTCTCTCCGGCGCCTGTGCCCGCACACACTGAGAGGTAACAGGAGTGAAAGACTGTGGCTCTGCCTTCCAAGTAACTGAGGCTCTCATGTATGCTGGAAGACAGAAAGAGAGCTGGTTTCCAAAGGAGAACCTGGAAGCAAACCAAAACATTTAGAGGGGTGTTGTCATTAAACCTGCTCTGATATTTTTACCAAAAGCACCTAATTTTCTGTGATTTTCTAGCTGTGAGACTCTACCAGTCACATCCTGTTACAGTCCCAGCTGCCACCATCTCCCAGGGCAGCCTGGAGGAGGGACAAGGGTAAATGTATTTTTAGGGATTACAAGGTCCCACTCTACTCTTGAGGTGAAACTACTTCAGGGAGGGCAAAGCCAGGATTTTTCTACAATTATCCTTCACCACACTGGTTCCTGCTCACACAGCTGAGCAAGGAAGTGGAGGTGGAGGGTGCTCCAGCCCTCACTGTCCTTCTTAGAGGGGAATTAAATCTTGTTTGCAGGGTTTAAAATATTGAAAACATTGAAAATATATATATATAAAATTATCCCGAATTCCCCTGGGGGAACAGGCTGGTCTGGTAGCACATTGTTGCAGAAGAAAAGTTGCTATTCTGTGCTTATTGGAATTCCCCTTGCTTAGCTGGAGCTGGTGGCTGAAAGATTCCAAAATTTGAAGCCAGCTTTAAGCACTGGTGTGTTAAAAATAAACTACTTAGTCTAGCCTGGCAAAGCCTAAAAGAAACATCACAGCTTCCTTTCCCATTAATATGTTTACAAGACGAAATAATGAATAAATTTAAATATTCACTGATATTGAAGAAGCGAGGAAGATCCTGAAAACTTTCCTTATATTTGTACAAATGTTCCATAGCTCTCTATTTTTTTTATTTTAAGCATTTTAGCCCTTTTCCATCCATTTTTACCCCAGTGCTTCCTTTTAGCATTAATTCACACTGGCTTTTTCCAAGGTTCCTTCCTTGGGAATTCTCTCACCTCTGTTTTAGATGCTAATTTTCCTGTAGATAATTCACAGCCAGCAAGAAACCAGCACACTTAATTTAATTTATATCACAGTTAAGCCCCTCTCAACACATGGATGTTTTTTTCTCTATTCTGTCTATCTACAGCTTAGTGAGTTTTCCTGACCCCACTTGGCAATAAGGTTCTGGCAGATCCAGGCCACAACTTTAAAAACACCCCCTTGATTTTTACACGATGTCAGTATCCATGAAATACTTTCCACTAAATCCATGAAAGCCTCCTTTGCCCACCTGCGTGTGTCGGGGTGGGTGGCATCGCTGCTGAAGAGGTAGTCGGCATCCAGCCAGTGAGCGATCGTCCCACCACCGTCTGCTGCAGGGGACAGGAGTGAGGTGAGGGTGGGCATCCAGGGGGTTCCCACCTCGGGGTGACCTGGGATGGGGACAGCTGCTTGTGGGGCTGCAGAGGTGGGCCCTGATGTGGAAGCTGTGATAGCTCCCCATGGCTGTGGGACTCCCTGAAGGTTGCTCAGGGCTTTTCCTCCTCCCCATGGCTGTGGTACTCCCAGTTCTCCCCTGAGGGTTGTTCAGGGCTTTTCCTCAGTGTGGAGGCACCATGGACTGGCCAAATTCATGCCCTGCCCTGTTGAGTGGGTCTCAGACCCACGAAGGGATGACAGGGCTGTGCTGCTACTGCTGTGCCCTGCTGAGGAGTGATGAGGCTGTGCTCCCCTCCTAATTCCCGCTGAGTGGTGACAGGGCTGTGTCCCCCACGGATTCCTGCCAGCTCGGTGCCCCGAGGCATCCCTGGTCGTCGCCTGGTTCCCTCACCCCAGAGCCCCCGCGGGCCCGGGCTGACGCTCTGCGAGAACCAAGCCCGGTGTCCGCGGAACATCGCGGCGGGAGCGGCCCTGAGGGGAGACGATGGCGGGAGCGGCCCTGAGGGGAGACGATGGCGGGAGCGGCCCTGAGGGGAGACGATGGCGGGAGCGGCCCTGAGGGGAAACGATGGCGGGAGCGGCCCTGAGGGGCTCAAGGGAAGGCGATACCTGCCCTGAGGGGAAGCGGTGGTGGGAAAACCTGGCGAGAGGGAGAACGGCGGGAGCTGGGTCGGGGAGCTTTAAGCTGGATATTAGGAAAAGGTTCTTCCCCCACAGTGTGGCCGGGCACTGGAACAGCTCCCCATGGCAGCCTGACAAAGCTCAAAGGGCCCTTGGACAACGCTCCAAGGCGCAGGGTAGGCATTGGGGTATTCTGTGCAGTTAGGAGTTGAACCATCTTCTCTTAGTTTTTCCTCAAAAAAAAAAACCCTTGCATTTTGCTGTTCCTGGAAACTGCTTGCAGAAAAATTGCTTGTATTTCGTAAAGCACAAATGAGGCTTGTTTCATGCTTCAAGCTTCCCAAGATATCCTTCAGGATACCCCATCTCCTGGGAACTGCCACCAGCAGCAGCAGCAGTGCAACATCCCAAATGCCTCAGAACCCCAAGGATGCTGGATAAAACAGAGTAAGTATTTCTGGACATGGTTCTGAAATCCAGCTGTTAAAGAAAATCAGCCTCTGGTGTGGGCATGTGCTGTTCCCCCAAAGAGAGGGGATTTTTGAGTAAACTATCAAAATATTTCTTAAGTAAGAGCAGAAAAACCCCACAGATGCAATCAGGGCGGACCTCTCCAGTGTGGGAAGATGGTGATGATGATGAAGTTCCTTTGGAGACAGGGTCATTTCACATTGCCTCAACAGAATCTTCAGTTTCTGAGTTGACTCCACTCCTGTCCTAGTTAGGATGAAGCTCTCCTGGTGGAGTGGTTACCCAGCCATTATTCTGGTGCTCTTGAGGAAAGGTGGAGCTGAGGTGGTGGAAAGCACCATGGTGGCCCTTCATGATCCACGGCAGAAGGCCAGGACATGTTCCACAGCTCCTTGGGCTCACACACCAGTCTGTATTGCTCCACTGAGGTCTCTGGGAGAGAAGCTGACACCTTTTCCCAGGCCACCTTCTCTCACACAGGGACCACTGCTGGGGCTGTCTGGTCCCAGAGCTGTGTGCTGTGTCCTGCTGTCCCATGCTGAGTGATGAGCACTGTGCACAACCACCCAGCCATGACAGCCCCACCTGTCCTGCCTTGAACACCCCTCTGATGAACCCAAAGGGATCCCCATAACAGGGCCTTGCCCCTCAGCAACCTCCCACATGGGTGTTGGAATTGCAACAGCCTGGATTTTCCTAATCCCTAACCAAAAAAAGAAACCAAAACAACAACTTGGTTATAATAAAAATAACTATGGAACAAGACAATGTCCATCACAAATCTAAAGTGGATGTTCTGTGACACCATCACAGCAAGAAGAGACACAGGATGCCCTGAGCCAGTGGAACCCTTAATCCCATACACGTGATCCTGGTTAAATCAATTTAGATCCAGTATTCCTCAAGCAATCACTCTGATTTCTTCATAAAATAAAAATGAGCTGATGGCAGTAGCACCGGTTTTGGGCAGTGTCATCAATCCCCCATGGTACAACAGAGGACCGGCCCCAACTGCACTTCTCCATGGGGTCAAGCAGAGAGAAAAGCAGAACTGAAATTCACCGACACACTCATCTGCGTCCCCCAGGCTCAGCTTTCCAAGATGCCTCAGCCAGAGCTCTCCCCCTTGGAGTGAGCACCATTCCCTGCCATCACTCCTTCTGTGTCCCTCCCTGTGTCCCCAAGGTTCTTTATCCCTTTTTAACCCTTGTGCCTTCCCTTCAGAGCCACGAAGGAGCCTCCAGAAGGCAGATACCACACCAGGAAAAAAAAATAATTAAAAAAATCTTTAATTCTCTTTTTATTGATGGAAAAGTGCTCTTGCATCTTCTCAGTGTGATAAAAAAGCACAACTGACCATCACACCACCAAGGCTACATATCCACCCACAACCCCGTGGCCATCAGAGGCTGTGAAATCAGTTTGGGATGTCAAATGACTCTGAAGAAACATTTTAAGGACTAGCAGTTTATTAAAGTATAAACATCCTGCAAAATTTGGAGCAGTGAAGAGCTACTATTATTTTTTAAGCAGTAATTGGGCACTTTTAGCTACATGCTCAAAAAGCCTGCAGAGCTGCCTTGATGTGGCTAAGTGATATTTTTAACAAGGCTTACTGGCGAATTTCTGAAAGGAAGTTGATCACTCTTGTGGCTATGACTAAGAATGGAGAGAAGCTTGAGAAGACTTTGACTTGCAAGAAGAATTTCTCAGACCTGCTTGGAGAGAGTAGATTGACATCAGTCACATAGTGGCACCTTCAACTGTAATTATTTTAGGACTAAAAACCAGTTTCCTCAGAGCAGTTTGACTGCAGCATCCCTGCAGAACCACCTTCCAGAGAGATTCAGGTAAAAATCTTGCAGAAACTGCTTTTCTGTCCCCTCCTTGGTGGAGCTCAGAGTTAAACAAGTCAAGGGGATCCCTGTTCTCCACCCCAGGGAGTTGTCCTGCTCTCAACTCTTTCCATGCCAGCCCAGTAAATCCTTTGTCCCCAGACCACAAGGAAGCCACCCACATCCCACCTTCAGCCAATGTCCCAGCAACCAAAGCCATGGTGTTGTGTGGGCACAGCACATTCCAAACCTTCCCTTGGGGCCAGGTTTGCACCCCCACTGCCCAAAGGTGAGTGACAAACCAGAGGAGTGACTATATACAACTTTTTAGAGCCCCGCAGGAACTGGGGAATTTCATGTAAAGGTCCTGTCAAGGCTTGTCCCAGGCACAGCTAATCATTAGCCAGCCTCTAACAGGACACGTAACTACCGTGTTTTAACCAGGGTTACGTCAGCTGGGCCACATACTCAGTTTCTTTTCCCTATCAAGAGTTAAACTAGAATTTCCCCTTTGCTAAATCCACACCCAAACACACAGATAGTCTGAAGAACTTGGAACCCTCAAGAGTGAGACACCCATGAATAAACCCAAAAGTCTTTCTGGTTTGTGTCTCGTGAGTCCTACATGGCGCTGCCCTGCCACAGGGTTAACCAGCCTGCCACCCACCCTGAGGCACAGGGATCTCAGGTACAGCGACTTCCTGCTCCTGCCCTGACAGAAGACAGCACTTCGGGCCTTGAGGGAGCTTTAGGGAACCTGCAACAGCTCTCTGCGGTATCTGACACAGCAACAACATGCAGGGAAGATTTTTTTTCCGGAGTTCTCCTTTTTTTCGAGCAAAGGACTCTTGTAGGCACAGGATGGCTGACATCAGACCAAAATAGTGGGCAGAAAGGGTGTGGGAAGAGTTTTATGTCCCAAATCATCATTAATGTGATCTACTTTTTGGGTGTGGTTGCTTCTGTTCCTCAGCTTTTCAAACCCTGCCCCCCTACAGAAATGGGTCTGTGTTTCCCTTACCAGCATGCCACAGAGCATTGGAATAACTCACCATGAATTATCCCAGAGACAGCTCAGAAGTCTGGCTCTGCAGGAAAGAAGCGCAGAGCATTAGACCTGGGGGCAAATGGGCACCCACTCTCCCCTGTCCCCACAAGGTTGTCCCCTGGAAACAGCCCCAATGTGGTAATCAGAGTTGCCCTAAACTGCATCTGAGCCTAGGTCACCACCATCAGCCCCAACTGCTGCATTCTTCTTTACATCCACACAAAATAAAGCAAAAATTCACTCCGTAACCCATCACCTTCTAGTTAAATTCACCGAGGCAGAGATTGGATGACATAGCGTCACCAAATCCCTATGGATTAACACCAATGTGTGTCCTCCCTGAATCCTTCAGAGGTTTGTGACAGCCTTTTCCGCTGAAACCAAGTTAATTTTCTATTTCTAATACAAGACCTTCAAACCCCACTCTGTTCCAACACCCTGCTTCCCAGGAAAAGGAACAGAGACAGCAGGGATACAAAGCAAGGAGCTCCAGCGTGCAGGAGGGGAGGCACAACGTACCCCATCGGTAAAATTGTGACCCGGCCATGGTGGAATGTGCCACCTTGCAAGTGAAGGTGTCATCCCTTGTGGGGGTGAAGGGTACATAGACCAGGCGCTGGAACTGCCACTTCTCGTTGAAGGACAGGTCCCCGTACTTGACGTCGGGAATGGGCTCCCCGTTCTTCAGGAGTTTGATGTCAATCTTGGGTGGGTGAAAGCCAGTGACGAAGCAGTGGAGGGTGTTCTCCTCTCCCTCCTTGGCCCGTAACCGGGCGTAGACCTCGACCTTCGGCACCTCTGGAGAGAGAAGCGAAGCCGAGTGAGAAGCGGGGCTGTGGTGAGCATCGCCTCGATGCCAGCACTCCCCCATCCGCCCGCCCGGGCAAAGAGACCGCGGACCCGCCGGGACCCCGCAGCTCCTCACTCCCTTCAGGAGCTTTGTCGCCGCCCCAGGCACTCACCACCGGCCGCCTCCAGGTCGAGCAGCGCCAGCAGCACCAGCAGCCCGAGAGCCAGGACACCCCGCGCCATCACTGCCGCTCGCTGTCCCGCCGCTTCCCGGAACGCCCCGCCCCCGCCACGCTCCGCCTTTTATAGACTCCGGATACCACGGCCAATCATGGCGCGGAGCGGCCGTTACGTCATCAGTCTCCGGGCAGAACGGGAGCTCCGAGGTTGTGCGAGCCAGAACGGTGCTTTCGCTTTCAGTTCCGCGCTGAGTGGCGGGGAAAGACCCGGGCGGAGACCGGGGGGCGTGGGGCAACAGCGGCTGGGCGTGAGCCCAGGTGGGCAATGGCAGCCCCGGTGTGGGCACAGGCCCAGGGCAGCGCCCGTCCCCTGTGCTGGGCACTGCTGAGGCCACACCTCAAATCCTGGGATCAGTTCTGCGCCCTTCAAGGACATTGAGGGGCTGGAGCGTGTCCAGGGAAGGGGACGGAGCTGGGGAAGGGGCTGGAGCACCAGGAGGAGCTGAGGGAGCTCGGGGGTCTCAGCCTGGAGAAAATGAGGCTCGGGGGAACCCTCTTTCTCTACAACTTCCTGACCGGAGGGGGAAGCCAGTGGGGTTGTGCTCTGTGCCCAAGGAGCAAAGGAGAGGACAAGAGGAAACAGCTTCAAGTAGCACCAGGAAAGGTTTATATTGGATCTTAGAGAAAAGTTCTCTGAAAGTCCTGTCCAACCTTGCCACAGGCTGCCAGGGCAGTGGTGGTGTCCTCATCCCTGAGGAGATTTAAAAGCCCTGTGGATGTGGCACTTGGGGACATGGGTTAGTGGTGGCTTTGGCAGTGCTGGAGGAATGAATTATTTGACTTGATGGTCACAGCGAACTTTTCCTAAACGGGGATAAAACCCACCTCTGGCAGAAGACTTTGCATCCAGGGCTGGTAGAACACAGCCTATGGTGGAGCAAGCACTCCACCTTCTTTTCAAAACCTGGGTGGAGTGTCTCATTCCAGCAGCTGCAGGGTGTGAAACTGACTGTTGTTTGAGCACAGCATAGACGCCCTGACATAAAACATGAGAATTCTAACACCAAAAAACAGGTTTTCTGATGCCTCCTCCAGCAGAACTGTGAGGCTAGGAATGCCACTGAGTGTCCCAGTAATGCTGCTTAGAAGGAAAATAAAGGGAAAAGAAAAGAAAGTCTCTGCTAGCAGGGAGAACACAACAGCATAGTGTAAGTACCAAAACACTAAGTCCCTTTAGGACCTGCTTTCTTAATGCACCTCATTAAAACACAAATTTAATTAAAAAAGCATGTATGGAGAATATTTTAAGGAGCAGGTAAATCAGGAGAGGCCAAGCAAAGGAAAATCTTGGAAACACTTGTTATCAGTTCCCACTGGCCCAGCTCCTGCTGGGTTTGCTGACTACCCAGTGAGCAGTGCCAGCCTCGCAGCTGAAAACATGCAATGTTTTCCTCAGTGTAGGATAAACAGATGCAGCTGTGGCCAGAGCCTTATCAGGGATCTCAGGGCTCTGGCAGAAATAATCCCTGACTGCTCCATGGGTGGCAGAACTGTTATTAGGGTCACCACATCAGGAGTCACCAGCCCGGTCCAGCTGTCCCCCGGGTGAATCTGGCTCTGCCCAAGTGGACACTCCCCTTGGCTCGGGGAAAGGATGGCAGGACATGAATCCTTTCCAGACCCTTTGGGATGTGAATCCCTGGCAATGACTCTACTGTAATCCACAACACCTGTCAGAATTTCCCAGTAAAGAGAACCACAACTCTTCCACACTACGTTTACAAAAAGCCACAATGACTTGGTTAGAGTAGTCAATTCTTCCACTTTTGGGACACTTCTGCTTTTATTAGCAGAATATTGGGAGAATTATTTGGGAGTGGATGACATGACCAAGGTGCTCCTGGTATTCAGGGGGATAAGGGCAACTCGCTAGGTTTTGTGGGATGCAGAAATTTACAGCATTAGTATTGGAACCCGTGCTCGATGTAACCTTCCAAAATATTCAACCCCGACAGATCACATCCCAGCAGTTTTCCATAACTCCCCAGAAGGACATCAGCCCCGAGAACACGGCGGCAGTCGAGGAGCGAGGCGAGCAGTGTGGAAGACCGGGCTGTTCCGTGCCCCGCGATCCGCAGGTGGGGTCACTGCACCTCCTCATCCTCCCTGGGCTGCGGGGACCCCTCGTGCGGGGGCACGGCCCGGCGAGTGCGCATGCGCGGGACGCCGCTGGGCGCCGCCATGCTGTACGGCAGGCGCATGCGCGGGACGCCGCTGGGCGCCGCCATGCTGTACGGCAGGCGCATGCCGGGCCGGCGGGGGCGGCCCATAAAAGGGGCGGCGGGGACAGTGTGGCCCCGTAGAGGGACCCGGGACGGAGGGTGGGTGAGCGGGAGGAGGAGGTGGTGGCACCGCGGGATGGCGGAGGGCGGCGAGCGCATTGTGAGTGCCTGCCCTACTCCGCTTCCCCCCTGCCCGCTGCCGCCTCCCGGCGCCCCGCTCCCTCTGCGGTCCTCTTCTCTGGGGCTGGCGCTCGCCGGAACGCTCTGTCTCGGAGCAGAGGCTGCCCTGGAGGTGCTGGTGGGATGCTCTCCCCTGCGCTCGTGCCCTCGTAGCGGGTTTTCGCTCTGAAGCCCGATGGTGTCTCAGCCCCGCCGCGCTGGTGCCGTTCCGTGCCGGCATTCGCTGCTGCCAGCAGCTTTCGTGGGCTGAGCCTGCGGGTCCCGTCCTCGCTGGCAGTGCCGCTGGCTCCTGCTTTTCCCTTTTTCAGCTGTGAGCCCTGTGGGTTGCCTGGCACCACCAATAGAGTGAAGGGGAGGTTGGGTGCCCCTCGGCTTTGGGAGCATGTTAGGGTTACCTCTCCTTTAGCGAGGAATCTGCTGCTTCCAAATTCAGATTCTCGAGGATTTTCTGCTGGTGGAAGATGCTCTTCTGCTGGAAGAGATGGCTGAGGAGGATGAGGAGCTCGACCTGTACAACGAGATGACTTTTGGGTTAGGTAAGACCTTAGGGGAGTCCCGGTGTTGGAGAGCACTCTGCCAGCACTCTGGGGGAGCAGACACCCTGGTGGGCGCTGCCCAGGCATTCACCCACGCTGCTGTGTGCTGCTTCCCCCCTTCCAAGACCGAGACTCCACAGAAGAGGATGTCCAAAAACTCCTGGTAGTACCGGAGATAAGCCCTGAAGTGGCCAAAGCACTGGTAGAGGTGACTGGAGGAGCAGCTGAGCAGCTGGAGGAGCTGGCCGAGGAGGAAGGTGGGATAGAGCCGGAGGTGGAGCAGGTTAACTCTCAGTTGGAGGAAGAGGTAGAGGAGCTGGGGACTGAGGAACAGGAGGAAGACCAGGAGTGCTTTGAGGAGCCCAGTGAACTGGGAGACCCAGCAGTGATGAGGGCTGTGCGGAGCAAACCCACGCTGGAGGTGATGTGTGAGCAGACAGGGGGTCCCACCTCCATCCCCACACCGTCGGGTCCTGCCCCACAGAGGGTGTTGGGGCAGGGAGACAGACCTTTAACTCCCCTTTCCTTGCAGAGCCAGGACTCAGCAGTGCTGGACAGCAGGATTGGTACTTGCTGGGGAGAGTTTGGCAAGGAGGACATGGTAAAAATGTCCCCACCCATCTGGTGATGAGGCAGGGTGGCTCCTCTGGTGTCCCCTGCTCTCTCCTCCTGTTCGCTTGCCTCATGCCAACATCTCCCTGTTTTCCAGCTGTCGATGGATCCCTCGGAGTGGGGCTCCTGCCCTGGCAGTGTTCCGCGCCACCTCATGCTGGAGGTGGGTACCTCCAGCCAGGCCTTCAGGGGGTGGCTAATGGGCTCCCCACTACTCTAGGACAATGGTCGCACAGGGAATTTAGGATACCTGACGCATCTCCAAATGGCTCTGGAGGTGCACAGATGTGTCTTGGATGCCAAGGCTGTGCGTACCCACCCAAAGCAGAGCCTGGGTTTGAAGGCAAAGTTATTGAATTTGGGGGGACTGGGCCCTCCATGCTTGGTGTTCCCATGGGTCCCCAGCTGCTCCACACTACCAGGATGGGAGTCCAGCTGGAGCATGGTCTTGGTTGAGCAATGACCAAAGGTTTTAGTGAGCTGACTGTTGCTGAAGGAACTAAATTGTTCCCAGCTGTGCCCTGTTCCCACCTGATGCTGCCTCCTCCCTGCAGGATAAAGCCATCCTCCAGGTCTTGGAGAGACCTCCACCATCTACCAACATGGACCTGGACTTCGTTGGCTCTCCTGTGCAGAGGGGCTATGGGGGCTCTCCCTGGCTCAAGTGCCCTGACTTAAGACTGGTGTCCCCCAAGCCCTTCCCCCAGTGCTTTCTCCAGCAGGTAACAGGTTTGGAGGTGCTCTTGAATCCCTTCTTTCTCTGCCTCCCCTTCTTGGAGGTGCAGCCTCGAGGACAGGCTTGTCTGAGTGATACCTTCTGTCTCCTGCTCCACACCAGGCACCCCTGATGTCTCCTCAACCCTTCCCACCGGCTTGCAGACCCCCTCCACTCTTTGCTCCCAACCAGGTAATGAATGTGGTGGGCTTTGAGCCACTGCCATGGTCCCACTGAGGCACCCCTGGAGTGGCAAGGGGATAGGGAGAGTGGCAGTATCTGGGGATAGGAGGAATAGGAGCCAGAAGCCAGCACAGATCTGGCTGACCCCTCTGGGATGCTCAGAGGGGAAGGCTCAGACCCTTGATCTCGTCTCTCCTTCTCAGATGGCAGGATATGCACCTCCAACCCCTTTCCAGCCTGGGTCCCCCACTGTGGGCAGCCCACTGCAGCCCCTGGGCGTGCACTTCAGGCCCATGTCCTCTTCTTTGGACCCTGCTCTCATCTTCAGCCCCTCAGCCATGGGCCAGCTGAACTTCAGGTAGCAGGAGTGGGATGTTGGGGTGGGACTAGAGGGGCCCTACAAAGCAGCTGGGCATCACCTCACTCTGGGGATGTCCCAAAACCCCTCCTTGACCCCTGTCTGGTGTTCCCTGCAGCACACCCAGCCACATGACCCAGCTGCACCCCCAGCACCAGCGCATCCTGATGCAGCAGCAGGGCAGGCAGATGCAGAGGTATGGAGGTCTTTGAGGTGCAGGGGAGGGCTCTGGCTGATCACAGCAGGCTGAGGTCTTCTCTTGTGCCAGTGTCTCCCCCAAGAAGCTGTGGTCTCGTAAAGTGGACCCTTATGCTGGACTGATGACTTCCAAGGAGAAGGACTGGGTTGTCAAGGTGCAGATGATGCAGCTGCAGAGTGAGAATATGGATGATGACTACTACTATCAGGTGAGCTCCTGCTGGCAGCACCTGTGGCTTGTTCCCCTGAGGGTGGGGCTTTGGGAGCTGGAGAAACCCTCCAGGAGTGGTGGAGGAGACTCCTGGCTTATCCTGTTGTTACAGACCTACTACCACCGGCTGGAGCGCAAACAGGCAGAGGAGGAGCTGCTGGGCAGGCGCAACAAGCCCCCCAAGCTGGTCACGCCATTCATCCAAAAAGTGGAGACCTATGACTCTGGTGAGGGGCTGGGGTGAGTGTTGGGGGGCTGAACGAGGAGCTCTGGGATGTGGTGTCACCGTGTTCCTGCTCTTCCGCAGTGGTGCGCATCGCTGGCTCGCTGGGCCAGGTCACGGTGTCCACCTGCTACAGCCCTCGCCGGGCCATCGATGCTGTGCACCATGCCCTCGTGGAGGAGGAGGTAGGTGAAGGGAAGTTGGGGTCCTGAATTGCTGGAACTGCTGCTTTAGGAGCTGTCCTGAGCAGTGGGATGGGGCACACAGTTGGAGGAGATGCCACCTCAGCAGTGGCATCTTGTGCCTGGTCAAGGGGTGGGATTGGGCTCTGGCCATGGTTTCCCCATGGGACTGCTCTGTGTCCTGAAGTCACCTCTGATCCCCAGGCAGCAGCTGGCCCAGCGCTGGGCTGGTGGCAGTGTCTGGGGATGGCTGTAACCTTTGTGCCTTCCTTTCTACCCTCCCTAAGGCCGCAGGGACCCACCTGCTGCGGGCGCTGCACAGGATCGAGAAGGTGAGTGAGCGGTGATTTGGGGAAGGGCAGGAGGGTCCAGGTGTTCTGTTTTCTTCCAGGGATTTCTCTAAGTGGATGTCTACCTAGGCAGGGTTCTGGATAATAGCCAGTTGGTAGGAGATGCTCCAAGCTTCCTCCTTACCCTGTGTCCTTTCTCCAGCTCTTCCTGCAGCTCCTGGAAGTGGAGGAGGTGCAACAGAAAGTGTCTCTGGCCCTGGGGGAGCAACAGCCCCACAAGCAGGAGCAGAAGAGCCAAAAAGTGGAGAATATCTACCAAGCCTTGAAAATCAGGGCTTGCAGCAGTGAAGAGTGAGTCTGTGCCATGGGGAGAGGGGAGCAGGCAGCATGTCCAGGTCCTTGTGGATCTGAGATGGTCATTGGTGAGCAGGTCTGTGTCACAGGAGGATTGGGTCCTTCCTTCCATGTGTCACTGCAGCCTGTGCTGACCCTGCCTGTGAGCCTTGTCCTCCAGGGGAGCTGATGCTGGTCCTTTTGAATGGACAGAGATGCTCCAGGTGCCTTGAGATTTGTGCCAATGCAACCTGTGTTCCCAGGGAGGCAGAAGATGAATTCCTGCAGCTGCTGTGTGTGCGGAAGGGCAAGAAGCTCGTGGCCCGGCTGCTGCCCCACTTGATTGGAGAGCAGAAGGAGAAGATCCTGCTGACCATCACCCACCACCTGGCCTTCCTCATGAAGAAGGACATGTTGGATGAGGCAAGCACCTCTAGCTGCCACAGGGCCTGGGCTGTCTCCTTCCTCCTCTGTTCTTGCTGGGGGTGGCCCCCTGGGCAATGAGGGGGGCTTGTCTTGTGGGGTTAGCACACATCCTTGGGGAGGAGAAGGTCTCCAGGAGTCAGCCACCAGCAGTCCTGGTGGCAGTGGCTCTCCCCTCCAAGTGCTGGGATGGGGGTGTGGCTGTGACAGGTCAAAGGATCTCAGATTTCTGCTCTCCCCTCTGCCCTGCCCAGTCTCTCCCCCTGCTCTACAGCCCATTGAATGAGGTGGTGGGTGAGATGACCTTCAGCAAACTGATTGAGATACTGCAGGAGCTCACCCGGCCTCTATCCAAGTCTTCGGAGCTCCCCCTCACCATGGCCTTGAAGAACAAGGTACGTGGCCCTGAGTCTCACTGTGTCCCTGGGGTGCCACTGCTGCTAGCTGTGACACTCCTGGTGCTTTCCTGCAGTTTGGCATCTCCTTGCTCTATTCCCTGCTGAGCCACGGAGAGAGGCTGCTGTCCTCACATGCGCCACTGAAGCCGTGCAGAGGGGACTTTGAGGCATGGTGAGGGACTGTGTGAGCTGGGGGGGGGTGTCTCCGCTCTGTGGGGTGCTCACCCCCGTGCTGGTGCCCCCAGGACAGACACGGTGTACCTGATGTCCCGCGAGCTGTCGCGTCTGCCTACAGCCTCGCTGGCGGAGCCCCTCTTCCTGCCCAGCAACCTCGTCTTGCTCTTCTGCCGCTACGTGGACAAGCAGACTCTGTACCACCTGGCAGCCAAGATGGCTGAGTGAGTACTGCCTGGAATGGCTCCCTGCCTCTCCTGGGGATCCCCCAGACAGAGAAGAGCAGACAGCACTGGGGGCTCACTGCTTTCATCCCCCCTTGGAATTATCTCCAGATATCTACTGGGCTGAGCTGATCCTGGTGCCTTTGCTCCCACTTCTTTGGGACAGATCAGCAACCTGATACTCCATCCCCGTCCTTTCCCTGCAGGTGTTCTCCATTGCCCACAGAGACTGATGTATTCTGCTGAGCCCTGGGTGCTGGGGATGGGAACGGGCAGGACCCGATGGCTTTGGAAGTGAACACTTACCCTGGTGCAGGGCACTCTGGGTGACACGGGCAGGGCTGGCACCGAGGGGCTGGTGCCCTCCTGTCCCGGTGCCTGGGGGAGGCTGTGGGTGGGTGTGACTTATTTTGGCCTCCCCCTCGGCAGTGGGTGCTGGGTCATGGCAGGGGCTGAGGGCAGGGCACAGAGGTGCTGGGAGCACCTGGGGGGTGATTTTGTCTACAGCACATTCTGTAGAGTGCTTGACAGAGAATAAAAAGGTGATTATGAGCTCCTCTGGCTCCTGGGGGTGGCTTATGTTGGATGCACAGTGGGCATTGCTGGGCAGGGAGACCCCTGGCCTGGGACAGGGATCTGGCAAAGGGCAAGGAGAAGAAGGGAGGGATGCTCAGAGGATTGAGGAGGAGAAAAGAGTGCTTGGAGAGGGGATCAGTGGTCCATCCAGAGGTCTAAACCTGACACCCAAAGCCTGGTGAGTATTTAAAAGAGGATTGCAGCAGAGACTTGTCTCATCCTCAGACTGCCCAAGCTCCAACCCCGAATGGATGAAACTATTCCTTTAAAAGGGCATCCTTCAGGGGCCAAAAGAAGAATTTACAGGGAATAAGGCTGTGAGGGCTTGGGTGGGATTTATCTACACTGCTCATCAAGGTAGCTCAGTTTCTTCTGCTTCAGAGTGCAAAGTCCAGCTGGCAGGACCTCCCAGTCCTTCTGGCAGGTGTATCTCCTCCTGCTGCCTCTCCTGCTCATCTTAAAGGATATGTATGCTCCTTGTGCTTTATCCTTAGGGAGTTTTCTGGGACAGCTATGTTCATTCCTAGCCATCTGTCACCCCAGGACACCATCCTCTTTGGAAGAGTGGCACTGGCAGGTTCTCCATGGAGTAAGCCCCTCGTAACAAACCCACTGAGACAATCTGGGGGGATTCCAGTGTGGTGTCTCACCTGCCACTGAAAGAACAGACCTTGCTGTTACAAAGCCTAGAGAGAATTTCAGGCAGGAGGGAATTAGCTCATTGATAGCAGGAACTGGGGAGGACACTGCCAAGTCCTTCAGATAAGGATAAGCCGTGTTCTGTTTTCTGTTTGCTCCTTGCCTGGGAGCCAGGGTGGATGAAGGATGGAAGTGTGACCTGGCTGCAAACATGTACTAGACAAAGTTCTAGCGTGGAAGGTTGGAGATCTCTGTTGGGTTTTGCTGCTTCATAACAGGAGACAGCTGAGGGAAAAGAAGGAAAACCATCTCTTTGTTCCCGTCCCACAGCCAAGTGGCTCACAGCACCCAGTGCTTCCCACCCTCTCCATGGGGCAGCACCCAGGAATGAATCCAGTCTTTGCAGGACCCCTAGATCACTCACCTGCATCTGGATGTTCTCCCTTAATCCAGAGCTGATCTGCCCTGCCCAGCTCCTCCTGGTGCTCTCCTGAGGGGATCGTTGGCCCTAGAGGATGGTGGTGACCCAGGACTGGGCTGTCACTGTCTTGGGTGGGAAAGGGGGTATGGGGCTCATCCTGGAATATTTTGGGGTGTATGGAGCTCAGCCAGGGCTGTCTTGGGTGTTGTATGGGGTTAATCCTGAAACATCTTCAGGGTGTGTGTCTTATCCTGGGATATCGTGGAGGGTATAGAGTTTATCCTGGGATCTCCTGGGGGGGTGTGTATGTGACTTTTCCAAGGATGCCTTGTGGGAGTATGGGGTTAATCCTGGGGTGTCTTGGAGGTTGTATGGCACTCAGCCTAGGATGTCCTGAGGTTCTGGAGCTCATCCTGTGAGGCTTTGGTAGGTGTATGGGGTTAATCCTGGGGCATCTTCAGGGTATTAGGGCTTATCCTGGGATGTTCTGGGGGGTTATAGGGCTCATCCTGGTCTACCTCCAGGGTATGAGGCTTATCCTGGGGTATTTTTGGTGGTATAGAACTTACCTTGAGATGCTTTGAAGGGGGTATGGGTCTCATCTTGGGATGTCTTGCTGGGATGTCTTACTGTGTGCATTCTGGGCATTTTTAAGGTCTGAGGCTCATCTTGCAAAATCCTGGTGGGTATATGACTCGGCCTGGGACAACTTAAGTGGTTTAGGGCTCATCCTGGGATTTCTGGGTTAGTGTATGGGGTTCATCCTGTGACATCGTCAGGGTCTGGGACTTATCCTGGGACATCTTCAAGGTCTGTGGCTCATCCTGCGCTGTCTGGAGTGGTACAGGGCTCATTCTGGGGTGTCTCGGAGGTTGCATGGGGTTCATGCCGGGACATCTCTAGGTTATGTGGCTTAGCCTGGGATGTTTTCAGGGTGTACGGGGTTCATCCTGGGGTGGTTTTTTTTTGGGGGGGGGGGGAAGGGGCTCAACCCGGAGTATTCTGGGCGATACGGGAGCACTCCCCGGGCTGTGGAGAGGACACGGGATCGCTGCTGCGGGACCGCGGCCACCTCAGCCGGGGCGCTGAGGGGACACGGCGGCCCGGGCTCCCCCACTTCCTCCGGGTGGGGAAGACACGCCCCTCTATCCGCCGCCACAATGGTACGGCCGGCACCCCCGTTTCCATGGCGACGACGCGGCGCCTGCCAGAGGCGGCGCTCATTGGCTGTCGCTGCCGGCAGGGGCGGGGCGGGCAGGGACGCTGTCCAATCCAAAGCCCGTCCGCAGCGGAGGCCCCGCCCCTCGGGTTAAGGCGTGGCGGGCGCTTCCGGCGGGGCGGGCGCGGGAGGAAGCGGCGGCGATGGCGTCGGGCGGTGGCCACGGATCCCGCTCGCCCTCCCCGGCCGAGCGCCGCCCGCCGCCCTTCCCCGAGCACCGCGGGGTGGGGGCCCCCGACAGCGACTCGGAGGGCGAGGACATCTTCACCGGCAGCGTGAGTGCGGCCGCGGGCGGCGCGCCGCCCCGGGAACGCTGCGGGGCCGGGCCCGTGTGCGAGGGGCTGCCCGGGGCATCTTCCGGGCTTGGTGAAAATAGTGCGAAACACCCGCAAATCCACCAGAATAAAGGGAGGGGCGGTGATGCCTCTGGTCTCCTGTCCCTTCAGGGGGAACCTCCTAGAGGGGCTGCGGCGAGGGAGCCGCGGGGCCGGGTGGGGGTCACAGGGTGGCTCCCGTGGCCGTGGGGTTGAGGAAAGGCTTGTGCTCGGCTGCTCCCCGTTTCCCCGGGGTTGTAGCCTCTCTGTTCGTGCAGAACTACTGCCTAAAGCCGGATTGGATGGAGCTTGGAGCAACCTGCTCTGGTGGAAGGTGTTCTGCCCGTGGCAGGTGGTGGAACGAGATGGGCTTCAAGGTCTCTCAGTACCGTCCTACGGCAGCAGCCACGGCTCAGTCTCCTTGCTGTGTAGCTTGTGAGGCTTCACTGGGGGGAGAAGCCTCATCTGCCTTCTGCCAGCATCATCAGCTCTGGTCCCCACAACTTCCAGAGGGTGTTGGTGTGGCTGCCGTGGTACCTTCAGTTTGAGATTGAGGGTGGTGTGGGGGGTGAGGTGACAGGAGGCATGCAGTGTCTCCTGCTCACTAGGGCTGGGCTCCTGCTGGGCTGCAGGGGGGTCTTGGAGGGTTTGGTGGTACTTGTTCGGCAAACCAGGTGCTGCTCACAACTCCATGCTGAAGGAGGAGGTGTGAAGGGTGCCAGCGCCGTGCCTTGTTTCCAGACAGTTTCCTGTGCAGGAAGCTCAGCTTGCTGAAGGCTGTTGGCATTGTCCCAGGTTTGCTCCAGGCAGTGACCAGCAGGCAGGAGGGGAGTTAAAACACTGACTGGTGCTTTCCCAAGCTGGATCCCACTCAGCTGAATTTCCCTGGCCAACCACTGGCCTCTGGTCCTTGGGATGAGCATCTTCACGGGGCGGGGATCTCAGCTGGGGGGGCCACAGAAGCTCTTCCAGCAGCCTGGAGGCTGGAATGCTGTGGGGTTTGATTCCCTGAGCTCTGGGAGCTTCTGCCCACCTCATCCAGACTTTTTCCAGCCTGCCTGATCCAGCTGGCAGCGCAGGAGGAGTTGGTGTCTGTGGCAGGAAATTTTCTAGGAACATTCTGCAGCTTTCTAGCCCAGGGAGGCCTTGAGCAGGAGATTGTGGCCGTGACCAAGTGAACCTGCTGGGAATGGCCTGGCCAAGCTTCTCCTGCCACTGACACAAAGCCGGAGCTGTCTCTGCCCTGCTTCTGGTGCAGCAGTGAGTTGTGCTTGTGTTTCCCCTTTGCAGCAGGGAAAAGGGTAGATTTGGGGGAATGTGGATAGATTGTGACTTTGTGAGGGTGAACCTCGGACTGCTCTGGGCAAAACAGCAGCTGGGTTGTATGTTTGGAAATCTGGGAAAGTTCAGCCATGGGCTTTGCAAGAGGAAGGTACTGGTACCTATGCAGGCACCAGGTCATGGAGATGGTCTGGAACTTCTCAGGACCTTTCTTTGGTGAGGAACTGGAGGATGCAGGAAGTGGCCCACCAAGAGGGGTGAGCACTGGGTGCCATGGAATTTCATGGGAATCACACATCCCTCTGCTGGAAGGGGAGGCTGGTGAGCCACAGCAGCTTATCAGGTGTTTGGTTTTGTTGTGGAAGGTGCTGTCATAACTAATAATGTGCCTGTTCTTGTGACCTGCTGGCTTTGCTCGTGTCTGCCCTTGAACATTAGGAAAACACTTTGTGGGAAGCAGGGGAGGCAGATCTGCCTGGCTGCTGGCATTCAGGTGGCTCAGCAGCACCTGGCCATCGCCAGCAAGGAAGCATTTGGGTCAGACCTGAGTAGAACCAGAGCTGGACCTCATCTGTCTGTTGACAGAGGTTTGATCCCTGTGTGACCATAGCCCTTTCTAGGGATGCCCCCAAGGATCAGCTCTTCCCAAACAAGTTCTGTTTCCCTGTGGTGAGCGTCAGGCTGGTGCTGGGGGGACCTCTACCCACACATGTGATGTTGTGGGGTGCTGAATCTGGCCCCAGAGGTGGCTGGTGTCATGCCATGGGCTGATCTAACAATGCCTCCTCTGTAGCACAAGATGGAGAAGTAGGAACAGGGTGTGGTGTTTTCATGCCTGAGGAACTAAATTTAAGGCAAACTGGGAAGCAATTGTGGTAGAAAACCACTTTGTCCATGCACAGTGGGGTTCTTTATGAACCTGAAGATCTCCTGGGGGAGAAGAGGAGCTGTGTGACTCCTGTCCTCATAGGTCACCACTGGTACCAGTCCTCTCGTTGGCTTGGACACTAGTCTGAAGGGGTCTGGGGGGATGTTTGGCATGGAGGGTCTCTGCTCCCTGCTCTCCATCACTAACAAACATAGCTTGTGCCTTTAACTGCTGTGATCCAAGCTGGGAGCAGTCCCTCCTCTAGGAAAACATCCTAAAATACAGGAGCTCTTTTGGCTGTTTTGTTTTTACCACCTGAAGACATGAGCCCACCTCCAAGGAAAGCTGCCTCAGCACAGCTTCATTCCTTCAGGAGCAATGTGATCCGATGGTGCTTCCTTGCTGGAGAGAGTGCCAAGGAGCTGCTGGTTTGGAGTCTCTAATAGAGCTCCATTTACTGCCCATCAAAGACCTGTTCTGTTCTCTGCTGGGACCTACTGAATAGCACTTGCCATCCCCTTCTTCCTTGGGATATCTGCCTGCCTGCAAAGTGAGGGAGGATTTGCGATGCAGGCATCTCTAACAGAACTGCTGGAGCAGCTCTGTCTTCTGGTGGGGTGGACTGGTTGGCATAAAAGCTCTCAGGTGGGCTGTCCCCTTGTCCCCAAGCCTGCTCCTAGCAGCCAGGATGGTCCTTTTAGGGTGGAAACTGGTTCTGGAGTTTGGTGTGACACTTCTTGTCCTTAGAAGTGGCAGAAAGGATGATACTGAAGGGTGAGTGGAAGGCCACAGGGTGGTGGACAAGGAAGGTAACATGTTTGCTCCTCCATCCCTCAGTGTGAATGACCTGTCTTTGACCTTTTAATCTTCTCACAGAGCAACTCCCCAGCCCTGAAAGCAGAATCTCCTCTCCCTGTGAGCAGCTCTTCCAAAGAGAACGGGGTTCATGTGGAGCAGGATGATCAGGACCTATTTGCAGGTGAGTCTGTGTGTGCTGAGCCTCTCTCAGTCCAGGCCTGGAGTGATAGTCCTAAAATATCCATAAGCAAAAGCAGATCAGAAGTCCTTATCACAAACACATGTTTCAGTCCACTTGTTCTGGTGTTGTGTTCGGGAAGGTCAGAGCAGCCTCCATCAGGTCTCTAGGATAATCTGGACTAACTGTTTGGGAGCTGAAGAGGATTAAAATGACGGTTGCTTTTGTTACCTGAAGCCCTGAGGTGGTGAGTGTCTCCTCAGAGTTGATGGATTTTTCCTTCTCTGCCTTCTCCTGACTCTGAGCCAGTGGAAAATGTATCTCTAGTAGAGACCTGACTGTTCCCAAGGAACAGGAAACACAACTCCCCTCAGCAGGGGAAAATGAGGAGGGACAGACATTCCCCAGCCCAGTCAATTCTGGGTGGAGGTGGAGGTTTTTACATCCTCCAGGTGGAGAAGAGACCTGGGAAGGAGCCTTCCTCCCATGTGACAGGTGAAAGTCTGCCTTGGCTTTAGATGCTCCAGGGTGCAGCTCCTCTAGCACGCAGCAAGGAGGTGATCAGTGAGAGGTGATGCCTGGCTCCTTCTGGAATAAGAAGTTCATTGGATTAGCATAATGTTCTCCAGCAGGATTGATCAGATGTTCTTACTGCAGTAATGCTTTGTTTTGCTCTTCCCAGTGCTTACAGGTATCCTCCCTATGGATTTCTTTGCTAATTAAGATTACTGTTACTTCCTACATCCCATGAATCAGAAAATATTGCCATGGCCTCTCCAGAAACCCCAAGGGAGAGGCTGACCCTTACAAACTTCTTTTGACAGATGCCACTGTGGAGCTGTCCCTTGACAACACTCAGAACAATCAGAAGAAGGAGGTGGCCAAAGCATCCAATCCTGTGCCCTCATTAGACACAGCAGCAAGTTCTTCTAGAAACCTTTCAAAGAGCTATGAGGAAGTGAGAATTGCTCTTCCAAACTGTCTTTGGCAGGAACCTCTCTGTGTGTGCTGTAAACATGAATCTTAAATTATGTAATTAACATGTAATTGCCTTATTGAATGCCCTGATTTGTATCTTGGGCCATCAGCCTGAGACTGATACCACTGGAGTGGGGCTCAGGTCAGCCTGTGGCATTCCTGCTCCTGTGGAGGTCCAGATTGCTTTCAGAGTTATAATGGTGGTGGATCTGGTCCTGAGGGTCCAAGCTGTAACTCCAAGCTCTGCAATTTCTTCTTGAGGCTGAGCAGTTTGTGCATCAGTCTGGGCAGATAGTGGGGTAGGAATGACAAACCCAGTTTTGGATCCTTGCCTGGACACGATGAGGAGCTGGAAGGCTTTATAGAGTGATCCTGGCCAGACTGAGGTGCTTGAGGTGCCCTGGCATGAGAACAAGCTCACTGTAATGGTTTGGGGTGGGTTGGAGCCTGGTTTCCTGGTTTTGACTTGTTGTCCCTCTGTGCTTTCTCCAAACAGCTGGAGGAAGAGGAGCAGGAGGACAAATTTGACCTGACTGTGGGAGTGAGCGATCCAGAGAAAGTTGGTGAGTTCCTGTCCTGCATGGTGAAAGGTCAGGGGAACCAGGCTTGGCCCTGCAGCTCTGGCCTCTGGGGTCTCTAAGCACAAACCTGATCCTTGAATGCCATCTCCAAGGCTTCCTCTGACACCTTAAAGAAATGATGCTGCACAAAGCCCAGGGTGAGAACAAGCAAGGCAGAGTCAGGTTCTAGAAAGCCCAGAGCCAGGTTTTTGGGATTCTTGGTGCCTGGCACTGTGGTGACCAAATTGGCATGACCTCCAGGCAGCACTGCCCTGTGTGGAGTTGGCACAGAGTAAGCAAAATTCCCTTAACCTGAAACTGAGTGCATTATTCCATGCTATGGCACATTCCCTGGAACTTGGGCTTGCCTGGGAAGCAACTCTGGCTTCTAAACAAGAAGCAGGAGGGCTTCTGCCTATTGAAAGAGGGTCAGAATGTCATGATCAGCCACGTAGAAGTTCCTGCAGTGCAGAAAACCCAAGGTGACATCTGATCCCAACCAGCAGAACAGCCTCACAAGTGGCAGCTTGTTCCCACTGTGGCTTGTTATCTCTGGAGCTGGGAGGTGTAAATCAGATGTATCTTAAGAGTAGCACTGGAGCTTGGAGGGTGCCCTTCGGATGAACTGCCAGGTGAAAGAGGATTTCTGTGTGAGCTGGAGCAAACTGCCTGTGGTGTTCCAGGATCCAGCCCCATCCAGCCTGACTTGCATGCCGTGAATAGACTGTTTCATGTGCCCCACAGCCTCCGAATTGTTGGGGTCTGAGCAGATGTGTGGAGCCAGCCCAGACGCTGGTGGCACAACAAGTGCCCAATTGTCAGTGCTGGCTCCCGTAGGAAGTGTGGGGAGGGATAAGCAGGTTGGGAAGTGGCTGCTGGGCAGGAGTCCAGGGCCACAGGGCGGGATGCTGCCTCTGGTTTTGCAGGAAGATCAGGGGCTCCATCAGACTCAAAATCAGGATCACCAAGGCAGGAAAATGACAGGAGCCTTGTGCTTTGTGTTCAGGGAATGGTGGGAAGTGCTGATGTTGTGATTCCAACACCTCGTTTCTGTTTTCCACAGGGGATGGCATGAATGCCTACGTAGCCTACAAAGTGTCAACACAGGTATGTGTAACCCCTCTGTGTCTCATTTTCCATTGTTTTCCCATGCTTCAAGGCAGCTGGACTGTATGTCCTTAGCCAAGCCAGCAGTGACCTAAATAAACAGGAGGCCTGAATGCCTTGTTCTGTGTTCAGGAGTTATAATCCACAAAGGATGAGCCTATCTGAGGAATGGGGCTGGAATCTATTTGAAAGGCCACTGGCTTTATTCTCACAGCCAGTTACCTCTTTGCAGCCTTGGCTTATAGGGATGCTCAGCATTGGAGGCAGCAGCAGGAATGACAAGCACTGGGAGAGTCCCTGAGCTCAGGGCTGCTGCTGAAGGTTCTATGCCAGCAGCAGCATCAGATTGAGCTGACCTGAGCTCAACACTCTGCAGAGCTGCTGCTGCTGTAGTTGTAGTCACATCAGGAGCCGTTCCCCTCAGTTTCCATGAGAAATGCAGCTGCTGGGGTGCTTTGGAGTCCTGCTCTGGGGTCTGGAAAGTTACTCCAGCTGTACCATGGCTGCTGGGCTACAGGCAACCTGTGGTCTGAAGAAATGACTGGAGGACTTGTTATCCTTAATTCTGCTCTGCAAACTCAGTCCAAAGCACTGGTGAGCCCTGTAGTCTTTAGGTGACCTGAGGGGTGTGTCCCTGTTCCTGTGTGGAGCAGGGATGATGGGATTAGGCTGTGGGCTTACTAAGCAGCCCATGGCTGCAGGAACAGCTGCTTGTTATTTAATGCCATTAATACTGCTGCTGCCTCCAAGGAGAACACAGCTGTGAGGGAAACTCTGGAAGACCTGGGCCAAAACTTGCTGTGCTCACATCTTGCAGAGCTGGTACTGTCCCACTTCATCCCAGAGGTGCCAGCAGGCAGAGCTGGCAGGGCCAGGCTTTCCTGGGGGAGTGTGACCCCAGTGTCATCTCTTCCCCAGACCAGCATGCCGATGTTCAGGAGCAAGCAGTTCTCAGTCAAAAGGAGGTTCAGTGACTTCCTGGGGCTCTATGAGAAGCTGTCGGAGAAACATGCCCAGAACGGGTTCATTGTCCCTCCGCCACCCGAGAAGAGCCTCATAGGTGAGTGAGGAGCTGCTCAGTACCAGTGCTGGTCCTGCACAGCTCCCGTGAGCCCTTCTGATAGTGAGCTCTGTGCCTGAGGACGGGCCTGTAGCAGTCTCAGAGCTGACAGGGAAAATAATCTGGAGTCTGTGGCACCATACTTGGAGCTCCATATTTGGAGCTCTGGACTTAAATCCTTGATGGAGTTCACAGATGCCTCCCTGCCTGCTTGGTGAAGAGTAAAACCTCTGTGGTGTCACTGAATTGCTGTTCACTTGAGTCCAGCCTATTGCTTTGCCTCTTTCCTGCATGTCATTCCTCCTTCCTTGGGTATGAGCAGATTTCAGATATCCAAAGTCTAATTCCTGATGTGAGATTCCTCTCCTCCACTGTCACCCTGGTAGTCTGTAATAAACCACTTTACCTTGTGTGTAGAGTTTAGAGCAGCTCATTCATCACATCTTCCTTCTGTGCTAGGCATGACCAAAGTGAAAGTTGGGAAAGAAGATTCCTCCTCTGCAGAGTTCCTAGAAAAACGTCGGGCTGCTCTGGAGAGGTATGACCCCATCAGCTGTCCCTGAACTGCGTGAGGGACCTCAGAGAGGTCTGGCAGGTCTGGCCTTCACTGTGGCATCACCAAATTCCCCAGGGAGACAGGAGAACTGGTGGGTGAATTAGAGCAGCTGTTGGCTCGATTTCCAGCTCCCCAGCACTATACTGGAGTAAATACCAAGCTGTGTCACTGTGGTGGCTCAGAGCCAAATTTTCTACAGCCAGAGTAACTCCTGGAGTCGTTCCTCCCACAGGTACCTACGGAGAGTGGTCAGCCATCCAACCATGCTGCAGGACCCAGATGTCAGGGAGTTCTTGGAGAAGGAGGAGGTCAGTGGTGTGGAGTAAGGTATCCTTGGAAGCACTGAAGGAAGTGGTACTTGAGCAGTTAATGAGGCAGGATCCCACAGAGCTCAGCAGGAAGTGGCAGAACCCTGTGGGAGTTGGAGTGGGAACTGGTGTTGATACCAGGTGCCCACCAAAGCTGCTGAACCATCCCCTCAGCTGGACATGAGGGAGAAAATAAACAAAAGGCTTGTGGGTTGAAGTAAGGGCAGGGAGAGATCACTCAGCAATTACCTCATGGGCAAAACAGAATCATGGAATGGCTTGGGCTGGAAGGGACTTTAAAAAGCCCATCTCATTCCACCCCCTGCCCTGGGCAGGAGCACCTTCTGCTATCCCAGGTTCTTCCAAGCCTCATCCGCTGGCCTTGGACACTTCCAGCTTCTCTAGGCAACCTGTGCCAGAGTCTCATCACCCTCAAAGCTAAGATTTCCTTCCCAATATCCCATCTGTCCCTGCTCTCTGGCAGTGGGAAGCCATTTCCCCTTCATCCAGGCCCTTGTCCCAAGTCCTTCTCCAGCTCTCCTGGAGGCCCTTTAGGCACTTAGTGAGGCTCTGAGGTTGCCCCAGAGCCTTGTCTTCTCCAGGTGAGCACCCCCGGCCCTCCCAGCCTGGCTCCATCTCCTATGGCAAAGCAAACTTTTCCCTTCCTTTCCAGCTCCCAAGAGCAGTAGGAACCCAGACCTTGAGTGGGGCAGGAATCATGAAGATGTTTAACAAGGCCACGGATGCTGTCAGTAAAATGACCATCAAGATGAATGAATCGGACCTCGTAAGTGTCGGGGCACCTCTGGGCTGTCCCTGTCCTCGCTCCGGAGCCAAAGGCTCTTCCCAGCTCCAGCTGTGGGAATCGGCTCTGGCTTTACCCCTGCAGTGGTTCGAGGAGAAGCTGCAGGAGGTGGAGTGTGAGGACCAGCGGCTGCGGAAGCTGCACGCGGTGGTGGAGACGCTGGTGAACCACCGGAAAGGTGACCGGATCAGCGCCGTGCGCTGGCACCGGGGCTGGGACAGTCACACCCTGCCCCGTGCCTGGGGGGGTCACCAGCTGTCCCAGGGACACTTCCAAGGACGTGGGACACTGTTATAAAGGATTCTGTCTCTTCTTCCTGGGAGACAGATGTAAAATGGTCACTCCAGTTCTTCTGTCCAGCTCCACAAGCTTGGGGTGGTAGTGTGAAAGAGAACCTGTGTCCTGTGGGATCACAGAATCCCAGGATGGCTTGGGGACTAAAGGGACCTTGAAGTTCATCTTGTTCCACCCCTGCCATGAGCAGGGACACCTCCCACTGTCCCAGGTTGCTTCAAGCCCTGTCCAACCTGGCCTTGGGCACTTCCAGGGAACCAGGGGCAGCCACAGCTGCTCTGGGCACCTCTGCCAGGGTCTCAGCACCCTCACAGGGAAGAATTCCCTCCCGATATCCCATCTATCCCTGCCCTCTGGCAGTGGGAAGCCATTTCCCCTTCATCCAGGCCCTTGTCCCAAGTCCTTCTCCAGCTCTCTTGGAGGCACTGGCAGGGGCTCTGAGGTTTCCCTGGAGCCTTCTCCAGGTTGATCAACCCCAATTCCCTCCATCCATCTTCATGGGACTAAAAGCTGCTGTAACAAACCTGAGCAGAGCTGACCTTATTCCTTCTGAGACATTCTCTGGGAGTGGGGATGTTTTCCTTCCTCTGCATGTTTTGATTCCTGTGAAGCTGTGCCTGTCCTCCTGCTCGGCTGCTTCCCTTCTCCTCATGGCTGGGGACTGCTAGCTCTGGCTGAGCCAGTGCTGGCTCTTCCAGCTGCTATCTCCTGGAGCTATGGAAAGTCAGCTCCAAGGGGTGAACCTCCTGCTGGGGAGCTCCTGGTGCAGCCAGGCCTGTCTCCTGACCCTCATCCCATTCCCCAGAGCTGGCATTGAACACAGCCCAGTTTGCCAAGAGTCTGGCCATGCTGGGGAGCTCGGAGGACAACACAGCCCTGTCCCGGGCCTTGTCCCAGCTGGCTGAGGTGGAGGAGAAGATTGAGCAGCTGCACCATGAACAGGCTAACAATGACTTCTTCCTCCTGGCCGAGCTCCTAGGGGACTACATCCGCCTGCTCTCGGTTGTAAGGGTAAGGACTCCTTTGCTCGTGCTCCTCATACCTGTCTTAGGCTCAGGGGTGCCAGGAGATCTTCCAAACTCAAGCACAGGACATAGCAGAGGGCATGCAAGGCATCCCACTTCAGGCAGAGGGAAAACTTGCTGGTTGTCCAGGTGTGCACTGGTTAGGTTGGAAAATGGCTGTAGGTGAGGCCTGGCTGTGCTGCTGTTCCCAGAGGGGATGTGGAGCAAGTTCATGGTTTGTGGGTGACCCCAGCCCTTCCAGAGGTGAAGGCTGAATCTGTGAGCTGGTAACCTGTGATACAGGTGGTGAAAACTGACCTGCTGTGGCAGAGCCTGAGTCCTGATGCTCCTGAGCTTGGGCATCAAGTCCACACAGCCCATCTGTAGTAGCACATCCAGCAGGCTGATCCCTCCCTGCCCAAGCACATCCTGCCACAGAGGCCAGAACACCATATCCTTGGTCCACATGGGAGCTGTGGATGCTCCAGAGCAGGACCCAATCTGTGTTCTGGCTCAGCTTTGGTCCTGGACCTCCAGTGTCCCCTTGTCAGGAGCCCTCTGCCCCTCCTTCCCTCCAGGGAGCCTTTGATCAGCGCATGAAGACCTGGCAGCGGTGGCAGGACGCCCAGACCATGCTCCAGAAGAAGAGGGAGATGGAGGCCAGGCTGCTGTGGGCAAACAAACCCGACAAGCTGCAGCAGGCCAAGGATGAGATCTCGGAGGTAGGAAATGGAGCATGGGGCCTCTGCTCTGTTCCTGCCCTCCATGTTCCAGTGGGGGACCTTCTGGGCTGGGGAAGGAACCTTCTGGCCTGGGGATCTCCTCCTGACTGGGAGGGACAGGTGTCTGTGGCCAAGCTAGCCTTGGGTGAGGCTGCAGGAGGGGCTGCTGGTGGTCCTGCCTCCCGTGACCTCAATGCTGAGGTGGTGATAAGGGCTGGAAAGACCAACCTCTGCTCCAGCAACACCTCTTACGTGTACAGTTGTGGCTTCAAACGCCCATGCCGAGGGGAGCAGGAGTTCCTTCTCCTGCCCCCAAACAGCACTTCCTGTCTCCACAGTGGGAGTCCCGGGTGACACAGTACGAAAGGGACTTTGAGCGGATTTCTGCCGTCATCCGCAAGGAAGTGATACGGTTTGAGGTACGTTTAGGGCAGCCCTTGGGGCTGACCTGGGCTCCTGCCCCTCCTCCTGGCACAGCAGCATCCCTAAAACCCATCATGTACAAGCTGGGGTGTCGCTGAGAGCTTTTGGATAAGAGGGGCTTCCCCGCAGGGACCCCGTTAAAGTGAAGCTGGGTGGGCAAAGAGCCTCTGGGGCCGGTGTGCTGGTCTCCTCCTGGCACCCCAGGAGGAACAGGAAAATCCTGGTGGTTTCTCCTTCCCCCTCCCAAAATCTCGAGGGTTTTGGTGGTTGGTCCAACTTCACGCCCATCTCTTGCAGAAAGAGAAATCTAAGGACTTCAGAAACCACGTCATGAAATACCTTGAGACGTTACTGAACTCTCAGCAACAGGTGAGTGGTCCCTGATGTGCTTTTGTGTCCAAGTTCAGGCCAAGCTTGTGAATCTCTCAAGCATGACCCCCCTGCACTGCAGCTCCATCCTGAAGGCTCCTGACTCTCTCCCTCTCCTCCCTGCAGCTGGTGAAGTACTGGGAAGCGTTCCTGCCTGAAGCCAAGGCCATTTCCTAATTGGACTGAGCAAACCTGAATTTTGCCTTTTTTTTTATATACACTATACCTCCTCCTCTTTTCCACGTGAGCAGCCCCTCGTTCCACATGGTGGAGCTGGTAGAGGTGTCACCCCCAGACGAGCAGCTTGTGAGCCAGTAACTCTTCTAACTGTATATTTTTCATTTAGCAACATATATTTTCTTACTGAAGAGAAACTAGTTTCCTGCTTCCAGACCAGACCTGCAGCCAGGGTGTTAATGAGATCTGGCAAATATCTATTTTTCAGGCTGGGTTTTAAAGCTCTAATGAGTTATCTTACTCCTGCAGTGCCATTAAAGTTCTGTAATAAAACTTCTATCAGGGCAAACAGGCTCTGGGTGTTGAGGGTGGGAGTGGGGAGGGATAACGGTGCATCCTGTGGAGGGCGAGGGAAGCAGCAGAGCCTCCCCCGTGTTGTGGCTGGACAGAGGTGACCTTGGACGCTGCTCTGGCCACCTGTCCCTGCTCTCGATTAGGCGTTGGCTCTCTGCCTTTCTTCCAGCGGGAGCCGTTTTTAGGATCTGAGCTCAGCGGGGCTTTATAGCAGTCCCACTTTGTGGAATTGCCTAGAAATCCATGGTGGAGCTCTTACGGGTGTGGTGCTCCTACCACCCCTTACCCGGGGCTGCCTTTGGCCCTTTCCCCCCTCCCCAGCCTCGCGTGTGCTTTTTATCAAAACCGATACCCTTTCTGCGTTAAAAAAGAAAAAGCAACTCGGGCTGACTTCCCTCTTTCCTTTCCCCTTATCCTTGTAACCCGGGTCCCCGCGGCGTCTCCGCGGCTCCCTCCCGCTGTGCCGGGGCTCGTGGCCGGGCTGTGCGGAGCTGTCCCCGCCCGGGGCGGTCCCTGCGGGCCATGATCGCCGTGTCCATCCCGGCCGCGGAGCCCCCGCCGGCTGCGCGCAGCCCCGAGCGGGCGCACACGGTGAGCCTGGGGGCTGTGCGGGGCTCGGGGGGCTCTGACTGCGGGGAGGGCTGCAGGAGGGTGTCTCCTCCTGCCCCGGGGGCTGGAGGGCGCCGGTTGTCCCCGAGCGGCCCCCGGGAGTGCAGGTCCCTGGCGGGGGGGAGGTGTCCCTGGTCTGGGGAGTCCCAGCTGCCCTAGAATGGGGGTCCCCAGGTCCCCATGGGGGAGTCACCCTTTGCTCCCGGGGGGATTTGTCTCCTTCTGCCCCAGGGGTCTTCCACGTGCCCTGGGAGTGGAGGTGGCTGCCTGTCCCTAGGGAGTCCCCGCCGGTGCCAGTCACGGACGCGCTCTGCCTTTGGAAGGCTCCGGGGTGTGCGGGGTCCTGCCTGCCCCTGTCCCCGCTGCCTGCGGGGCTCGGAGCTTTCTACGCTTCCCCAGGGTCCTCCACCCTAACCCGGGAGCTGGAGGGCTCTGCCTGTCCCACCGCCCCCGTGTCCTGCTCGTCCCCGACTCCTGCCTTCTGCCCCCGGGCTGGGGGCTGCCCCAGGCCGGGCTTGGAGGACCCCGAACCCACCTGGGAGGGTCCCTGACAGACACAGGCGGGTCCTGAGCCAGGGCTTCCAGGCGGGGGAACCCACAGCTGTCGCTGCCTATGGGGACCCATTGCCCTTGAAGGCGGGGATGGGGGACATGGGCAAGGTGAGATTTTGGCCTGCCCAGCCGGAGGGAGCACAGACCCTCTACCTTTGAAAGGGGGGGAGAGGTGCCTGTTAGTCCCCGTGGTTGGGAGTTCCCTTCCTTCCCCGGGATGCCCTACCTGCTCTGGGACTGGGGACCCTGAAGTGTCCCAGCTTCAAGGGTTGGAGGTCCCCAAGTATCGCTGGGAGGTCCCCAGGGGTCCCTGCCGGGGACCTCGGGAGTGTGTCGGTCCCGCAGGTTCCCTCTCGCCCCAGGGGTGCCCCTGGTGCCTTGTCCCCAGGGCTTCCCACATCCCGGGACTGCTTCCTCTTGCCCCAGGGCATGGAGGCTCTTCCTGCCCGCCCTGGGGTCCTGCTCTGGGGATCTCCCCCGTGTCCGGGAAGGTACCCCCGTGTGTGTCAGGGACTGAGTGTAACTGTGGAACCCTGCTTGTCCCAAGAGGAGCCCAGGGGTCACCCACTGTCCTTGGTATTGGGGGTGTTCCTCTGCCCTAGGAATCCCTCTGACCCTAGAGGGTTACAGGGTTTTTGTCTATCCCTGGATACCCCTATCTGCCCCAGATGTGTGTCCCACATCTGCCCTGGGGGTGGGATGTCCCCAAGTTCCCCCCCCCCACCCCCACTGTCCCCACATGCCCAGGAGTGGCTGTCCCTGCCTGCATCCAGAGGATCCCAGCTGGGGTGAGAGGAAGGGACAGACAGTGACCCTCTACACCTGGAAGGCGTGGGGAAGGGGCATCATTGGTGAGGGTCTCTCCTCTGTTCCCAGGGGGTCCTTGTCATGTCCCTGTGCACCCAGGATAGGGATATGTCCTTCCCCCAGGAGTGCAGGATCCAAGTGCCCCTGAGGATTCCCTGCTCTTTACATCTGGAATGGCAACACCTGGCCCCAGGGTGTTGGTGGGTCCCTGTCTGTCTCTGGGCATGAGGGTGCCTGCTTGCCCTGGATTCTGGAGGTTGTGGGAGTCTTAATGTGCCCACCAGGGTGTCTGCACATCCTCCAAGTGCTTGGGGGGTTCCCACAGCCCTCACCTCCTCCCACGGATCCTGGCTATCCAGGCAAAGAGGAGGGGAGAGAGGGGCAGATGGGACCACCTGCCCTGAGGAGGAGAGGTCCCCAGCTGTCCTCGTGGATCCCTGTCTGGGAAGGGGAATACAAAACCCTTGAAGGGAGGGAATGGGTCCCTGGTCCAGGGGGTGCTGGGCAGAGGTCCCCACAGGGTTCCTTTCTGAGGTGGCTCCTCTGCCCTTCTACCTTGGCCTTGGGGGGTCCCCTGTGGCACTGTGGATGGAGGTGCCTGTCTGGCTTCAGGGGCCCAGCCTTGAATGCAGGGGCTGTCCCTGGCCTGGGGGATCCCCACCAGCCCTGGGGAGTGGGATGGGGGCACCTTTGGTCTGGGGGTTTCCTCTGGCCATGTGGGGAAAGAAGGGTTTTTCCTGCCTTGCCCAGGAGGGTGGAGATCCATGTGTATCCCTCGGTAGGAGGCCTCACCTGCCTTGGGGAAAGATGGATTATCTCCCTCTGTCCCATTGGTTTGAGGTTCCCATGTGTCCCTTCCTGCTGTCCCTGCACACCCCAAGGTGCTGGGGGTCCCTGCCAGCCCCAGGATCCCAACTGTGGCAGGGTTTGGTGGGGGCCGGGATGAACCTTGCTGTGTTCCCCTTAGAAGAATTGTGTCCCCTCTGCTTTTGGGGATCCTTCCTGCTCCCATGGTGCCCCCATTGGCTGTGGGGGTCTCTGCCTGCCCCAGAGAAATGGGGGTGGAATGTCCCAAGTGCCCTCCCCAGGTGTGTGAGTTAGTGGCTCCTGCTGCCTCTGTGAGGCTGATGAGTGTGGTGGGGATGATGAAGATGGTGAGGCTGGGGCTGGTGAGGATGATGAGGATGGTGAAGATGATGAGGGATGGTAAGGGTGATGAAGACAGTGAGAAGGAGGATGGTAAGGCTGGGGCCGATGAGGAGGACCCGGTGTCTGTCCCCACCGCAGGTGTTTCGTGTGGAGGTGCTGTGCAATGGTCGGCGGCACACGGTGACCAAACGCTACAGTGAGTTCCAGGCACTGCACAAGCGGGTAAGAGCCCCCAGCTCTGCAGGGAGGGGATGTCCCCGGCCTCATCCTCTGGGGCCTGCCCTGATGGCCCTGCACTCTTCCTTTCAGATCAAGAAGACCTGCAAGGTCCCCGACTTCCCCCCACGCCATGTCCCCAACTGGATGCCCAAAGTGCTGGAGCAGCGCCGGCAGGGCCTGGAGCTCTACCTGCAGGTGAGGAGTGTACAGCAGGTTCGGGGTGGGTTTCCAGGGTTGAGGAGCACGTGGTGGTGGGTTTGGGACAGGTTTTTGTGGTGCTGACCCCCCTGGAGCATTGCAGGGTGTGCTGTACCACAACGAGGAGCTGCCCCAGGACGTCCTGGACTTCCTGAAGGTGCGGCGGTGCCAGCAGAACCCCAAGGCCAGCAGCCCCCCGTGAGTAGATGAGTTCTGCCAGCACCAGGGTTATTGTCCCCCTGCCCTGTGTTAGGTCCCCCGAGTACATGGGGTTGGGGATGGTGGGGACAGGCTGAGGGCTGATGTCCCCTCTTCCACAGCAGCACCAAGCTCCTGCCCTCGCAGCGCCCCGTTGTTGGCTTCTGCTCGGATCCCTACGTGCGGCCACACGACACCGGTAAGGAGCAGGGCCATGGAGCAGGTCTCCAAAACCTCCAAAAGGCTCTTCTGGGCCCTACAGAGCTGTCTCTCCTTTAATGGGGCTCAGGAGGGAACAAGATATGACAGCACCCCCTTTTCCTTGCAGACCTGCTCCCCAACACCGTCCTCAGTGGAGTCCTGCAGGGCCTCTATCTCCCCCTGAGCTGTGTCCCTGGGCAGGCAGCACCCCGAGCCTCTGGAATGATGAGTTCCCAGACCCCCACCCAGCACCCAGGGATGCAGTGGTGAGGGAAGAGTCCTTGTGGTGAAACTCACTCCTCCCTGCTGGGCTGGAGCAGGGAAATAGTGGGAGAACTCAAGAGGATGGGGGAGAAGCCAAAGGGATGTTGGGAACTGCTCTCCCACCACCACACAAAGTGCCTTTGTTGCCAGAGCAGGAGCTCTGCCTTCCCCCCCTGTTGTTTTGGGCTTGCAGTACAAGCCTTTGGATGCTGAATGGTGCTGGAAAACCTCTCTGCATCCAGGCTTTGGTGCAATAAATCTGGATCTGACTGACTGGCAAAGTGCTGTGCTGTGAAATTCTGCAAAGCGAACTCGGGGCCAACTGTGGCACTGCTCCCAGCTGGATAAGATGTGGAAGAAGGATGTGGAAGGTTGAGGGGTGCATCTGTGTGAGGGATGCAGAGCGATCTGCACCCCTCTGAAGGCAGGAGAGGAGCTCTTTAAAAAACACATTGGTCACATTTATTGGTGCATGTGCTTCTTACAAAAGTGATGGAAGAGCAGCCTGTGGCCCGTCCCACTGGCTGGGAGGCAGCAGGGAGAGGAGCCGGGCACTGGGACACAGCAGGACCCAGTGGCCCCAGGGCAGGGGAAGCGTGGCAGCCTCGGTCCCACAGCCCCTCACAGCCTGGCAGGGCCTGGTCCCGTCACTCTTTGGCGATGGCAAACGGCTTCTCCACCTCGATGGTGCCACAGTCGACGATGGTGACGTCCTTGAGGGGCTTGTCCCGACTGTCAGTCTTTGTGCTCTCCACCTTCCGCACCACATCCTGGGTGGAGCAGAGTGTGAGAGTGTGACACACAGGCAGAGCCAGCTTGGCCAAGCCCTGCCAGCTCCTGTTCTCCCCGGAGCCCGTCCCTCTCCCATCTCTCACCATGCCCTCCAGCACTTTGCCGAATACCACGTGCTTCCCATCCAGCCACGGCGTCTTCACGGTGGTGATGAAGAACTGGGAGCCGTTGGTGTCCTTGCCGGCGTTGGCCATGCTCACCCAGCCCGGCCCATAATGCTTCAGTTTGAAGTTCTCGTCAGGGAAACGGTCCCCGTAGATGCTTTTTCCTAAAGGTGGGGACAAAAAGGCTGCAGCGATCTTGTGGAATGTGTCAGGGTGGGGTGATGGTGGTGGGGGAATGAGCGGTTCCAGAGCAGGGACTAGCACTGATGTCACAGGGATACAAGAGACATGGGCTGCTGCAGGGAGCACCCCAGGAGCTGGACAGGGTTGTCATGCCAAGGGACCAGAGCAGGAGGCTCCCAGCATCCCAGTTACCCCAGCACTCAGTTCTTCTCCGAGGCCCTGTCTTTGTGAGCTCAGCTTTGAGGCCCATCTTTGTTTGCACCAAGCTCCAGCTCTGTGCTGGTCCCAGGGACAGCCCTGCAGTGGCTGGAATTGCAGCTGCTGTCTCACTCCAGGACAGTGGCTTGGATCTGCCAAGTTACCTCCAGTGCCATCGCCACGGGTGAAGTCTCCTCCCTGGATCATGAAGTCCTTGATCACACGGTGGAACTTGCTGCCCTTGAAGCCAAATCCTTTCTGGAGGTGCGTAAGGAGAACATGCAGTGAGGCAAAGGCACAGACCAGAGCTCCATGGCCCCAGGGCACCAAGTAGGACCTGAGCAGGGCCAGGTGAGGCCCAGGGTGCCACGTCCCCCTCACCTCTCCAGTGGCCAAGGCCATGAAGTTCTCCACCGTCTTGGGCACTGTCTTGCCAAACAATCCAATGACGACACGGCCCACATCCTCCTCACCGATCCGCAGGTCGAAGAACACCTTGGTGGAGGTGGTGGAGGAAGGTTGGGGGAGGAGAGCCAGGCTCGCCTTGTTGGGCCAATACAGCCCCCCGAAGTCCAACTCACTAACTCCACCCAGGCCCAAAAGCGCACTGGCTGAGGTTGGTTGGTGCCCCCCTCCCCTGGCAGCCTCACCACTCACCCCAGCTGGATCCCCACTCACCCCAGGCCTTCAGCCCGGCCTTCAGCCCCAGAGCTGGGCCAAGCTGTCCCCAGGCCTCCTCCCCCCGTTCAGCTACCCCCGGCCCCCCCGCGCTGGACCCTCCCTTCCTCACGGCCTCCACCCCACCCTCCCTGTCCGGCCCTCCTCAATCCACGACCCCTGCAGCCCATCCAGGGCCCCTCACCCCAACGTCCCCCCTGCCCAGCTCTCCCCCGCCGCATGCGGGCTCCCCCCATGGAGTCCTTCCCAATCCCCCCCCCGACCTTGGCGGTGACCTTGGGTCCCTTCTTGCGCTCGTCGGCGCGGGAGGTCGCGGGCAGGAGGAGCAGGAAGGCCGCGCCCAGCGCCGCCGCCGCCACCAGCACCTTCATCCTGCGCCGCTCGCAGCCCGGCCACAGCGCCCGCCGCGCCGCCGGCATCCGGCCACGCCCGCCGTTCACCCCCGCCCGCACCGCGTCTTGGTACCGCCCGCACCGCGCGCCCGCCCGCTCCGCCCGCCTGGGCGCGACCAACAGCGGCCACAGGGGGGGGAAGGCAGCGCCTTCCGGCCGGGCGGGGCGCGGGCGTACGCCACGTTGCCCCTCGCTGGGCGACTGCGGAGCTGTCCATCAGGAGCGGAGCGCAGCGATGATTGGTCAGTGATGGGGAAGGGGCGGGACCGGGGGTGGCAGTGGCCAATGGGCACGGCCGGAGGGCGGGAGCTGAGCCGGGCCGGGCCTCTTGTTCCGGTATGTCCCGGTGTGTCCCTGCTGTGTCCCGCTGTGTCCCCGCTGTGTCCCGGTGTGTCCCGCTGTGTCCCTGCTGTGTCCCTGCTGTGTCCCGCTGTGTCCCTGCTGTGTCCCCGGCAGCAGCAGCCCCTGGGGCAGGGGGACATGGAGCACCAGGAGCCGGTGGCCGCTCGGTGGCCGCAGCGGGAGGACGAGCCGAGTCCCCGGCGAGCTGCGGGTCGGTGTCGGGGTGAGGAGACACCACCGAGAGCCGAAGCACCTTTGAGAGCAGCTGGCACTGCACCCGCTCAGAGCCACCTGCAGCTGAACCAAAACGTTCCCTCGCTTGGAACCCGCTACACACTGTCTGTCATCTCTCGTGTGACATCTTCCCCTAATCCCCAGCCTTAAATGTACCATTTTCAGCATGAGCTTTCATTTCCTGTTCCCAAAAAATTTGTCTGGGGCCACGTGCACTCTGACAAGGAGATGAACCTTAAAGGTTCCCTCCCTGACCCTTGGAACCCACATCTCCACCTCTGATATTTATCTTTTGACACTGACCCAGACCTGATGAAAACCTAATTCCCTACATGTTCAATTAACTCCAGGGTTTACAATCACAGACTGGTTTGGATTCAAAGGGACCTTTCCAAGTCTAACCCCTGCCATGGGCAGTGACACACCTTCAGGGATGGTGCTAAGCTCAACACAGGCATCTGCAGCACCACAGACAATGCTGTGTGCTTCCAGCCTGGCCTCTCCTGGTATTTAAGAGAAATTAGAGCTTCTCTCACTCCTTCCTTTTTATCTTAACTTACTCCTTTTTATTTCAGTCTTGCCAGGGGGGCAGGTCCCAGTACCCCTCTCCCTGTGGTCCCTTCTGAAGAGCTGCCTTAGGACAAGGCATTCCAGGATGGCTGAAGAGGGAATGTGTGGACCCAGGGAGAAGGGAAATCGGTGCCACCACGCCTCGGCTGAGCTCTGTAGGGCTGAACCGCCCATGCCTGTAAAGCATGAAGTGTTGAGAAGGTCCTGCAAAGTCCCACCCGTGCGTGGTCCCCTCCAAGGGGAGCAGAGGGTGACAAAAGTACCCAGCAGAGCCAAAGGAAGACAAAACACGAGCGCCATGGTCAGGCTAAGGTAATAAATACTTCTATTCATGGAGAACAATGCAGCAGTGCAATGTTTTATTGAAAAAAAAAAAAATCATCTCACTTGATACCTCAGAAGACTGCATCGCAACGTTGGTGGGCCGAGAGCGGCGTCAGAGGCACCTGCGCCAGGAGCCCCCGAGAACCCTCCCCGTGCCTGGGCTCTCCTGGCTGCTGACCGCTCCCGGCACGGAGGGGAGAGATTGCCCAGGATAATGCCCTACATCCTACCACAGCATGGCTGGCTCAGTCTGCCTGCGTCTCCTTGTCACCTCCGAGCTCCCTGGGGACAGCGCTTCCCTCAAGCACAGGACTTGCTGGCAACCTGCTTGCTTTTCTTTTTACTTTTTTTAAATTTCTTTGTTAAAAAGCCACTCCACATCTTTGCCCTTTTTTTTTTGTTTGTTTTTTTTTTTTGAAGAGTCCAACGTACGATTATAGTGCAAGAGGGCTTGGTACAAGTGAGCATTACCAGCATGCCGTGAGGGGACAGTCCTCCCCTCCAAACACATCATTGTAGGATTAAAAGAACACCGTATCTCCGGAGAGAAGCTGTAGTGGGTCACCATGAAACAGCTTTCAAACCAACCCACTTAAAAACAAGGTCAGGAAAGTTTCTAAACGATCAAATACATTCACTTAAAAAAAACCCAAAAAAAAACAAACCCCAAAAAAACAATGAAACAAAAGAAACCAAAAACATTTAGGAACAAAACCTGTTGAGATGGCCCCTTTCCCCCCCGCCCTCCCTCACCCTGCAAACACTTACATATGCTGCAACTACAAGCTGCTCCTTGAGTGGAGGCAGCGAGGAATGACCAAACACGGCAGGAGATGCAGAAGGAATCGAGTTCTGGTGACAGGCACTTAGTGGGGCTTGGGAGGGCAGCAAAGGAAGTGTTTCAGGGCCCAGCTCTGTCTCAGCGGGCCGGGCAGCTCCCTGGGGAGCGCCTGTGCCCCTGGACCCCCCTCCCAAGACGCCAAACCATGGTTTCCTACAGCAGAGAGAGGAATGCCTGTGCCAGAGATGCAGCTTGTGGGAGCCACTGGCAGCGCAGGAGTTTGGAAATAGGTGAATGTGCCCAGGGCTGTGTCCCCGTTGTGGCAGGAGAGGACAGGGCACGCCTGGGAAGTGCCCGCGGGAGGTGAGTGCGGCCCTCCCTGCCCTGCTCACACCTGGCTGGAGGAAAGTGCTTTGCCAAGGGACAGGGAGGTGCAAGTGTGAGCTGAGGGCTCTGCATGGCGCTCACTGGGACAGGGCATAGAGAGAACACAGCAGAGAACGGAGGAAAAATGCCCTGCGGGGATCACTCTCCCAGGAGGGAGGCTTTTCCACTCTGGCACCACGCCAGTGTCTGCCTGACTCAGGAATGCGTGAGGAGCAAGGCCAGAGCTCGCTGCCCAGGCTGATCTCCTGCCCTCTAAGCCTGCTCCTACCCAGCCAGGGAAACTGAACCTCCTGGCAATGTTGCTGTGTGAACACCACGCCACACAGATTAGCGTTAAATCGAATAATGAGACCTAGTCTCTCCCTTTCCTCCCTTCATGCTCTCCAGGATTTTGGGGTAAGCCAGGCCCAAGTTTATGACAAGTGAACCATTCCAGCCTGATCTGGTGTCACACACAGAAAGACAAAGTCAAATGAACCTACTTACAACCTTCCCAAAGCTGCTTGAGTTCTCCCACAGCCCTGCCACTTCTCCAGTAACCCCTGACAGCCTCATCTCCCCTCCAGTTTTGGAAATACCGCAGTTGGACGCAAGATTTCACTGTTTTTCTGGGTGTGCAAAGCACCCCAAGCCCTTTCCTTGCTACTGGTTTGGCTCAAAGTGGTGCAGGAGAACTGTGGCTGCTGTGGGGGTGGGGGATGGTGCAGGTGAACCTACCCCTGCCCCATGCTCAAGAGAGGATGTGAAGGCGATTCCAGTCAAACCTACCTGACCATCGGGAGATGGGATCAGTGTTAAGGCATGAAGTATCCTCTCCCCTGCTGAGGATGCTTTGCTCCCACTAATATCTTCTTGCAGAAGGTTCCCAACCACCCCAAGGAGGGATTTGGGAAAGCTGCCTGGCTACCCACACCGAGAAATGCCCACGCTTCAGGAAATGGCTGTTTCTCAATATCTCAGTCCCGATCTACCTCTTAAACCAGCACAAATTCCTCCGGCTTGGCAAAGCCCATGCCGCTCCCTCCGGCCCACGCTGGGCGTCAGCCCGCGTCTCCCAGCCAGCTGGGTCAGGCACGGTGTAGGAAACCATGGAAAGGACATTCACTGGCAGCTAGGAAGGGTGATTGGAAATTCAAGTATGCTTTCCTCAGCGCGCGGCCCAAGGTGGGCATCAGGAGCCCCAGACTGGCACGAGGGTTGTGGACATCCCCACTCCAGGGCATTTCCGTGCACCCCACCATCCTCCCCACTGCGTGTCTGCCTGCGCTGGCGTGGCCACGCAGAGATCCACAGATACAATGTGCATCTGTAAATGCTAAAAATAATAAAAAGTGCAACGACGTCAGCTTCTTTAAAACAATCCACACTGCTCTGTTACTGTCAGAGGAGGGAGGTGTCAAGGGAGCCTGAAAAAAACCCCTAACTGGAACAGTAGATTGCAAATTTCTCACAGCTTGCACATTACAGTGTAACTGTTCCCAAGGAGCCACAGAGAGAACCTGTCTCTTCCTGCTGCAGCAGTCAGGCCCTTCTCCTAGCAACTCTCCTGCCCCACATCCTCCTGCCCTCTCCACAGCCGATCGAGCCTATGGAATTTCTCCACTTAATTAAGGAGGGAGGAGGATGGAGGAGCAGAGTGCAGGGGAGGGAGGGGAGGAAAGTGAGCAGGAACTAAGCACAGTCCTCAGGTTTGCGTCAACGATGCCTTTGCCGTAAACAACGGGAAGGAGGGTCAGCCAGCCAGCCCCCCTCCCAGGGTGACCAAGACCTGAGCCAGCCACAGTCCTGGTCCCAAAAGGAGCTTCAGGCTTGGAGTGAATGAGGGAGACCATTCAGCAGATCCACCCCAGAGTGGTTTGTTTTGGAACGTTTTCTTCTCTTTTTGGTTTAAAATGTCACTTGGGTTTTTGTTTTTTGTTTTGTTTTGTTTTTTTTTTTTGTTTTCGTTTTTCTCTCTTCCTCCTATGCCTCCTCCTCCTCCCTCCTAAAGAGAAGTCCCTTCCAGTGAGACAGGGCAGGAGCTGCAGGCGTGGTGGTTCCTGCAAGGCCCAGGAGGCACCGGTCACTTGTGACGCTGAGCCGTCTTCTTCCGTTTCCTCTTAAAGAAGCAGCAGCACCTGGGGCACAAAGGATGAGGAGGGAGAGTAAGCCCCGCGCCCGGCAGCCTGCCGCGTCCCCGCAATGTCCCCATGATGTCCCCGCCCTCCCGCATGCAACAGCATCCCTGCCCGCCCGGCCTGGGCCCCAGCACGCTGCCGGGACGGGGGGCAGCTGCTGCTGGGTGGATGACACCACCAGCCCGGACTGGGAGACCGGCCACGGCCAGCTGGGGTGTCCCACTGCCAGGCCCCGGAGTGTCGGCCGGGCTTCTCCCTCCCGGCCGGGCTTCTCCCTCCCAGGCTCAGCTGGAACACAAGGAGCCAGCTGGGAAAGTGGTAAAACAGGGACCCAGGTGCTCCACTCCCTCTGTCCCACCCCAGAGGAAGTGGATTGGGACTGTGAGCTCTGGCTGCTTTTCCCAGCCACGAGGCACACGGTTTTCACCACTGTTCACTAAAAAAAACAAGTTCCAAAGAGACCTCGGCTCAGGGGCCAGGTTTCTTTACTGAACCTTTCGCGATAACCAGAGCTGCCGCCCTGGATCGATCACTCAGTGCCGGGATGCAGAACCCTGCTTCTTCCCCCATCCGATGGGAGGGTGGTGCTCAGGATTAGGGGAAGCAAGAAGAATGGAGAGTGGAGGCTGAGGTGGGGAGAGGAACACCCAACGCAGCTGAACTGTGAGGAGCGGTGGGTTCCCTCTGGGCAGTCATCCAGATCCTATACTCCTCCTGTCTTCCTACAGAATTCCTTGTGTTTGGACATGTATCTACCTTTCTACCCTGAACCCATTGCCAGGAATGCTCTGGACATCTGTGCGAGTTCTCCCAAGCTACATGTCCTTCTGCATCTGCTGGGACAGCTATCCCCAGAGAAGCCTGGGTGATGCTGGAAGACTGCTCTTTCAGGCTGCTGGAAGGGATGCCTGGATAAGCAACCAGAGTAGACCACTGAGTCTCAGAAGATCCTGAGTTGGAAGAGACCCATGAGGATCATTGAGTCCAACTCCTGGCTCTGCACAGGACAGCCCCAAGATTCCAACCATGTGCCTGAGAGTGCTGTTCAAGTGCTCCCTGAGCTCTGGCAAGCAAACATGAGGATGCAAAGACTGTTTTTTCCTACAACCATCTGTTGTAGGCTAAAAACATTCCAAACCATCTTCTCCAAACTATTTCTCACTGTCTCCTTCATGGAATGTCAGCTTTACACCCCTGTCCTCTCAGAGCTGGAGGAACTCTCACCCAGGTGCTTGTCCCTGCGGTGCACGAGCTTCACTCTGGGGTGCAAAAGCGATGGGTGAGCACAACCTGCCGTGAGCTGAGCCTGCCAGCACAGATCGACCGCCTGGGAGAACAAACAACTCTCCCTGTGACATGGAGAGTTCCCACAGCCCACCAAGAGGAGGGACCACTCCCACTGCACGGACTGATGTCCATGACTTGTCTCTAGGCTCCTGAACAGGCCCACTTTGGCGGTGGGACAAGGAGAAATGCAAAGCCCTTGTCCTTGCAGGTGAAGTGACGCCTCCATTGCTGCCCACCCACCCTGAGGTGTTTGTCTGCCACCTCAGCACCCCTGTCCCAGGCTGGAACCCCCACCCCAGGACTGCTCTGGCATTCTGTTGTCCCAGGCCATCTGCCTCCATCTCCTGCTTTAGCCTATTGCAGTACTGCGCTCCCACATCAGCCACCTTCCTTCATGGCTTGTGCGATGGCGAGTAAGGGGGACGTCACAGGGAGAGGATGGAGGATGCATGAGTGATGGTGTCGCATGCAGCGGGTAAGGGAAGAAGGGGCTGAGCAGCACTTGACTTGTTGGGCACCGAACAAGGGGAGCTGACTGACTTCTGGTTGGTTTTCCTTGTGACTGTCTTTTTACGCTCTTACTCAGAGGTCCAGGGAAGGGTTCAGGAAAGGAAGTCCTGGGAAGGGTTCAGACAGGCAGAGGCAAAACACCAAAATAAAAGAATAAGGCAGGCTGACAATTACAGAACGTGATCTCTCTGCATGCAGATGATGCCCAAGAGAACAGCCCCAGACTACGACATACAGAGAAGCCAGAGATGCCAGAGGTACTGGAGGCGATGCCTATGGAGAGCAGGGCAGAGTCAGTCTCCCATCCAACAAGGACATTCCTCACCACACACGGGCTTGGTCTCTTTGCTCTGTGGCAATTTCTACCCATCAGCCCACCCTGAAACCTACAAATTCATCTGAGTGTCTGCTTGGTCCTTCACTTACATGATTTCCCCCAGGAGCATCTCATGGGACAACCTGAGACTGGGACACTACAGCTGCAGCTTCAAAACCCTGATAAAGCCCCAAACTGGGCTTGGACCAGTGCTAATCCCAACCTTTCCACCCCTTCTTTCCTGGAGAAGCCCATTCATTTGCACCTCAGCTGGCTGGAAAGGAGCTACCTCCTACCCTCTCTGAGTAGGGGCTCTGTCACTAATGAGGACTCCCTGGCCTTGTCCTTCCATCCTCTCTGGCCTGTGCTTCTCCAAGAGGAGACTTTCCAAGGAAGCAGCTGGCCCCTCTCCTCCACACTCAGTGCAGGGTTACCCTTTGTAACCGTCTGCGTGAGGAATTCCTGCAAGAGGCTCAGCCGGCCTAGGCCCGACTCTGCCCAACTCCATCAGGCATCATCTGCTCAGGGACGTAAACGTTTGAGGGAGATGGAAAGCCAAATAGGAAAGGATTAAAATCTGATTTTGCATCCATCCGTTCAGAGATCAGCCAAATCCCTCAGCCTAGTGTGGCTGGTCAGATACAGCCCATGCCCTCCCCAATATTGCAAATGGTCCTAAAATCAAAACAGCTCTGGGTTGGCATTGACTTTGTGCTTTTTTAGCATTTGGTGGGTTTGGTTTTGCCAACCCCAGTCTAGTCTGGTCCGCTCCCCCTTGTATGTGGACTGGAGAGAGGGACTCACCACAAGTTGAGCATTTTCAGGCAGCTACAGAGAGTATAGAGAAAAAACACAGAAAGGAAGAAAGAGCGATTAGTTCACAGAGGTGGGATGGAAGCGAGTCACTGCAGCCATGCAAACATGCAGTGCAGAGCGGCAGACACACACCAGGCCTGCCCGCCGCCCGCCCCAGCACTCACACCACTCTGCCCTTGCCACCGCTTCCATGGGCGCGAGGCCTCTGACAAACACCCATTCTCCATGGAGGCACCAGGCCCCTCAGTTCTTATCTGGGGCTGCCATCAGAAGGGGACTCAGGGCCACCATCAGCTCTTGTCCCCTGCAGAAGGGCCTGATGATGGATCTACACCTGGGACCTGCCCTCCAGCGACACCCACTGCCGGAATCCGGAGCTTTTCTCCAGCACACTCCAAGCAGAAGCATTGGCACGGCTCTGCCTGCAGAGTGCCAGGGAAAGCCCATCCCACTACGGCACATCATCTCAAAACACAGAGCCCAGCTCCAGCTCCTGCCAGCCCTCTCTGGCACCCTTTTCTGCAGAGCAGAATCCCAAAGTCTTTTGCCCTTGTGTGCCTGAGGGGAAATTGTGATCAGAGATGTAAGGAAAGACAAAGCCCTCCCTGTGGCAAGCAGAATGAAGCAATCTATGCTTGGGAATTACAAGAGACCCCAAACCTGTCAGTGCAAAGCAGCTTATGCTCTGCTTCCCAGCACCTCCAAAACCAATCTGGGAATACACAAACAAGGGCTGGAGAGAGACAGGACAACTCCATGTGCTGTGGGATAGGGCCTGGGTGGCACAGCTCCTTCCCACCTGGCTTGACGTTTCCGCTGTACACAGAGTGGGGGCTGGACCTGGCCTTGGTGCACAAACATGGATTGGAGAAGTTCCTGGTTCTTCCTTGCACTGGGTTGTCAGAACTGTTGAGGATGACAATCTGCCCCATCCTAGGAGCATCCTGGGGAGACCCCCTTCAGAGCCCATGATGCCAAACTGGTGGTCTCTGCTGGCCACACAACCTGTATCTAAGAGGAATGTTGCCCATTCTGGAAGTTGCTCCTCAAGATCTCCCCCATCCTCCCAGCTTGATGAGGAGCCTGCACCAAATCTGAGGGTTCTTGGGCTGGGAGGAGAAGGTGTGTCTGTGGCTGCTGGGATCAAGGCCAGGCCAGCTACCAGTGAGCAAGATCCCACACACGTGCTTCCTGAGGGACTGGGGAATTCCCGAAGGACTGGGGAATAGAGAGCAGAAGACCTTGAGGACAACCAGCACAGGTGACACATACCTAGGGACCTTTTCCATCCATATACCCTTCCTTGCCACTTTTCCTCTTCATACAGAAGTGGCCACACAGGTTGAGGCAAACAGTGGGGGACAAGTGGCACCAGTATCATCCAGTCAAGAAATAAGCAGGCAGCTGGGCCATGCCTCAGCACTGACCAGTTCAAAGGCAGCCCTGGGCCTATTGGCCCCTCACTCAGGGAGTGACAGAACTCTCTGGTGACCCGGCAGTGACAGGTCCTGGTTTAGCTCAGAGGCAGTGAGAAGGTGCAAAGTGTGACATGATGGTGCTGGATGCAGGACAGGAGCCAAAATGGTCAAAGCAGCAACTCTGACAGCAGTTCTCACATCTGACCACAGCTAGAGTAGAGGTCAGCCTAGAGGGAGAACTTTCTCCTCCACAAGCTGCTTCTGGTTTCTCTCTCTCAGCTTCTCAGGGCTGGACCAAGAGAACCTCCAGGGAGAACTATCCTTCCCTGCAAGAGTTACTTCCAGACTGTTCTGGATACCTGGCACCCACCTCTCACAGCCAGAAATGAAGTGACAGCTCTCCGACCAATGATCTCTTTGCTGAGCTGTGCTCAAGCTACTCCTACACTCTCAGCGTGAGAGCACAGCGTGTTCTCCCTCTGCAATGGGGGATGTTCACCGGGATTCCTGAGATCAGCTCCTGGTATTTTGGTATCTGTGCTACTGAAATGTCTATCTGGCAATACATGCTCTGAGTAAGAGTTATGTTCTCCAGGCATGACAAGAGTCAAAGAGAAGCAGCAGCAGCAGCACTGAAGGCACCATGCACAAAAGCAGCAATATGCAAGGAAAAGGGCATGGGACATGAGCATTGAGGACTTTGCCACAGAAAAATGTCCCCACTCACTTCCCAGGAGAAGGATAATGACCAACCAGTGGAAAGCCTGCTGTAAAGCAAACGTACTTAGCTTCCTCCACCACCTCCACCTCCGCCTGCGCTGTGATGGGTGCGTTGGAGTGTGCTCCTGTTGGGTCGTCCACATTCAGCTCCCCGTTGGTTGAGCTCACCACCTGCAACAAAAAGGAACATCCCGTTGGTGAGGCTCCCTGGCAAGGGCTGTTGAGGGAATGGGAAATCTGATGAATAATTGTTTGCTCCTGTCTCTTTGCACCCTCTCAGGAGGCTGCTGAGTTTCATGGGTGCCTTGGAGTCTCCAGGCTGGAGCAGCCAAAGCAGAGCAGCAGGCCTGTGTGTGTGCTCCCCAACTCACTGCCCTAGAGCACCTCCAAGAGAGGGTAGAGGGTACTTTATAGACCAGACTTACTAATGCCGCTCCTTTCTGTCTTCAGTTTAACAAATTTGGGTTCAAAACAGTTTAAAATTTTTTTTTGAACAGTAAAAGCCATAGTGTTGGCCATCACAGCTTGGGTCCTTCCCAAACCATGGCTTGAGCATGACGAATGGGACAGGACCAGTGAAATTGCTCTCCTGACCACAACATTGCTGCAGTTTGAGAAGATTTCAGGGGGTTTAACACAAAGGCTGCACACAGCAGAAGGAAGAGGTACCTGCACTGATCCTCCATGTCGATCTGCAGCCAAATGAGATGTCAAGTACGAGGTATTTGTCTGCCGGCTTGGCTGGATCTCCCACTCTCCTCGGCGATCCGATGACGCCTGCTCAGGAGTTCAGGAGCATGAAAGAAACAGAAGACGACAAAAGGTGAATGAGGAGAAGAAATGAAGGTGTACTGGTTAGTGGGTTAGTTTTTTTGCAGAAAGCAGGGCATTTAAACTTTTATCTGGGCTAAAATTCCCCTTTACCAAGTGCACCTCATTATTTACTGCCATGGTGGCTGCAGTGATCCACTGTGGGAGTGGATTTCGTCTCCTCTAGCTGCTGAGTGAAGGGAAAGATCTATTCTGGAAATAATTTCTTTACAACAGTTTCACATCCATGGATTTCAGTACAGCCACAATTACACTGACAGTATTTAATTATGTCTGTCAGGCCACACACACCAGAGCACTTGGCACAGCAGCAAGGTGGGATTCACAAGCTCAACCTCCCTCAAATACATCTCTTTAAATGGAAATTTGCAACATAAACCAAAGCCAAACATTTCATTTCACCCAAAGACAGTTCCACACACTGATTCACCTGTGCAGTGCAGAAGGAAACATCCACACCTGCTTGACTGGAGAGAATGGTGGGGGCTTTTTGGGTTTCTGCAGAAAAGTGGATAAGAAGCTCTGGCTAACAAGTTTCCTCTTTGCCCCCAACAGATGAACACATCAGGTGATTTAAATTATTAGAATTTCATTTGTTTTCTTAGAAGATCACTTTGCACTTGCACATGAAGCTCTGGTGGGGCACTGTTGAGGGTTAGGGTTTTTCCTTTTGTTTCTTTCTCTCATGAAAGAAACATCTGTTGCTAAGAAACAATACCTACTGATACTTAAAAATATGTGGCTGGAAGCATGAGGGGGAAGGGTGCAGCTGGCTATTCTCTTACCTGTGGGTTTTTCTCTTGGGAAGGGCAGAGTTACCAGGAGATTTTAGGCTGGGGAGGAACAGGGCTGGGTGCAGCTCCTAGCTCCCTCTCGCTGTCTGCATCGGGGGGAGAAGGTCGAGCTGTTGCTTTCCGTGGGGAGAGTTCACTGCACTGCTGGAGCCCAGCCCTGTACTGCTCCTTCCTTACTGTGGATGAGCCTTTGCTTGTCAGAGCAGCCCTAGCACTGGGATCTTATTAGCGCCTTACCTCACTAGCAAGGACCCTCACCATCTACTTGGGTGCCTCAGGTGAAAAACCCCGAGCCCTCCAAGGGAGCCTCTCATGGCCGTGCTTGGGAGCCCGACTTTTACTACTCCGGGATGTGCTCATCCCATCGCCCGTCCAAGGTTCCTGCTGCAGCCCTGACCCTCCATGGAGCTGCCCGCCATTGCCGTGTGAGGGAACGGCAGCGGCCGAGCTGCGCCACAGCGCCCCCTGCTGGCCCGGGGGACACCGCACCCGCCCTGCCCGGCCGGGAGCCAGCAGCGCCCCTGGTGGCTGTGCCTGGAACTGCACCAAGGGGGAGCGCCCGCGGCCGGGAGCTCTGGGACTGCTTCTGGTTCTGTTCGGTTCTATTTGGCTGGGAGAGGCAAGACTGCTTCTGGTTCTGTTCAGTGTTCTGTTTGGTGTTCTGTTCTGGTTCTGTTCAGTGTCCTGTTCTGTTTGGTGCTCTATTCTGGTTCTGTTCAGTGTCCTGTTCTGTTTGGTGCTCTATTCTGGTTCTGTTCGGTGCTCTGTTCTGTTCGGTGTTCTGTTCTGCCAGGAGAGCCAGGACTGTTTCTGGTTCTGTTCAGTGCTCTGTTCTGCTCTGTTTGGTGTTCTGTTCTGGTTCTGTTGGGTGCTGCTGCTGGGGTTGGTCGTCTGTCTTGTCACACATATAAATACTAATAAAAAACTACTGTTCCTTTCCCCGTATCTTTGCTTGAAGGCCCCGTAATTTCAAAATTATAATGATTTAGAGGGAAGGGGGTCATATTTTTTCCATTCCAAGGGAGGTTCACACCTTCTTGGGCAGACACCTTTCAAACCAAGACAGTCACCCAGCTTGGATGCCAATGTATCCAGTGCTCACCTAAGAGCCAGGAGGATCTCAGCACATCTGAACCCAACTGACCAGTGGGAAGAACGCTTCCCAAGACTGGGAAGTGTGGGACAAACAGATCTGTGTTGGCCTCAGGCCTCAGCTGAATGAGACACCATGGATCTGGCCAGGAAACAAGATACTCCAGCGAATAAACCCAGGTTGTGAGCAGTGGAAGTGCACCCAGAGAAACCTCCAGAAACCTTAGAATAAACTTCAACAATCACTAGTAAACTGCCACTCAACTAGAGCAGGAGCACATGCGAAAAATAGGAGAATTAAGAGAAGCCTCCATAAAACGTCCATTATTGTTCCTTTTGCTCTGCCTGCCTCACAGAGTGACCCATGGGGCTGCTCTTCCAAGCAGGCACCAAAACCAAGTGCTATTTCCCTAGAGGTGGTTTTGTCATAGGGTCACAGATCAGGGTGGGTTGGAAGGGACCTTAAGATCATCTCATGTATCAAATATTCTCATTACACATTCTTCCCATCAGCCTGAGATGCTGCTCACACCTCTTGTCCTTGGTGACAGCCAAAGAAGAATCATCTCCCTTGGAATATTTTTTAATGGCTGTAATTCACAAGATTAGGAACAACTGGAAAATTTAAATGCAAGTTTTATGAACTAGTGGAAAGCACATATTGAGTGCTATTCTTCCACAATATCAGGGACTACTCCAGGCAATGAAGCTACATCAGTGTTGGGAGCTCCTGCCTGGGAGCCTGGAACCAACTTCCAGGAAAGGCTCCAGTAGCCACAAGAACCAGATTTGTCTCTTTTAGCTCTATAGCCAAGTACGTGACAAACTCAGTCTGAAGTCGGCTTGAGCTGAGCCCAACACAACCTAAGGAGTGACACCAAGGAAGTGATGCCATTAAATTCAGAACAGAACAGAACAGAACAGAATATTATATTGTGAGCTGGAAGGGACCCACAAGGACCATCAGTCCAAGTCCTGGCCTCGCCAGCAATCCCACCCTGTGTCGGACAGCATTGTCTGAACACTCCTGGAGCTCTGGCAGCCTTGAGCCATGACTATTCCTTGTGGAGCCTGCTCAGTGCCCAACCACCCTCTAGGGGAAGAACCTGTTCCTGATATCCAACCAAAATGTTCCCCAATACAGCTTGGGAGCATCAAGTTCCCATTAACACTCATCACCCTGCTACCAGCTTCCAAATCACATGGCAAGACTAAAGACAGAGGGGGAAGAGCTCACTCATCTTTGATTAAAATCTTTCACTTTCCAGAGGAAAAAGCTACAAAGAGGAGATTCCACATTAGCTCTTTACTAGGAGTTAAATATTGGTAGAGAGAATCTGCAGTTATTACACCCAAGAACAAAAATTAGGCCATTATCTGGAGACCCAAGCCCAGGCCTCCAATTCACTTCTCAAGACATTTTTTATTTTTGCCTTTTTCCTTTAGAGAAATGCTTTGCTCAACACTTTAAAGGAACATCCCTCAGAAGAGAGTTGTTTGTGTTATGGTGAGAAGAACCTGATTTCCCCCATGTTGTATTAAATAATTCATCATCCTAAGTAATGTCTCAGTGAAAATATGACAAAAGCTGCTGTGCAATCCAGAACTGGACTATCTGTGCAGCTCAGAAGAACAAGGCCTGCAGGCTGCCTGTGTATTTTGGGATTTCTTTGGGCCTTTGTGAACTAAAATGCCTGAAAATGAAGCCAGGTGTCACTGTGCTGTCAGGGAAACACAATGCCTCATACACAACATGAAGGTCTCTGGTCAAGGTGGACAATAGGAAACTGGCTGAACAATCCCCCCAAAAACAGGGGGTCACTGCATTCATCAGGGAATTTATTAAAGTAGATGACTGCATCAGGGCTCACACACCAGCCCACACTAATCTCTGCGCACACGTGCTGCAAACAACCCAGCTTCCTACAGCAACCCTGCCCAAGGAGGGGGCACCTGGACTGTAGCTGATGGGATGAATCCTACCCTCTGTTAGCTCTGTGACCATTCAGAGCCCAGGAAGGCTGAGCCCAGACAGTCCATGCTCAGTTCTGTACCCACAAACCCTAGCTCGAGGAACTGAGCAGAACATGGAGGTTGGGGCAGCAGAACAAGCCCAGAACCACTTCCTGGGAATAAGAGCAGCAACAGCTCCAGCTGGGAGATGCAGTTGGAGATCTACTGAAAGCCTGACAATTCTGCTAACACAGAAAACCCAAACTCTCAACACCAACAAAGCAGTACAACAAGGAAGGAAATAATGGGAAATTCAATTTCCCTATGGCAGTTCATCCAGACTGTGATGCCTTCCTGAGGGTTCTGCCCTGCCTGTCCTTTGTGCCCTGCAACACTCACACTGTGAACTGGACATTCTGAGAAGGACACGTGGCTGTTCTTGGGACACACATCCCTGTCACAGCTGCACGCTCCGTGGGCAGAGGGCACCTGGGAACAGGCTGACATCAGCACAGCTCTCAGTCTGCTCCATGGTCCATGTGCTATGGGTAAAAGCACCTCAAAAAATGTGGTAGTCAGGGAGTCTAACCAGGCTGGTGATCGACCTTAACCTGTTTACCCACAAACTACAGAAAAACAACCCCATTCCAAATGGGACTCTGGCTGGCTCATGATACTGAAGAATTCCAAGGGCTGATACCTTATTTCAAAAACCTGTTGCTTTGACAAAATTCTCCCCAAATCACCATCTCTAAATAATGCAGGAATTGTCTTTGCTATGACCAAGAATCAGCCCGAGCCATATAATGCCATGTGGCTTCTGCTTCTCCAGTGCCAGAGGAACTGGGAGGGGAGCCAAGCAATGCACCTGATTGCGAAGGGCCTGTTGTGATGGTCGATCCCGGTGGATGTGGCTGTCTCTTGTCACTGCAGATGTCCCAGAATCTACATGGACAGATCCCACAGGAGTAGGCTGGAAAATAAGGTGTTGGTTAGGGCAAAGATCCTGACATGCACATACCCAGCTTTGTCAAGCCAGTAGGAAGCAGAAAAACATCAAACCACTGCCCAAAAGAGCCAAGGAGAACTACAGACAGGGCTATAAAATCTCTGTGATTTACAGACATGAAATTTGATGGTGGACACCAGCACCAAATGTCTTGTATAAAAATTAATTAAGAATATACAGTTAGGTGCCTGTCTCAATGTCGGATCACATCTAGTGTGTCTCACACAGAATTATTACAACTGAAAATATACAGACTTGTTTTCCTCATCCCATTGTCTCACCACTTGTAAAAATCACACTTGCATAGAAACAGGACGTGTTAAAATTAAAGCTTCATCTGCTCTCTTCTCGCCAAAGTCATAATCCCTGCTCCCAACATCGAGATCTCCATGGCAACCACTGTGGTTGTCAGCAATAGCACGCTTGTCTTACAAGGTGCTCTTTATCAACTGCCTTTGTAATTAAAGGAAAATGAAGGAAAATCTTGATTCACAAAGGGAATGATTTCTTAGGAACTCTGTTGAGTACAGTAAGTATTGGGAATGCTAAATATAGTTGGGACAGTAAAGCACCAGCAGTGGTACCAAGCTTAGCACTGATGGCATTTGATCTGACAGTGACAGTTCATTTACAGATGTCATCACTGGTCTTTGGGGTGGGTCATGAGCAGAATGACCCAAAATAAAGCGTGTTAGATTCTTCTACCATATTTCCCCATGACATATCCTTTGGACAAGGTCTTCCTGAGTTTAACTGGGTTTTGATGATAAAAAGTGATGCAATGAGATCAGGGTCATGGTCCACATGGAGTCATGGAACTTGCTAAATGGAACTTGGTTTCTGCCACTTTTCCTTGCCATGTACTGTACAGAGCTGGTTCAGCCTCTGAGTGTCCTCCAAGATATTCTGAGTTCAGGAGGGCAAGTTTACATTACATATTTGTGAGAAATTCCTCCCTGTGAGGGTGGTGAGGCTCTGGCAAGGTTGCAGAGGGAAGCTGTGGCTGCCTCATCCCTGGAAGGTGTCCAAGGCCAGGCTGGACAGGGCTTGGAGCATCCTGGGTTAGTGGAAGGTGTCCCTGCCCATGGCAGGGGGTTGGAACAAAGTAGGCTTTATGATCCCTTCCAACCCAAACCATTCTGGGATTCTACTGTTCACTGAACATCCATCAGGACCCTGCCTCGATCTCCTGTACCTTTTAGATGGGAACATGACCATTATAAGGGGTTTCTGTGATTCTCCTGCTTTAAAATGGATTTTAGACACTGGTCACCAATCCTGTGCTAGACTAGAGGGAATTCAGTCTCATCATGTTCATTGTCACAAATAGGAAAATGAGGCTTGAATATCCAGAGAGGTGGGATGGGGCCTCTGTCCATCAGGAAAACTTTGAGGCACTGCAAGAACCCCCTGAACACATCAGGACATCTCATTGTGTTGAGCACTGAAAGGTTTGATCCTAAACTCACTGGCATTAATTTGGATTATTTGGAACAAAAAGGCAATGGTGAGGAAGCAGCACCTGGAAGGCAAGGCATGAGATTTTTCAGGAACAACTCACAATTGGCCTGCCAACCCAGTCGTAGGCATAGTCAAAGGTGTAGCCTTTCTTTTCAAACAGCTCCGTGAAGATGGTCCGTAGGTAATCGTAGTCTGGTCTCTCAAAGAAGTCTAACCGCCGGACATAGCGGAGGTACGTGGCCATCTCCTCTGTTGGAAAAGGGGAAAAAGCAGCAGCTTTTAGCCTCAATCTTCCCAATGAGTTGTTAGAAACCAATGTCTAGGCTGCCAGCGCTACCTCTGGCTGTTCTCCTACAAGTCATGGTTTTTAGTAACAGTCCTCAACAAAAAAATACAAACACTTCTTGAACAAAGATGGAAATCCCACCTCTGCTCAAATCTGACTTTCACACCTTGATTTAGTTTATACATTTGTATAAAAATAAGCAGTTAGAAATAAACTCACTGAACCTGACAGCAGACTGCTCACAGGCATTTAGAATGCTGTTGCTCAGAGAAGCTGTGGCTGCCCCATCCCTGAAAGTGTCCAAGGCCAGGCTGGACGGGGCTTGGAGCATCCTGGAATAGTGGAAGGTGTCCCATCATTACATTGGCAGCACCTGAATATTCAAAACTAGACTAGAGGGGGAGGCTCTAAGGTTAATTTACCTGAAGAGGGTTAATTTACAGGCCAGGGTTTGGCGTTAATTAATTGCTTTCCTGCATCTGGGTTGCACTTGGCATGCACAGAGTATTGAGCTGAAGGAACTCATGTCCAGGCTTGCTGCTCCTCATGCTGGGAAAGAGCTGTGTGGCACAACAGCTCCTAGAGGAATGGGATTAATTGTGGGTGATCTCCCTGGTGTCAGGACTTCAGAACCCCTCCACAAAACCTCCCAAGTCCACTCTGTGGCCAGGGGACCCTGGGGAAGGTGCTAACTCTGTACCCTGCTCTCCCACCTCCAAGGTCTGTTTAACTGGAGATCAGGTGTTGGGCTTGGCTAGATGCACACATTAGTAACACTCTTTAAAACTGCTCCCAGAAGGTGGAATTCATGGACAGACACACCATCTCATCTTCAAAGCTGGCCACCTACACCTGCAACACCTGTAAAACCTTCCATTTGGAAAAGAATTAACTCAGTGGTTCCAACATGGTCATTTGGGAGAGGGAAAGTAATGAGGAGCTCTTCTGGAAGGAAGCCAAGAGGTAAAGCAGGCATACAAGGCCCTTGAGCACTGTCCAGCCTCCTTGATGAGAAGAGTTTTGTTCATTTTGAGACCCCAGGTGCTGCTAATTTATAGCAGCAGCTCCAGTTGTTTGCCAGCCTGAGGAACAACATGATGGATACACATCATCCAATACCTTCTGACAGAGGAGCTCAGGCCCATCCTATTTAACAAGGGATGGCCACCTCCAGCTGCACTCACATGATCCCATCAGGGCTTTTTACCTGGAAAGTTCTCACAGAGAACTTCAACCGGAGTGTTTCTCTTTGTGTCCCCAATCTTCTGATATCTCTCTTTTAAGGTGTCAGCCTGCAGCGCACAAAGACAAAACAGTTGTGGAGAAAGAGTTCAACCATATGAGAAAGGACATGCTGTATGGGAAGAAAAACAAGGTTTTTAATGCCCATTCTAGGTGACATCAGGAGATGTTACTTGTAACTGAACTTCATCCTCAACTACAGCAGCAGGAATATTTCACAGGCTATCGGCAGAGAACATCCAAGGGTGTTCAAAACATCTTTGTTCATGAAAGGCAGGACCCTTATTAGTGGCTCATTTCTCACAGCCCAGTCCTGAGGACTGTGCAGAGGAAGTTTCATGGGAGGAGGAAATAAAGGTGCATGAATTGTGATGGCACATCCCAGGCTTAGGGCCATTGAGCTGCCTTCACAAACAACTGCAGAAGAGACCCATTGCACAGCAATTTGGGTTTTCTGCTGTGCAACAGGATGTTACCACTTTGATAATGACTCTACAACAGTCCTGTTTCTCCCAAGTCCCAGGTTGCTCCCACACAGCCTTTCCTTTCATCTCCAAACCATCCATCATTCAGCAATGGTTTCATATCTGGTCAACAAGGAAATTAAACCATTTGCAGTTGGATTGCCCACCTAAATCAACGTGAGGCAGAGAACTCTGCTCCAGCTGGCACCCTAAAAGTGAGGTTTCTTGCCTCCATTTCAAAATATGTCAATTAGACCTGGCAGCAGCACAATTAGCACTGTAGACATTCTCTGCAGGTACAGCCCTGACAGTACAGACCAAGAGTGTAAGGAAACCTAGAAGGGCAAAGATGCCACATTCTAAATCCAGCTTGCCCTGGACCTCAAAAAGGAGTCAATTAATTCTTATCAAGTTCAGCACTCAACTGAGGAACTTTTGTAGAACTTTGTATAAACTTGGAATTATTTTAGAATAATTTACAGGATTAATTTAAAGCAGATGAGTTCAACTAAGCCAGAAGGAAAATACGTACTAGAATAACACACAGAGAGGCATGGACATAAAATCAGAGAGAGACTGATTTCTTTCACAATCCCTTTTATGCTTGAAAAACCCTTCTTGGTTTTTATAAGCAGTTGCCAACATTTCTGGCATGTGCCTGATGAGGCTGAGCTGAGACCAACTCTGGATAGGTGGTGAAAAACAGCTGAAGAAGGTCTATCAACCCAACTGTGTCTACACCCACTGACCATTGCAGAACTCTGCCGAGCAGCTCCTGAATCCAGAGCCTTGGCTCCTTTTTCCAACAAGAGCTCCTGTCTTCCCTGATAAACCTAACCTGAACAGTCCCTTCACTCCCTTCAATTCCAAAGCTGAACACAGTAGCTTAATCATCAGGGAGGTGATGGAGCAGTGAAGATGCAGCTTCCAACAGCTCTGGAGCCAGCAAATGACTTACTCCTTGTTAGCTCAGCTGATAGATGTTGGCAGCAGTCGGCAACTCAATTACTCGCAGCTCTCTACATTGTACACAGCATCTCATAAACTCCCCAGCACTGAGTGTCCAGTGTCTCTGGAGGGAAGCCAAGTCCAATGCTTGTGCCAGAAAACCAGTTTTTCAAGATGAAGTCCATCTGTGCATCTAAACCCATCAAACTGCTCCCATTATAAACACGGATCACAGATGCAGCTGGGGGATTGTGTTAACTGGAATTTCATAAACAATCACTGTGTCCCAGTCATGCTCCAGTTCGGGGCAGCTTCCAATCACAGCTCTCTCATTGCTGTCCCTGCCTTTCTGTTCAACCTTCTTGCCAAAATTCTACTAATTTGGCAACTTGAAGTGCCAAATAATGTATTTCTACCTTAAAATCTTCCCTGAAGATTAATGCCTCAGTGTTAGGCTTCAAGGACACAAAGCAGACAGAGGACAGCTTTTCTGAGTGCATTTTGCCAACGTTTCCCCAGCGGATTCTCCTTTGGGCAGAGACTAGCCAAAGTTTTGAAGGACAAAACCTAAAGCTCAAACCTACCTTCAATCCTTGCCAGGGCAGGCTGCCTCGGAGGAAATACATGAACATATGGCCAAGGGCTTCCAAGTCATCTCGACGACTTTGCTCTAAAAGAGAAGAGATGACAAATTATTGCTGCAGAAGCAGAAATGGCTCTGAGATCTCAGCAGCAGCCACACCTGTATCTGAGATAAAGGTACCACAGGGATGTTCACTCACTGTCTGCAGCTCAGATCTTGTGCAAAACCAGAAGGCATTTCAGAAAGCTAGAAAATGTGTAAAATTATCCAGAGGCCATGAGATAACATGGGAACCGCACAACACACATGCCAACCTGAGGTAGAACAGCAACTTTTAACTGCAGAGGAATAAAGCAGTGCCCCAGTTCTTCTCTGATCTGCCAGGGTAAATGGTGCTATGTGGTACTGGATCATTTCTTCTGGACTAAATAGGAATGGGATACTCACAACCAGCTGCAGGGATCTACCCTTGCACAGTGCCAACCCTTTCCCAATTGCCTCTGCTGCTTATCAGAGCAGATCAAAAATAGCTCCTTCCAGCACTGTGGAACACTTGCTGCTACTGCCATGCAGATGTTATCATTATAAATGAAGGGGGGAAAAGGGACAGGGAGCCAAAGGACAAAGTAAGCTAAAAACAAGCTCCCAAAATGTATCCAAAATCTCAGGGGAGGACAGAAGAGAGCAACAGATGTGGAGGCAACACTGGGCTGGGCTGAGCTGCATTCTTGGGCTCACTGAGCTCATGGGCTCACTTGGTACAGCCTCCCCTCCTCTGTATACCACCTACTCCCAACAACATGCTCCATGATCCAGAGCAGATCCAGCCACTTAACCTGCAGGAGATGCTGGGAGCGGGAACACTTGGGAGAAGAGAACTGAAATCACAGTTCCTGCAGTTACCCTGATAGAAAGGGGGAAAAAAAGAGGATGCCCTGGGTAATTTAGTGCAGTGATGCAGATGGGACTTCCAGGAAGATGGCCGAGTGCACTTGTGTCTCAGAAAAGCTGCAGTCAGGCTCCTAAGTTTGAAATGTGAAAGGACAGATTCCAGCTGGGCTGGTCTCACCAGTGAAGCATCAGCTCCTCACAATCCCTCTGGGCAGGGACAGCCCCTCAAATACACCCCCAGAACTGATCTGGACCCTTCCCCTGCATGAGCCATGCTGCGAGCTGAAATCCTGTGGGAAATGGGTGCTAAGAAAGGCACATGGAGTACTTCAAACACAAACATTTCTTCCCTCTGCATCACCTGCACCAGCAGCTCCCCAGCCTGCTCCCACTGCGCCCTCCTATTCCTCCATCCCTGACTGACTCTTCCCTTTCCAAAATTAGAAGCTAGGCTCATCCCTCCTTTACTCCCCAAAGAGAGTGAGCTCTCCAACAGGGAGCCAACATGCTAGGAGGCCTCCTAGAGAATATTCCATTATCTCACTGCTTGTATGGATTTAACAGAATATAAACATTTAATAGATTTGGGTTTTTTTTGCCTTTCAGCCACAGAAATGTAATCTTCTGGTAGGAAAAAAAGCAGTGAGGAGATGGAAGTTTAAACCGTTCATTTTCTCCAACCAATTACTAGGTCAGGGAACCTCCAACTTTAACACCTGGAACTGGAAGGCACTGGGACAGTGCTGTGCTATAAAAATCTGTTTGTCTATCATCCAGTGCAGCAATCACCGCCTGCCTGCTTATCCTTTATCAGTGCAGGGCTGCTCCCAGTTATTTAACTCCTAATAAAAACTGTAATTATGAGGCTTCCCGCATTTCAGCTGGCTCAATTCCTCAAAGGAGTGGAGGAAAAAAAATAAGCCACATAACACAAACAGTACTGGGAGGTTCACAAATAGCTTGAAGGGTGCAAGAGAGCTGAGCCAAGATGCTATGGGAGGTCTACAGGATTCAAATGGCAAGCTGTAATGTGTAGAGGGAAGGGGCTGGAGCACCAGGAGCAGCTGAGGGAGCTGGGGAGGCTCAGCTTGGAGAAAAGGAGGCTCAGGAGGCACCTCCTGGCTCTCCACAACTCGCTGACAGGAGGTGGCAGCCGGGGCAGGGTTGGGCTCTGCTCCCAGGGAGCAAAGGAACAAGAGAAAACAGCCTCAAGCAACACTAGGGAAGGTTTAGGTTGGATATTAGAGAAAATAATTCATTGAAAGGGTTGTCAAGGATTGAGCAGGCTGCCCAGGGCAGTGGTGGAGTCTCCACGCCTGGAAGTGTTCATACGATGTGTGAATGTGGCACCTGGAGACATGGTTTAGTGGTGAACATTGCAGTGCTGGTCAGCTGTTGGACTCTATGACCTGAGAGAGCTTTTCCAGCCCAGAGGACACTCTGTAAGCTCCCTCCACGCAGACAAACCTTTGCCAAGGTGTGTGTTGATGGACATGTATCTCGCTGTTCCAGTGAGACTCTTGTGCTCCCTGTAGGGAATGTGTTTTTTGGTTTCCGGGTCAATGTACTCCTTGGCCAATCCAAAGTCTATGATGTGAATGACGTGCTCCTTCTTATTGCCCTGCCGGCCAATGAGGAAGTTCTCCGGCTTGACATCGCGGTAGATGAGGTTCTTGGAATGCACGTACTCCATCCGAGAGATCTGCGAAACCACGAGGGAAACGTTAAAGCCTTACTTGTGAGCACAACTCCGGCTCCCAGCACAGCTGCAAGAGGAATTTGCCATCCCCTCCTTTCCAAGGCTATCATGCTGTGCTCCCTGCTTTATTCCCAGGGAAATGGCAAAGGCTGTTTCTGAGGCGTTACCGCTGGGATGCAGCTCTTGGCACAGGGAGCTGCAGCAGCCTTTTTGTATTGATTTTAAACATACTAAACCAGTTACCAAGAGCTCTTCCCTTGCCCACCACCTTCCCCTGTTGCTCTGTGTCTTACCACCTTCCTCCCTCAACCCATATGTTGTCTAAGACATGCCAGATTCCTCATAGAGGGGGATTTTTGGGCAGGCAGAAGCTTTACGATCTTCAGAGCTGACTAAAATAATAATTAATCTCATTGCTGTCAACTAGGAGTAGCTGGAATGTTTTTCAGCTTTTGACTAACATTTTTCTGGAAGTTTGACTGAACGGGAAGGTGAAAGGGCAGGAACCCCACTTCTGAGGTGATGGAGTGCCTCTAACAATACACCTTATTCAGAAGTTCATAATTAAAATTGCTTTTGAAACCAAACATATTGCAGGTGATGTCTGAACAGGCTGTCAAGTAGTTCTCCTTTGGGTCCTGCACTTAGGAGATGATTCCAACTGGAAATAGTTTCAATTTCATTTCATTTATTACCTTTAACTGCCTTTTTATGTTTCAAATGAACACACATGAACCCCCGTTTATGGCTGTCCTGCTCACAGCTGCCCCGCATGACAGAGGGCACAGTAACTTAAACAAGATACTTCTTTGGAAAGGCTATTGGGATTGACCCAGGTATCTGTGAGCCAGCAATGCCACTAAACCTCTGCAAAGCCCCACCAAGTCCCAGTTTTGCACTAAGGAGCCTCAGTCCCCAGAGGTCACTGCCACGCCGCTGCAAGGGACAGAACATCCAGGGTGAGGGTCACCAGCTGGTCACCCCCTGGCTGGATTCTGGAGAGAAAGCTCTGCAGTCTCTGGGTCACTGAGCCAGCTCTCCCTCTCCCCCAGCCAAGCAGCAGGGACCCACATCCAACCCCCCTGCTCACTTCGTTGGGCTGGCAGACCCTGCCTGCTCCTGGATTTCTCACTGAATCCAGACACATTCCCAGCTGGAAAACTGAGACCACTCTTTCCTTTCACAGATCTTGGACCCACACCTGGTTTTAAATGTCCACAAGCATGTGATCCTCCATCGCACTCCCAGGCCCTTACCATGCACCTTCTTTTAAAGGAAAATCTGCTGCATTTCCACCTCTTGGAAAGAAGCAGCAGGCAGGAGGGGGCATCCCTCCTTATAAAATAAACAGCTCTACAGAGAGGGCAGCAGACAGGAAAAAACTGGCTGCAGGTGAATCAGGCTTAAAAAACAGAATTTACTCAAAGACTCTTCAAAGAAGGGAGCAGCACGTGCTGCTGCTCCCTCTCCTTGACGAAGTGATTGATTCCAATGTGCTGAGAAAATGGGTTTCACGGCGAACAGCCATTGTTTCCAATCAATTACTGGCTGGTGCAGAGCAGAGCAGATGCTCTTCAGTCATTCTTCACACTTTGAATCACCTACAGGACACAGCAGCAGGTTGTGAGACAAAAAGCCATGTTGAGAGGCAATTCAAATGAAGATGCAACCCTTGAAAGTGAAACAAAGAGCTTCCTTGCCTCTCCACACATAACAAGCTTCCAAGCAGAGCCTGACTGGCTCATTTGATTTGTTCCTGCTACCAGAGCAGCTCAGTTGTTGAAATCCCAACAGCAATTAGAGAACCTGAAAAGGGGCCATTCTTTTCTTCTTTAAAAACTCTGAGCAAGCTGCAGCAGGCAGGACAACAACCTGGACAGCTGAGGTGTCAGATGAGCCAGTATGCTTCAGCACTCAAGGGTACTTATTTTCCTGCCTTTTTTCCTTCCACCTGCCTTTTTTGATTCCACCACACACACATAGCTGCTGTGGGGTCTTTCATATTCCTTCTTTACTTCCACCTGCCAGGACGCTTCATGCTGGAGAGCTTTGCTCAGCCACGGCAGCTGAAAGACGCTCCCTGAGTCAAAAAGATGTTTCCTGGAGTAGCTTCCATGCTTTATTCGCCTTGACAGACACTCTCCCTGCCCGTGGCTGCTGTGACGTGGAGTGTCTGGGCTGCATTTCTCTTCCAGACCCTGCCTGAGCACACACACAACCTCGGCATCAAACCCATGGCGTGGCTGAAGGAGAGGGGAAGTAGAGTTCCCGCTTCAGAAATGTGCTGGATGTAGAGGTGCAGTACCTACTCCTTTGGGTTTGAACTACAGGCTCAAACACTCCGAATTCATTCTTTCAGGGGCACAGAAACCACTCATGGAACTGGGGCTAACTTGGAATTGCTCTACTGCTGGAAAAACAGCGAGCACGGGAACACTCCCGTACACGTAAGAGTGTGAATTACAGAGGGATTTCCATGACCACGGCCAGCTGAGTCCATGCTTGGAGCCATTAATCTCCATTTCAGATGTCAGAGGAACCCTTAGGAGGGGGGAGAATCCCTTGGCACACAGCAGGACCCCTGTGCTGCGGTGGAGAAATGAGAGGATATCGTGACATTTAGCAGGTGCCAAAGCAACCTGTGCTTTCATTTGCCTTCCTCCTGCCAAGGCAGCAAATATAACAAATCTTCTCCCAGAAAGGTAGCTCTTAACAGGCTGATCCTGACAGCAGTTCCATCTCTAGACCTTCCTGATAAATTTGAGCCCTTCCTCCACACATCACCTGCTTAAATATAGGTCAGATCAGCAGAGAATTAAATTAATCTTGTTCAAAGACAATTCTGATGGTCACCGATAGAAAACCATCTTGCCACAACTTGGTCCAGAACACATCCAGAGTATTTTTCAGTGGCACAACAGAGCTTGCTGTAAACTGTCAGTGAGCATCATACAGGCTGGACCTGGCCAAGAGTGAAAAACAGAAATCTGAATAAAAAACAATTCTCCTTGAATTTATGGGCTGCAAGGATAACATAGTGACCACATTTTAATTGCCAAGCTTGGCTTTGTTCAGGAGCTTCACCCGCTGGATCTGATCTACTGGATGTCTTCAGCTGCATGTGGAGTATGGAGGAAGCAGATCGAGTCTGAACAATTCCCAAACAGGCTGTCTTTATTGAAGACTCATTGTCATCCAGTCCCTCTCACCCTCAGCCAGGAGAACCTTCCTGATGTAAAACTATGTTTGAATTCTAATGTAATCCCATGTGGCACTTCCTAAGAGACACTGCCCTTGTTTTTCCTAGAGAAACTCCTCTTTCTTCTAACATCTGTAAAGGATCCACCCCCAGTCCTGCGATGCTGCAACCTGTTGAGCTCATTCACACTAGCCAAGCAGAAATACATATTAAAAAATATCTTTCCAGGATGTCTCTGGCTAAAAATTGACCATGGGACTGGATGCTCCGACAGACATGGGGATCATCCTTAAGTAAGAGGAGAAAGATCAGGGGACAAATGCCCATGGTTAGAATGACAGCAGCTTAAGCAGACTTGGCTGATCAGAAGCAAGAACAAAATGTAATTCATGGATGTGAACCCAAGGAGTTTGTGAGTCCAGCTTACCTTTCTGATGTGTCTCACACTGGACCGTGACACAGTGACTGCAATCATTTAGTGTGGGAGAAGGACAATCTTGCCTAAAGCCTTGTGGCTGGAGCTAAGGGTTTTCATTTCATCCGAGCAGTAAGTGCCAGCCCCTTTGGAAAACACTTTTCCCAGGGCCAGGTGATGGGGCACACGTGAAGATGCTGAATCTGTCTCCTTAAATGTGCACACTCCGTGTAATCTCCCCAAGGAGACTGAGAAGGCCCTACAACATCTCCCCATGGCCAAAGGAGCATCTGATCCCTCCAGAGAACATCTGCTCCTCCATTTCTGACTGCTTTTGCTGTCCCCCTGCATAAGCCTCAGCATGTGTTTTCCAACTGGCAGCAGTGCCCCAGTGAGCTGCAGCCAGGCCACAAGATCAACAGGTGATGCCAGTGAAGAACATCCAAGCCCAGAGCTGAGCTGCAGCCCTGGGACTTGGCAAAAGGCAGCAGCCATGGCTGTGACAATCTTGATTTCCCCAGAAATCCCTTGGGAATGAATTTACATATTTTCATTTTCTCTCCAAAGGTCACACAAGCTATATCTGAGGCTTTGCCAGCTGTTGCCACTTGATTTAATCAAAGCCAATACTATAAATTGGTTTTCCATTGATAAAGAAACATTCAAAACCAAAGAGCTTGACTGCTCTGCTGTGGGAGGCCTTAGTACCAGACAGGTGCTGTTCAAACTTCTGCATTTCTGACCTCAGTTTTCCATTTGAGATTCTCCTGTGTCAAACTTCAGTTTATCTGGAAAGGATTGTGTTCCTCATCCCTTACATATCCTCTTCCCTATCATGCTTCTATCTGTGGAGCTTTCAGTGTGAATATACAATCCCAGCTCTGCTGTGGAGTATCTGGGTGATCCCAAGGTGCAGCTATCCAAGATCTGGAGATCTGCAGGTATTTAGATACTGGAGAATCTGCAAACCAGTGTGAAAACCAGAAAAGCCAAATTGACTGGCTGTCCCCACTGACTGGTGGAAGTTTCCACACTGCATTTAGTATGTTCAGCTTTCTCATTGTTCCCTTTTAACACAAATCCACATCCAAGCCTCGATCCCTTCCAGCTTGATTTCCTTTCCTTTTCAGGTACATTAAAAGCTCTGTGATTTTGTTCATAAAACTATTATAATCCAAGTGTCAGTACTTTAAACCCATTTCACTGACCAAATTTTTGGCCAATTTTGACTGAGGCAGAGCTCTCAAATGCTGGTATTTTGGCTAAGGAGGGCTGAGCTCCCATTGCCCCGTGAGGCTCCAGTCTATGGGCAGCCAGGAGCACCAAACCAGTAGAACTGGTAGGTTCTGAGTGTGGGAGGGTGCTGTGTCCCACGGAGTGGGTGAGAAATGTGATGTTCCTGGAATGTCCAAACAGAGGGAGGGAGCTGGGGCAGGTACCGGGGCAGGGACCTGTAGGGGCACAAGTCCATAGGAATCCAGCTTCACTGGTTCTGCTGCGCAGGGAGCCAGCTTCTCATAAGCATAATTTGACCTTCCCTTCAGAGGCAGGAGTCCCTCTCACCTCAGAAGTTTTCTTTTGTAAGAAAGATGAAGAGGGACCTTGGACAAGGGACTGGAGTGACAGGACAAGGGGAAATGGCTTCCTGCTGCCAGAACACAGGGTTAGACGGGATATTGGAAAGAATGTGAGGATGGTGAGGCTCTGGCACAGGTTTCCCAGAGAAGCTGTGGCTGCCTCGTGCCTGGAAATGTTCCAGGCCAGGTTGGATGGGGCTTGGAGCACCCTGGGATAGTGGAAGGTGTCCCTGCCTGTGGCAAGGAGGGTGGGATTAGATCTTTGAAGGTTCCTTCCAACTCAAACCACGCGGTGATCCTATGATGGGAGAAGATTCTCTCAGCCCTGACCCTTACCCTGTGCCAACCCTGGGATGGCTGGACAGCCAAGGAGATGCCAGGGCAGGGCCCTGCCCATCACTCACCAGTTGAATGGCGATCATTAACACCGTCTTCAGAGTGAACGTCCTATCACAGAGGTCAAACAGATCTTCCAAGCTCGGACCAAGCAGCTCCAGCACCATGGCGTTGTACTTTCCACAAGGTCCGAAATAATACACCTGGGGGAGCCCTTCAGCTGGAAAAATAGGAAAGAACTGGAATCAGTCAATGGGACAAAGTTAATTCCCCTCCCCCTGCATGCACACCTTTTGTTAGGCAAAGTTTTATTGTCACTTCTTGAGTATTCTCTCCGATGCTGCCCAGCAAGGAAGTAAGTTCCAGCACAAACTCTGACTGAACCAAAGGCAAACCAGTGCAGGCTCTGCTCAGCTACATCCTTGGGCAGACAAATGCATTTCAGAGCAATTAACAAGACCACCTGAAAGCATTGAGCTTTGGCAGCTTAAAGGCTTGGATTTAGGGAACAAGACACGGAGTTCCCTGTGTTCCACTGAACACCAGGCAGAGAACAGCCCCAGATGTGGGCTGGCACTTGTTGGAGCCATCAGGAAGATGACAGTCTGGACAAAATGAAGCATGGTCAAAAAAGGGCTGCTTTGTCACCAAAGATGACACCTAGTCCTTGTTTTTCAGCACAACCTTACACAAAGTTTACACTCAGTAAGAAGGAAAAAAAACCTTTTCCTTTAAAATAGGGAAAAGTTCTAAATTTTGACCAATCACCACACAAAAATAGATGATCATGGTCATTAGCATATGTGCACTCACACAGCTATCAACATTTGAGCCAGAGCCCATCTTCCCACCCAACAGACTGCTCTGTGGGAGTACAGTGTTGATACTCAGCTGGCATGGGAGTTTTGGGTGGATCAGCTTTCTGAAAGGCATCAGAAGGAAAGGGAAAAAGACAGCCTTGATGTTGGAAGACTCACAGAGCTGCACAGCACTCCTGGAATTACCTTTGGGTCAAAAAGGAAACCACAGCAGCCCATACAGGAGGAATTTAGTGCAGTTCCAACTGCTCATTTTGCTAATCAGCACCTGCACCAGCACTTGGTGTCCCAGTGTCAGTGCTGGGCTGAGTAGCATGTTTAAATATCTATGTAATTCCAGTCTACACCTCATAAGCAACTCCAAAACACAACAGAAAGGTTTTGTTTTGAAATATAGGGCTTTGTCTTATATCAAAACAAAATGCTTGAATGCCCAAAGATACAGAGTCCTGCTATTTCAGTGTAAAAGCTGAGCATGGGGAGCACTGCTTTGTGTGCAGTCTTTTATCCCAGAGATCCATAAATTATAGTGCATGGGACCTGAAAGCACTGTGATTATTCATTTTATGGCATGTTTTAAAGAAGTGCAGGCACACACCTGGATTTGCATTGGATCAATGTTAGTTATAGCAAAATACTCAACTAATTAGGTGCACAGTTTGGTGTGGGCTCTGTGAGCTACTCAGGCAGTGAAACATTTCAGGCTAGAGCGCACCAGCAACAAAACAAGTGTGTGTCCTACTCCAGATTTAGGGAAAGCCCATTAATCCACCCTAACTGGGACCTCTGCAACCTGCCAACAACATAACAAATCCAGCATTAAGATTACTAAAGCTTAAATATCACAGAACTTGTGCTCCCAAATATTGCTCCAAAAGAACAAAGTGCAGTTCCACAAAGATTACCCGAGGAAGGTTTTAATCTCATTCATTCACATGCTCAGGGAATCTGTCATCAGGATGCATTAACGGGATATTACAGAGTATTGCAGGAATTCCCTGTCTAACCAGTGTTTTGTGTCCCATGTAAAATTGACCCAACCTGGGAGGTTTGGGAGGCTCCTAACAGAGCTCCATGCTTTAGGAAGCAGTAACAGTCATTAAGTCCTCTAGGAACACAGGATGGTTTGATGCAGAAGCAATTCAGAAAGCCAAACAATAATGGGATATGATCCAGGCAGCTCCAGGACGCTTTCAAATATCCCCAAATCAACACAAATGGCAATTTAATGTCACCAGCTTAGTGCTGAAGGCTGGAATAATTGCAACAGCTCTTGAAGTGACTCATGGTGAGCCACTGGGTTTTCAGCAAAGTCTGATGAGGACTTACCTACAAAGTCACCTCTAACACCAAGATCAGCATCTCTATTTTTAGAGAATAATAGAATAATAATAAAGAATAAGAAAGTAACAGAATATTTTATGCAAAGTTTAAACCTGAGCCCTTTATAGATTCTAGACACAGATAGACAATGAGTACCTCCACCACAATTTCTACAAGTCTCAAGTAGTGGAACTGAGGAAGGAATTAGGACTAGAACTCTGCTAACTAAGGTATGCAGGAGAATAAAATTGCAGAAAGGCTCTTAAGGAAGGTGAAGGATCCTGTTCCCAGACCAGGGGCAGATGAGAACTTTTACACAGCCTCACTCGGTAAGGAGCAAGCATTGAAAATAAAATGAATTTCCTACTGGGCATAAAAACCAGCAAGTCCCAAAAAGTGAGGATTTCATGTAGGAAAGGAAGCAACACTACTTAGTGCTCTCTGGGATCCAAATTCCTTCAGCTCTACCTACTCAGAGCTTACAGCCAAGGGCTTGGAATACCCTCTTCGTGTTAAAGCCTCAGGAAGGCTCTGCTTTCTGTGGGAACTCTGACAAGGTGAGGCCTCAGTGAAGAACATAAAAAAATCATCCTAAATATCAGAATACAGGAGGTATCATTGGCTTCAGGCATATTTTTAGGGTTTGATTTTTCCCTGAGGGTTTTCCCTGACTGCCAGCTCTGCAGTCAAGGACTTCCCTCTTGCCTTTGCCAGGATAAAGCTGCTGTAACATCTCTCTGATTTCCAGAGCTGGCTGTGTCCTGGGTCAAAGGAGCATCACTGATGAGCCCTGTGGAGCTCCCAGCCCAAGCCAAGGATCCCCAGATCCACACTAGTTATTGGGAGGGACTTGGTGCAACACATCCTCAGCTCACTCAAACATTCACCATCTTTTTGGGAAGAAGAAAGATGAACTTAATGTACACATTAAAGGCTGTTGGCACATAAGACTGGAAGAAACATGTGATACAGGCAGCTCCAGAGCCATTCTGAACAGTAAAAAGGGTCAGCCTAAGAAAATCTGCATAAAATTTGATTTTGTCTCATCTGCCTAATTTATGATGTAGCTTGGCTGTTTCAGTGAAAAGCATCGTGTCCTGGTGCTGAGTCCGTTGTTCCAGTGAACCACAAGAACTCCATAAATATCACCAGCAGATCCGTAAATACTTAAGAAGGATGTTGGCAGCTAAAGAGATTGATGGAGGAAAAAGGACTTTTTTGCCTTGGCAGTTGGAGTTGAGGTTTTTAATGGAGAGTAATCGCACTGGGAGAGGACTGGAAAGGTCACACAAAGCCACGGTGTCATGCTATAGGTGAGCAGCTCTGAATTCAGAGACTGTGGGATGAAAAGCCACCAGCAGAGCAGAGTCTCATACTGAGGCTTCAAAGGTACAAACTCAACACTCAAAGTACAAACCATGATCTGCTTAATGCAATTAATGCATGAAACCACATCAGAACTAGGAATTTCTCCATGGTATCAAACAAGAGCAATACACTAAGGGAAGAAAATACAAGCATGATATGTGCAGGTTCTCCTTTGGAGAAAAACCAGTTTATTACAGCAGAGACTGCTGCAAGCAGAAATCATCTCAATTTCCTTAACGGCTTTGGTCTTGCTGCTGAGTGATTTGGCTCAGCTACATGGAAAAGGCCCACTCCACCCTCACTCTCACAGGAAGTTTATCACCCCAATAAACACAGACTGATTGCTGCACTGGAATCCACAGGCAAATTCTGCTATTTCAGCAGTGATGTCTTGGAAGAAATTCAAGCTGAGCACAGTGAAAACCTAGCAAAGCATTTTGTAGATTAAAGCATCACTGCTGGAATGAGAGCAAATGCAGACATCAAAGCCAAAAACCCAAATCTTTGATTCCCCCACACTCCCGACACTGGCCTTGGCTTTCTGGGAATGCTGAACTCTCACTGCTCCTGGGCTGCCACCAAAAGGGACTTTCTCATCCTTCCTCACACTCTGTGGCTGAGCAGTATGATGGATCAAGCCAAAAAACACTTGGCTTGAGCTCGAACACAAGGATGGCAGCAGTAACAAGGAGCAGAATCCCTTCTCTTCCAGAGGGCTTCATCTGGGCTGGATTAACACCCGGAACACTTTTCAGAAACTTCCATCACAAGATCAAGTGTCCTGGATGATTCCAGTAATGTTATCTTGCTGCTGTGTTTTACAGCGTGACTAATGGCCACAAAACTCCTCAGACATCCAACATACTGCAAAAAACCACATTAGTTCAGGCACACACACATTCCAAAGCCATTTCCAGGACTGTTAAGAAATGGCAATGGGAAGAGATGCCAGTCTAGGGTTATGCCCAAGGGAAATCAGAGATTGCAGCACCTGCCCTTCATGGAAGGCACAGGAAGCAGAGCCCACTTGCACTGGAAGAGCGCCTGCCCTGAGGCTCTGTGTGAGTATCACGAGAGGCTATGAATAAACCTCATCAACAGCAAGTAAAATACACCCAAGGAGAAATGAGGGAGCAAGTGCAGGAAGATGCACGTGGCATCTACATCAATGGAAGGACAAGTGCCACATCCCCATACAGCAAATCACCAGGAAACATCCAGAGCTTGTCATCAATACTGGTAGTTTCTGACCCACCCATGGTTTTTGCTCCCATGGGGAGTTGTTTTCCACTGCCCTTTGATGAGGTGTAGCCAAATAGAGACGCTGATGTCTTCAATTTCAAGAATTAAAGAAGAATTCAGACTGTCTCTTCATGCAGGTTTTGATCTCTGTTGCAGGGGGGAGACACTTCTGAAGGACCCCAAATTCCACACCCACAGACAGAGGGAGCGGGGAGCAATCAAAGGCCCAGCAAAGGGCTGATGCTTGATACAAACCCACACTCTGTGTGGGCAGCAAGAACTCTTTCTCACTGCAAAAGATGCAGACACACACCAGAGGCATCAGTGCACACAAAGTTCTGGGTGGTTTTAAAGAGGCTCTGATGAATGTGCTGTAGATTGTCATAAAATTCTCATTCAGAGCAGAAAGTTTATTTTCACAAAATTTTTTCACAGAACACAAAATTACACGATGAACACCATAAATAGCAACTGTGAGAGGGCTGCATATCTATAGCTAAAATTAAACATGTTCCAAACAAATTAAACAAATTGCTTTAGAGTAGTCAACCCATTTAAGCTGATTACACTAATGAGGATCTACCCTTCTCTTAATTTTCAAATCGGAATAAAATCCTGGCTGAAGGAGAAGATTTGTGATCAACATTGACTGGGCCAAGATCTCAGCTTTTAACCTCTTCAAATGTGTCCCATGTAATTTCTGTGAGCTGGAAGTAAAAAGACTCATCCTGCCCTTCAGATTTTGGACTAGTTTGCTTCAAAAATAGAAAGATGGGAGAAAAGTTGAGATTTGGCTTGTTAGTGGGAATAACTTTGTCCTAAGGGTCTTTCATATATTTGATTGGATGCCTTTCAGAGATATCTTCCTTGCAAGTACAGCTGCAAAAGCTTTATAATGCAGCCCTTCACCTCCAATCTTACCTATAGGAGCTAAGGGAAGGACAGAGATTTTGGGTGATTGAGAGTTTTTTCTCTTGTTTGAGAAACAGCAATTGAGATGTGAAGGAAAACAAGCAGAAAATGCAATTTGTGACTCCAGCACCAGCTCACCTGCAGGTGGAAAAAGAGGTGGTGGAAAAGGTCTGCCACAATCTCACCAAGCACTCCTAGGCTTCACAAACCTTCAGCTGGCATAAGATTAAGGAAAGAGCCTAAAAATAGTGTTCTGATCCAACAGGCACACACAGAAAGATCTGTATGGAGAAGCAGGGCTGGAGGAGCCGGAGGATGGCCGGCACGGTGGCAGCTCCGATGGTGATCCAGAGATGACCGCCATGCTATGAGTGCTTCCAGCCTGTAAAGCTCCCAAATAATTTCCTTGCTCTCCTGAGCTCTGATACTGTGTCTTGAGAGGCCACAATTTACCTTTAGTTGTTTCCCACTCACCAGAACAGAGCAGCCAGACCTGTCCAGAGCCCCTCGCACATCTCCTGTCCCCGAACATCCTCCTGCTGGCAGACGCTCGGCTCTGCGGTCAGCTGTTCACAGCGGCTTTGCCCTGCTTCGTCTGGGCAAGAAATCATTGCTCCTAGAAAATGCTGAATGCTCTTGCACCACTGCCTAGCAGGAATTTCTTTGCTTTAGCCCATTGGTGGGTGAGGAGGAGGAGGAGAGGCAGAGCAAGGCCCTACTCCTGGCCTTAGATGTGGAAAAGGTGCAGCTCAAACGCTCTCTGAACTAAAGAGGAAATAACTCAAAGGAGAACATCAGAAGCTGGAAGGGACCTCAAAGCTGCCATGGGCAGGGACACCTTCCAGTAGAGCAGGTTGCTCCAAGACCCATCCAACCTGGCCTTGAACATTTCCAGGGATGGCAAAGCCAGGAAGGTATTGGATCAACACCTTCTCCCCTGATGATGGCAGAGAAAGCAGAGCTTTTCACGGGAAGAGATGACACCAGACATGTAACGGTACAACAGCTGTGTATGAGCTGTGAGGAGCCAGAGCTACTGCTATATCCAAGGAGTTCCATGTGGACTCCAAGCCTCACTCCAGCTTATCTCAGGATGTATTTAATCCCTTCTGTGTTTTGTTTCATTTTAGTAGTGTCTGAGTCTACAAAAAGAGAAGGTACAGGAAAAGGAACAGCAGAAAAACAGACTGGGGAAGGACAGAAGGAAGAACATATTTGTTCTTGCTGCTGGTAAAAATCCAAACAATTTGATTTTTATTTCAGCTGCAGAAAAACAAATCTCAGGATCGCTGTGTTATTAGAACAGGGTGGCATTTCATCTTCCTTGAGTGGTACAAGGTGGTTTTCTGACATCATGGCTTCACTTCATTCAACAACTCTTCACATCCACAAAGCAAGAAGCACTTGAAGAGGGGGTACCAAGGAGACATTCAGATTTGTATTCATAAAGGTAAAAAAAGATTGGGAGGAGAATCAGCCCTATCTGGAAAGGTCGAATGCAGGAAAACTTTCAAAATCTGGGAAATTTACCCAGAAACACCCATTCACAGGCAGTTTTTTAGCTCTAACAACTAAATCAGTCAAGTGAAATTGTTTCAATTCTTGACAAACATGGAAGAATAACGCACAGCACAATAAATTGCTTTTTTGGAAAGTTTCAAAAGACTGAATTCACATTTCTAGGGCTTGGGGGGAAACTATTACATTCAAATCTCCATGTTACTGTTGGATTTTATATCCAACACTATGTCTTGCTCCAGTGATGATAGAAGCTGGAACATAGGAAAACACCTTAAGAAAAGGATAAAAGCAGTAAATAATTCTAGAAGAGTTATTTTAAACCACCCAAAAAAGTTCTAGCTTAAGTTCTATCCTTATTACCTTTTCCCACACACCTGCAATACAAGGACAAGGATGAAGGAAAACCATTGGAACAGCTGCCCAGGGCAGTGGTGGAGCCACTCAATAACATTCCTGGAGGGATTTAATAGCCACATGGATGTGGCACTCGGGGACAGGGGCTCATGGTGGCCCTGTCACTGCTGGGGTATGGCTGGACTTGATGCTTTGAAAGAGCTTCTTTTCCAACCTGAATCTGTGATTCTGCTCCTCTGCAGCTCACACAGCTGGGTGAGCTCTGCCAGAGCACATCTGTGTGGCCAATGGGGTTCTGCTGCTAAAGAACACCCACAAAAACACAACCAAATAGAAAGAAAGAAACCAACAGAGAAACAAATTTCCCTCCCCCCCAAAAAATTAAAATCCAAGGAAAAATTGGAAATTGTTGCTGATCAGTTTTCCTTTGCTGTGCAATTCCTCAGCCCTACCTGCTGAGAGGGAGTTAAGTGTCAGGTTTGGGCCATTTCATTTGAACTAGGTAATGAAGAAGCTGAGATGAAATCATGGGCCCCTTGGTAATTTTCTTTTCTTTTGAGAAGAAGTTCACAGAACCACGGAATATCCTGTGCTGGAAGGGACTTACAAGGACCAACAAATCCAACTTCTGTCCCTGCACAGGACACCCCAGCAATCCCACCCTGTGCCTGAGGGCATTGTCCAAACACTCCCTGAGCTCTGGCAGCCTTGGGACCGTGACCATTCCCTGGGGAGCCTGGGCAGTGCCAGCCCCCTCTGAGGGAAGAACTTCTTCCCAATATCCAACCCAAACCTCCCTAACACAGCTCCAGCTGTTCCCTCAGCTCCAGCTGGTCCTGGTCACAGGGAGCAGAGATCAGAACTGCCCCTCAGGAACATGTTATGCATAACATGTTATGTTATGAAGTGATGCATGTTAATGGCATTACAGGTATAATCTTAAGAAAAATCAACAAGAGCACCCAAATTCAACTCCAGAAGCAGTGCCAGGAAAGAGGCTACTTCTGAGCAGATGAAAAATGCCATGAAAGCAGCAAAAACAAATTGCTCTGCTGCCCAGAGAACCATTTTGGTTTGATCCCATCAAGTCCTGGATGGCCCCTGCTCTTCCTCCCCAGCTGCACACCGGGGTGGCACTGCCAGGATGACGATGCAGGGAGGGTCTCACAGCGCTGAGCAGTCGGTCTCACCGGGACAGCACAGCGACATAAGCCAAAACTGGCATACAACAGGCAGGATTTGCCATGGATCCAACAGCATTTTTAACTGGGATGGGAAAGCAGTGGGTGAGATCCAGCTGGATAAAGCAGTGGTATTGGACACATACCTTTGGCTGCTCAGGAGGAAGATGATGCTTGGCCTTGCTCAGATTCCCATCCCGTGCCATTTCCAGCAGCACAGCCCTATGTGTCATCCCAGAGCTGTGCTGGGATCTGCCTGCAAAGCTGGGAGTGCAACTCGGGCCCCCAGTACTCAGACTCATACTGGTCCCACTGGGAGGGTGGATTTTTGCAGGTTTGCCCCTGCAGCAGCATCAAACTAGAAAGGGATGGATAGGAATAAAATGTACATAAACTCTCCACAACAAGCCAAGAGATTGGCATCCATCTGTCCCATCACTACGGTAGGACTGGAGGGGAAAAGGGATTTTTCACATGAGTAGGAAAGTGTTACCCACACGGTCCTTCCAGCCTGAGGGAAAACCTCCCACTCCCTCTTATGGCAGGAGATCCTGCTGCCAAACAGAAGTTCAGAGGTGCTAAATCAGATCCTACCTCCAGATATCATCTCTGTTTCACCTTAAGAGAGCCAAGTAGGAGTGGGTAGGAATGGAATTTCAAAAGGAAAACTGCCACTTTCAGACAGAAAAATTATTACAAAACTTCAGAACTCCAGCCTGACCCATCACAGACTCAGGCAGAGCCTATGGCTTATCTTTTAGCAATGAGAGGAAGTTTTTCAATAGCAGGCAGGGCACAGCTCCAAAACACAAATTCCAAACCCATTGGAGAGCCTGTCTGGGAGGTGGGCAGCCCTCCATAACAGGACTTCCCTGGCACAGCTCAGTGTTTCACTTCAGAAATCTCCAGTGTGTATAGGACGCCTCTGCATTGGAAGGGATCCCACTAAATCCAGCACCCACCTTCCAAAGGGGAAAAAGCTTTCTTTGGATCAAGGCAGTGCTCAACACCTGACACAGCAGCCCCACTGAAAACTAATTTTATAGCTTTAGATCTCAGTTAGTTTCTAAGTGCAGCATCCCCATGGCTTGAAGAATGCTCATAGAAGGGATGGGAAAGGGGGACAAGCAGAACAGCCAACCAGCTCCTAATCCTTATTAATTATCCTGGCTCTCAGTGCCAAACTGGGTTTTTCATTCAACGTAAATATCAGTTCCAAAGTTTATCTTCAAACATTGTGTATCGTGGGGACTCCCCATCCCTGGAAGGTTTCAAGTCCAGGTTGGACAGGACCTGGAGCAGCCTGGGACAGTGGAATTGCAGGGAATGGAATGAGATGAGCATTAAGGTCCCAACCAACACAAACCAGTCTGTGGTTCTGTGATCTTCACTTCCCCACTCTGATGGCTGAGGCACTCCAGTTTCCAAGCACTGGGCTGACAGACAGCAAGATATATTTCTTTGTTTGCTAGAAGGTACCAGAAGCAGCACAGACTTTAATGATTAAATGTGTGTCGCTCTCCTCAAGCCCTGCTGGATCCTCAGAGCAACAGCACATCCCACAACCCACAACCTGCTCTTAGTGGACATCACTGACCAGAAGGAGAACCCAGTGAGGCATCTGGGATGTCCTGGATGAGTCCTGCTACAGGTTTATGGCCGTGTCAGGCTTCAAGAAAAGGTGTCTCCAGGAAAGGCATTTTCCAGCTTCCCAGCATCCTGCTGCTCCCCTTCATGTGCTGCCTGGAGCTGCTGGCATTTGATTTGTGATTACTGCCACAAATACCGGAAAACTGTGAGATGTATGAGGACTTTTCTGACTATAACAAGGAAACTGCCTTAATCTCATATTCAAATATTAATGGCCTTGCTTTTAAAAGCATCTGATAATTTCCAATTGACAAAACCTAAATTTAGCCCAAGGAAGTCAAAACTTCTGATGCTGAGATGCTGAAATGTGCACATTCAGGAAGCCCTTCCTAACAAGGGAATGGCCACGTGGAAAAATAGTGAAACATAATTCTCTGTAGATCAACAGCAAGCCAGTTCTGAAAGCAGCAGGGTCTAACTGAGCACTTTACAGTAATCCACTACATTTCATTCTGCAATTCAAATTGGAAGCCCAGGATCCCTCAAGTTCAAGCTCCTTGGACTGCCTTGACTTTACAATGAAGCTGCTGAGCACCATTCCTTAATATGCAGCTCAGCGTGAGGGTCTCCACTTTTTGCCTTCAGTAGAATAAAACAGTGTATCTTCATTGCTGAACATCTCCCACCTATGGCCAAGGGCACACTTCTGCACAGGATTTGAGAATGGAGACGTTTTTCCTCGCGGGTAGAAGATTAACCCAACATCTTAAAACATTCAGGTCTATTGCAGGCATCTGAGGTAGGGAATGACTGACATGAGATGTGTCCCAAAGCTGTTCTCCTTGTAAAGAGATGTCAGTTTTGTATCACCTTGCACAGATGAGTCACTTATTAAATACTTATAGTCACTGAACAGTGGCAATCTAAAATATTTCCAGTATTCAAAGGAGGAGGCTGCAGTGCTCATCGGGAGCGTTGTAGTGTGACAGGTATGAACAAGCCCTTCCATACAATAAGCAGGACACAAAACACCTCAGGTACACGTGCTGCTCCACACAAGTCCAAACTCACTTTGGGGTGCAGAAGGGCAATCCTTGGCCTTCAAGGTATTCAAGGCCAGGCTGGACAGAGCTCTGAGCAAGCTGGTCTACAGGAAGGTGTCCCTGCCCATACAGCCACAAGATGAGCTTTCCAATCCAAACCACTCTATGATTTTATGATCATCCCCAGCCAGCAGCTCCATCCCCCCCAAAACAGCCCCCTGCTGAGGGGTGACCTGCCTCAGCTCCCGGCCACAGCGATGTTTCCATGCAGGTGGCAAATATGAGTGGGAATTCTGAAGATTAAAGTGACTGTGACCACTATTAATGGGCATGTTCACACTTCTTAATTAAACGAGGGTGGGGACCTCTTGCACTAACCCTCCCTCACATGGCCTCGAGTTACTGCCGCTCCCTTGGGGAAGAGTGTTGCGCACAATGACCTCCCTGTAAAATCCTGGTGTTGGCAGCTCCACCAAGGAGGCTTGTTTACATCCATCCTGCAACAAGCTTCACCAAAATGACCCATAATTGCCATGTGAATGACAGCATTGTGCAACTGGCATGGAAAGAATTTCTTCATAAAGCACACCAATACATATAAAGTGTGTGTGGGTAAAGCAAGAACAGCACAGAAAAAGGTGCTCAGTGCAGGCAATCCCGACAGGAGAACTCCATAGGCAGCACGGATAGCAGACAGCTCAGCCACACTGAGGAATATATATGCAAATATTGACTAGACTATGCAAAGGCTTGGTTATTTATACCACCTTCATTTCCCTCAGTCCTACCTCCTGACAAGTAAACAGACTGCTTCGCTCTGGCGAGTTGTGCAACACAGAGAGGTCCTGAAGTAAACACACAGACTCCATACTTCATTAGAGGTGAACTTGTTTACAGAGCAGGAATTAAAACAAAACCACAGAATCCGTCAATATTCTATATGTACTGACATACTCCTCCCTGACTCAGAACATTCTGCTCCTACACTGTGACTCATCCACTGCGTGGGCTGGGGACAGCAGAGATCTCGGTTTCCTGGGATTCTCCAGCGTATCAGACTCCTCCTCTGCTACCCACCACGCCTCTGTGGAGGCTCATGACGTCCGACATCCACTTGTGTTACCTGCCCATGCTGGGAACGACCACTGGCTACAGAGCCATGGCACAGAACTCAATGCACGTGCCTGAATGAATCACATGTGCCAAGGTGGGACTGTGAAGGGTGGGGGAAGTGTGACTCATCTGCCAGCTGATATAAAAATAAACTACTACTGAATCAAAAATTCATGACTTCTGCACACGATGTGCACAGGCAGAGCTGGCACTATGTGGAAACTTGAGCATTGGCTTCATGCAGCCAGTGCTCCATTTTGCCTTCCAAAGGTGATGCTTACAGGAAGGGATCACATACGGCCTCAATGGGGAGAGACACCAGAGGCGCCTTGAAATGTGGTAACAAATCCCAGAACGGTTTGGGTTGGAGGAGACCTCATCCATCTCAATCCATGTCATCTCACCCCCTGCCATGGGCAGGGACTGTCTCAGTTGACACAGATGTGACCTGACGCTCCCAAGTTCACATGGAAATAGCGAATTCTGTGGAGCACAGCTCCTTTTTATAGGGTTTTCAAAAACCTGCATGGTTGATCCTAATTGGCTGAAATTTGGTTACCACCCAGCTGACTGGCACCAACAGCTGCCTGTGTTCATGCTTGTCAGGGATTGGCTGGTGTCTGTTTGCATTTCAAGCTCTTGGCTTCTCAGTGCCTTCTTCACAGAGATGTTTCTTTCTTTCCCTTACTGGCACAGGCTGGCTGAGCTATAGCCAGGGCTGCCTATGACTGTGAGGCCTCCAGGCCAGCTGCTGGCCCTCACAAGGGACACCTTCCACTAGACCAGCTTGCTCTAAGCCCCATCCAACTTGGCCTTGCACACTTACAGGGATGGGACAACCTATGCCAGGGCCTCATCACCACCCTCACAGGGAAGAATTCCTTCCCAATATCCCATGTATCCCTGCCATCTGGCAATTGGAAGCCATTCCCCCTTGTCCTGGCACTCCAGGCCCTTGCACCAAATCCTCTGCAGCTCTCCTGGAGCCCCTTTAGGCACTGGCAGGGGCTGTGAGCTCTCCCTGGAGCCTTCTCTCCTCTCTCAGCACTCCCACCTCTCCCAGCCTGGCTCCAGAGCAGAGGGGCTCCAGCCCCTGAAACATTTCTGTGTGCTCCTCTGCACTTGTTCCAGCAGCTCCTGAATAGATCAGATTCTTCTAATCTGGAATCAGCCTCAAAACAAAAAGACCATTCCTGTTATCCACAAGCAAACTGAGCCCACGGGACAGAGCCAATGGAATCAGTGAGACCCTGCTGTGCCACCAGCAGGACCCAGATGCTGCAGGACTCCTGCAAGCCATGGGAACAGCAGTTGCTTTTACTCATCCCAAACCAAGCAGGAGGGTCCTGGGATGCTGCTCCTGTGCAGGGGGCAGTTCAAGCAAAGCCAAAGCTCTGTCCTGCCGCAGAAGTTGAACCATTCCAGGAGCTAGGAGTTGGGTCTGTTTGACCATGGATAAGTAACTCAATTTATTCCACAAAATTCAAATACAGGGGACAAATGACGTGCTCATAGTCAATGAGCTCATTGTCAAATGACATCAAATGTCAAAAACACTCATATGTCAAATGACATACTTATCCAATACCAGAAACATGTTGGAGAATTGAACCGCTTCTGGCAGCACTTAGAGATGCAAAAAGTCAAGGGAGGTCCTCTTGTCCCCAAAGTATGGAAGCAGTGGATTCAAGCAGCTGTATGAAGCATCAGAGCAAGGAGAAGCCCAGGAGCCAAGGAACCAGCCTTTAGGAGGAAGGAACACCTGGTACAGCCTGTCCTCAAGGAGGGTCATAGAGGAAGAGGTAATTTTGGGGAACAACTTATCACACTTTGACTGTGCTACACATATTTGTGCTCAGGGAGGTGCTGCCATCAGGGCTGACTGTGCCACCACCAGTAAAGCAAGACCCAGGGGATAGCTCAGGCCAGGATGCTGGTGCAAGCTCATGTGGCTTTTAGGACAAAACCTAATCGTTAAATGGTTCAGTACAACACTGGCATTAGAGGACTGATGAGAGTTTTGCACTAATTTGCACAGGGATTATTAAAACTACTTCAATTACCTCGGTGAGCAAATGGATCATATCCCAGACTACCTAAAACCTGAGTTACATTTCCTAAAGAAAAGATGCCCTTTCCTGAGACACCCTATGGACTGACCATCAGGTCTCTGACTCCATGCCCACGCTTTCCTGTTTTGTTTTCCTGCTGACATGAAGGTAAAGCGCTCAGACACTATTTTAGGTTATTAAATATTTAATTCCACAGCGAGAAAGAAGCAGCTAACAGATGGTCACTGTGCATCAGGGCGTTGCTTGAGTTCTACGGGGAGAAAAGTTCAAGAAATAATAATGAAAATCCATTTCTATGCACAAACATTCCTCCAGTTAGAGGAAGGGAATTACAGGGGAGCTGTTAGTTTCCCTAAAACAAGGAGGCACTAAAACATCAGAGACAGTATCAAATATCCAAAGCAGCACATCCATCAGAGACATCTACTAGCTGGTAACTCCTGACTCAGGACTTCCTCTGAATCCACTGGACCCATCCATCAAGTATTGAGCTGTTCTGAGAAGCACCAGGAAGAGCCACATTCCTACAGTTTAGATCCCTATGAGAAACTTCTCCCTGCTCTATCACTTAATCTAGTGTGAAGCATCTTAAGATGTCTGAGACACATGAAATCCAGTCTGCTCCTTCGCTAATCCAAGCTGACTAGGGATCCTCATCCGAGCCATGTGGCAGGCAGAGAAACTAGATGCAACTTCAGTGCCTGTCAGAAAGTCTTGGAACATCAAAGCTGATGGAGCACGTGGAGCCACACAGTCACTGCTAAGGGAAGAGGCAGTTATCACATCCTCTGTCCATGTGGAAACATCTCACATGGAAGCTCATCTCAGGATTCAGCTTCTGAATTACCGAGCTATTTGCTACTCTGTCCAACTGCACTAAGGGAAATACAAAACTTGACTGAATAGCTTAGGAAAAGGAAAAAAAGACTATTTTCACAAGTTTTTGATGATGTCAAGTGAAGGAGGTAATTGATGCCCACATACATCCTTCAGGCGTTGGCCAAGTAGGTCGGTCCCTTCCAGCCTAAGTTTTCCTCTGACTATTACCCAAGAGTAACACATTTAAAAATGTTTGTTGTGAACATCGAAGAAGGAAATCACCATTAAAACTTTTCTTATTAGGAAAAAAACCCCCATTTTTCTCCCAAAGCTGCAGGTGATGACAATTTTGGCATCTCAGAGCTCACTGGGACCATCTGGCTGCACATGCGGTTGAATGTGGCCGCTGGGCTGCCAAGGGGACGAGGTGGCTCCTGTGGTGCCACAACCAGGCTCCCTCTGCTCTCCCTCCTTCAGCTAGTGGTGGGAGCTGCAGCCAGCCACGTCATTTGGCAGGATTCATTGGCTAATTTATTGAGCAGAATGTCACATGCAACGCTACTGTTGTTCTCTCTGAGTCATGCACACCATGTGTTCGGACACTTCTAGTCTTTGTTTGGCAAGTGTACGACAATTCCAAGTAACCAGACATCCCTACTGGAAGCTCCAGCCTGGCTGACTGAGCAGTTACAGAGCAAGGACCATTGTGGGGAGCCTGGCGCTAGCAACATCATTGAGAACAAACCCCTCTATTTCCCCAACATTGGCATTTATTTCTCTGTTTTTCCAGCCAGACACTCTTGCCCTAATCCCTGGTGCAGGCAGCAAATTGCACCTCCCTACTCCTGGCAGCCCAACCCCACCAAAATTTGTTTTGTTTGGATTCCAGGTTTCATGGTGAATCCAGAACTGTGGTTCACATCCTCCAATCAAGTCTGAGCCGATTTCCAGTCGTTTTAGCAAAACTGCAGCACAAGAGCTTCTAAAGGCATCCAACAGCTCATCAGAGCTGGGTGTGTGACACCCGTGGGAGCACACAGAGAGAAACAGAGTCAGGTTGTTCAGGAGGCTTCTCAACATTCCCTTGACAAATGCTCCAACAGACTAAACACTAGGAACCAATTTCTCCCTGTGAGGATGGTGAGGCCCTGGCACAGGTTGCCCAGAGCAGATGTGGCTGGCCCATCCCTGGAAGGATCCAAGGCCAGGCTGGATGGGGCTTGGAGCAACCTGGGCTAGTGGGAGGTGTCCCAGCCCATGGCAGGGGGTGAAGTGAGATAGGCTTTAAGGCCCCTTCCAACCCAACCCATTCCACAATTCTATGAATGCTCTGAGTGAGCAAGTACTACAGGATGGAAAGCTTAAATTTCTTTAGGAACAGGAGAAAACCTAAAAATACTTAATCTGACCAAAAAAAAGCCACTCCTTTTAATTGAAGAAAGCCAAGTGGTGTAGAAAAAGCAGACTGGGATTCATTAATGTATCACAAGACATGTGGGCTGTGGTGTCCCAGAAATCACAAGTGCTAACAGAACTCAGCAGGAAGTTCAACTTAGTATTTTGGTAATATATTATTACCAAAGTACTTCTTGATGTCCATCAGACATCCTCTGCAAGTGGAAGCTGGGTCCATTCAGGAAAAATAAAATCAGAAGTATAGAAGAACTACAATAACGTAAGAAACTTGTCAAAACCCAAAGTCAATACATGATCAAGGCACAGAAAGAGCAGAGAAGGTTGCTGCTTCACAGAGACTTCACCTTGAGCAGTGGAACACCCTGCATAAGGCTGAGGAAATCCTTGGCATGGGAAACAGCACATGCTAAAAGGCTCCTCAGGCTTAAAAAACAACCATAATTTCAGGGAAGAAAAACCCAAACACTGTTAGACACAACTCAAATTCTGCATCAGGGAAATCAGAGACTGCCAGAAAACAATGTATAAAACATTCCACCTTTGGCTGATCCTGCTCTATTTTTCTCCTATTTGCTTAGATTATGGTTGCATAGAGGAGCCATGAGGCTTGTGGACACTCTTATAATTTAACAAGAAAAATGAAAAGAGTTTACTAGGTTTAAAGACTTTGGATCACCTACCAAAGAGGTGTTGTTCTATATACAAGTAACTTTCCATCCTTTGACAATTCCCATGTTTTACAAATATACTAACAGGGGTATTTCCATACCAGTGAATCCTCATGAACTCGAGGTTTGAGGTCCACACAATTATCCAATATCATCATTATGATCCCATTCTCACCAAATCGCTTCCAAAACTTGTGTGAGGCTAAAAGGAATTGGCCCAGATCCCTAAGTTCAAGTCAGAGTTCCACAACAAATACTATGGTGGTGTTTGATTTAATAAAGAAATCCCTTTATTAAAGAAATCTAATAAAACTTTTGATTAGCTTAGGGTAGGGTTTACTCACCCGCACTTCCAAGTTGTTTATAAAATCTGTATTCTAAGTGAAGCTGTGGTGCCCGAGATTTAATTGGTTCCTAGAACAGAAATAAATAAACTGTTTAAAATCAGTTTGACCAAAAGAAGTTCTCTCCTATACTTGAAGGTTTGTGCATAATTAAAACACCCCAGATTGAACTCCTAACAACAGACTTCACCATTACATGTCATTTAAATGAGAAAAGAACAAAAAGCAGTAAGATTTGCTCTCTGGAGGGAAAATAATCTCATTTAAATACAAAGCTCACTCATTGCAGCGAAATTCAAGAATCATTCCACAAAGCTCCTTGAAGATCCTTGAAGAACGACCCTGGACATTGGCAGAGGGAAGCCAAGGTTGCAAAAGCTCAAGTCCCAGGTCACTCTGTGGGCACTGTGATTGCCCACAGCGCTTTTGCTGGTCTGTATTTTTGAAAAATGTTGAGTCATACAAGTGTGTTTTAGATCAGACCACAGTCACTCACAGCAAGCACCACGGTGCAGCCAGACAGCTGGGAAAAACGAAGAAGTCTCCCCCTTCTTGTGGCAAGTGTCAGTCAAATATCTTGAAACACTCAATAATACTCTATTTTTATCCACAAAATACAAAAAAATAAAATGGCTAAGTCTGCAATGCACCCAAACCATCCCATTTATCAGCTGTTACTCATCCGCGCTTCACATACAAGACTTAATGCCTATGATCCATCAGGGCATTAACTTGCAAGATTACAGAGGTTCTAAAAATATAAAGTTAATATGGAGAGGATTAAGAGACTGGAGTAATTACATTTGCGATAAAAGTGTGCACTTGGGATAGGCGTGGATGTGGGTTCACCAACTGCCCAGTCAGCCTGGAGACAGGAGTTAATACTGGCCTCAATTTTTGTTGACCTATAGTCTTGCACTGTAAGACTGATGTCCACACTGGGTGTGAACTCCACAGTCAAGACTTCTTTCTAAGTGTGGAGAAGGAATTCTGTACAGGAATTCAGGCAATTTGACTTGCAGCCAAGCTGTTCCTCATCAGTTCAGGTCATCCCATCCATTTCCCAGCAAGGGGAATGAATGCTCCTGGTTACTTCTCAACTTAATCACAGAATTATTCAGGTAGGAAAAGGCTTCCAAGGTCACCAAATTCCTGATGTTTTAAAGCTCCAGAAGACAAATATGATTAAATACTCAGCAAACAATGTAAAAAAATATTCTGGAGGAAAAACTGAACCTGCACTGAAGGCAAATACAAAGCAACACACAAACAAGTTTCTTATGTAAGTCACATTTAAATTAAGATAATTGTTGCTGGTGGCTTGAGGGAGAGTCTACAGACACCTGCAGAGCACAGGGATTCATGGCAACAGGAACTCAGTGTGTTCAGGGAGTAGTTTATTTATCCAAACATGTAAAGGGGAAGGATTGATGTAGCAGGACATGATGCTGACAAAATCAGGGGAGGCAGCCCTGAGCCACTTCTGCATCAGGAGTTGCTGGAGCCAGAGCTCTGGACACTTGCCAGAGTCATGGCAGCTTCTGAGAAGATCATACCAGCACAGATGGTTGTCCTGTAGGCCAAGGGCTTAGGGATGATGGCAGATTTTATGTTTGTAGTAAAAATAACTGAATTGCTACAGCCTAATGGAGAAAATCCACAGCTCGAACCAACAGCATCATCACTGCTGCGAGGGGATGACCCGGTACTCGTGCTCTGACTGCAGCTGGATGGCACCAGGCTGGCTTCTCCCAGGGAAGAAATTCCTACTGTGGACAGTGCAGCTTTGAAAACCCCCAGAAGAATAAACCAGATGCCCCATACCAAGTAAGTCAGCTGAAGAGCAAGACCAGGAGCTACACAATGACACCACACAAATCAACACTGCCAGCAGTTTTCCAAGGTATAGCCTCAGTCCCAAAAAGAAACCACGAGGCATTAGCATGGAATTTTTCAGCACTTTCTGATAGGCTCTTGGTACCCATCACACAATTCCTTCATTTCCCAGCTCTGTGATAGGAGGCAGGAATAGCTGAGACAGCAGGGCTGCAGTGGTAGAAGGCGATCTCACAGCTTCAAGGACTTGAAGCAGTGCTTTGACTCAGTCCAACAATGAAGATAAAAGAAAATGTTGCCTGTAAGTAAATCTTACAGCTACTCCACCACTAATCCACAAATTATTTGAAGGATAAAGAAAATAGCAGTTAAGCCTGCATGTAAGAGAAGTGTATTTGCTGCTGAGGAGACTGAGTCATTCTTTCTCCTGTAGAGTTTTGTCTAAGATTAGACCCCCCTTTCTCCTACTGTTCCCTCCTTAAACTTCTCCAGAACAGAGCACATATAGGACACCTGGATGGCCATTGGATGGCAATTCCAGCCCCTTCACACAAGGAGAACCTGAGATTTTAAAGCCTGGATCGCAAGAGAGCAAATGAAACTGGAGAGTGTTGCAGAGTAACTGCTTGAACAGTTATTTGGGGAAAAAAAAATAGTAAGAAAAATGAAGAAAGAATGTGACCAGAGAAACAGGTCAGACTGAGGGAGCCATGAGGAAATGCCATTGAGTCCTGCCATATAGAAAAACTTCAGGTTACTGAGAGATGTCACTGCAGCCACTTTTTTGGGAGAAAAAAGCACCCTTTGGACTAGTACAGCTGTGTTTTACCTTATAGTTTCCAATGCAACAACTTTGTGGTATTATCTTTGGAAGCAAATTAGAAGCATTATTGCCTCAAGAAAACACTTGTCTGTGTATACAGCACATTTTCTATGGCCTAAAAGCAACAACTCTTTCTGATGTGCATCCATATCAAGGGTATCTCCTATGGAGCCAAGCTGGGAGAGCTGGGGGTGCTCACCTGGAGAGGAGAAGGCTCCAGGGAAACCTCAGAGCCCCTTCCAGTGCCCAAAGAGGCTCCAGGAGAGCTGGAGAGGGACTGGGGACAAGGTCTGGAGTGCCACAACAAGGGGGAATGGCTTCCCACTGCCAGAAGACAGGGTTAGATGGGATGTTGAGAAGAAATCCTTCTCTGTGAGGGTGGTGAGACCCTGGCACAGGTTGTCCAGAGCAGCTGTGGCAGCCCCATCCCTGCAAGTGTCCAAAGCCAGGTTGGATGGGTCTTGCAGCAACCTGGGATAGTGGGAGGTGCCCTTGGTGTCGCTACAAGGAAACCCAAACTTGTCTGGGATACCAGGCTTCTGAATTCCTCCAAAGGCATTTATTTATTTACTTTAGGGAACATCTTCTGACACTTGTGTGAAAAGAAGTCCCTCCTGCAAAGCTGTAATTATTTTTCATCTACTGCACATCATAAGGGGAATGCCAGAGATATGGAATCTGAGGCACTCGATCATGATCACAATTAATGCACCACATCTGCCCTGATTTTCTGTCACCAGAGTGATTCCTGTCATTTTTCCAGATAGCATCAACTGGGCAAACTGGGGGGTTTGCTGTAGTATCAAATCAGCACCACAACTTTAATTTCAGATTTTAGGGTTTGGATTATGTTTAAAGAGTGTCTGCATGAGAACTCAGCACATCAGGTGAAGATATCGAATCTGAAACCCCAAGGGACTGATGAAAGTCTGAGTTTACAGACAGGAAAAGTTAAGGATTAAACACAAACTACTAGGCTGTGAGTTTATAAATGCGTAAGAGCTACAAGTTAGGGAGTTCCCCATCCCCCAGATTCCACAGATGATGAGACTGTATCTTCTCTGCAACACAAGGCAGCCAGAGGAAAGACTGACCTTCACCAAATGGGATCTTGTTTTACATGTTGCATCTGCAGTCTCTCAGTATCACCAGACCGAACTGTGCCCTGCTCCCCCAGGGAATTTTAATCAAAGGAACACCCTTCTTCCTGTCTCCAAAAGCAGGGACCACCAGGTTGCACAGTGCCATGCTCCTAACCACACATCCTGACAACTGGAGAATTCCTGGAGTCTCTAAGGGAAAGCCTGAGCCACGGAGTGGCAGGAGGTGACAAGGGCACTACCAACCAGTGCCCTTCACTGGCACCTGGGCAGAGGAACATCTGCTCTAAGGCAGCTACAGATCCTTTAGGTACCAAAAACCTCCAGCAGGTTGAAGGCTGGTTTTTTTCCCCTGCTTTTAGTGCTTTTAAGACTTACCTTAGTTTTAGCAATCATTCCCAGCTGAGGGGAGCACTGAGAGCAGCACTGAGCCCAGATTGAAAAACTTGCTTTTAGTCTGAATTTTTAACATGAAGTACAAATCATTTAAAGACACCTGAAGGTACTACTTACCAGTTTGATCGCTACATATTCATTGGTGTAGAGATTTTTACCTGGAAAGGGAGAAGAAAAAAACCCTTTTAGTTCCACATTCAACATTTGCAGCTCAAGGCACAATGAGAAACAGTGACACTGATGCCAAAGGGCTGTTTTCACAATTCCCCCTGAAGTTCCTGCCTTTAACAAAGCATAAGCCTGAAAATAATCAAAATAATGAACAGTTTGCAGCAGTTTAGCAGGGCAGGCAAATAACACCACCTACTCAGCACAAGGTAAATGTATTTTATGGCAGCACTTTCGCTCCATGCACGTGTTAAAGGAGGTATCCCAGACACACCAGGCTTCATTATCCATGATGCCAAGAAAGTCTGGGGAAAAATAACTGAAGAGTCAGAGTGTCATTCCTTTTGGAAATGTCTTGGATCTGCTGGACAGTGAATAACTTCATCTTGGGATGTACAGGGAGAGGTTGATCATGCTCTGGGAAGCACGAAGGGCAGGAGTGTGAGATGAACACAACTAGTTGAGCACAAATCCAGCTCCCAGTGCAAAGAACCAGAGCTGGGAACCATGTGTGCTACAGCTGGAGGGGAATTTTCCTCCAGGAGCCTGTCTGGTGTTTGAAGCAAGCCCTGGCCCTCCTCAGTGATCTGAGGCAATGATGCACAGCTCCGTGTCAGGAACATCTCCCCCTGTGTTCTGACACTGCCAGTTATCATATCACTCAATGTCCTCTGCTCCCTCTGCCACGGATTTTGAGCAATCACTCCCCCTCCACTTCCTCCTGGCCCAGGCCCAACAGCAAACTCTTCTGGAAGGGACACCACAGGGAAAGATGCTTGGGCAGTCCCTGGACCCCCCCCGTCCCCCCATCCTGACCTCCTCTAGTCCCACTGTCCAAAGGAAGCCCCCACCACAAAGGCTCCCTGTGGATTTATTCAGGGAAACATTGACCTTTGTCATCAATGTCACAGCAAAAGTCATGTTGTTCTTCACTCAGTTTTACTGAGCAAGTCCAAAATTCAGGAGCAATCCAGGATGGAAGTCATCAGGGCTTATTTGTAGCATCAGCTTTGCTCAGCTCTCTTACTCATTTATTTTCCAATTCCTGTAATGGATATTGATGCTTGGATAGCCCAGCTCCTGAGAAAGCCCAGGACAGAATGACATCATTCAGAGCAGGCAGGAGCTGGAACAGCTCTTCCATATCCATGTGGCAGCATTAAAAAACATGCCATGTCCTCCTCAGCACAGGATACAACAGCACAGGGAGACTCAATAAAATTAAAGACATTATGAACATGGGAGAAGACACAAAGTCATCTTTAAATCCTGAAATACCAGGGGAAATTTAGTTTACTTTATACCAGCTTCATGTTTTCTGCATTTAACTTCTTTTGATGCTTTCCCTGCTGTATCACTCAGGGTACTTCTGGCCTCTAAATCTGGGGGTTCCCACCAAGCAGATTGTTTTAACATCCCTCAGGAATAGAAGACATCATAGCTCCAACCTGTTCAGGTACCTTTAACACAGGACAGGGATTTAAATGTGAGGTTAAATATCCTCAGAGGGGGTGTTTCCTGACAGCAGAGCTGAAAGCTCAGCCTCAGCATTAACCCCTGACACACAGTGGGGGGTTTCCATGTATTTCTTTCAATCTTTTAGAAAAAGACATAGTATTATGCCCAGACTGGAAACTAAGGGTAAAAAGGAGATTTTGCAGTTTCATCAGGAACCTGCTGACACCAGAAAGCATTGCAAGGCCAAATCTGTGGAAAAGCAGGTGGCAGATAAACCCCTCCACCCTCTGAGACAGACTGGGGCTCCAGCCAACAGCGGGGGGGAGAAGATGTGAGGACATTAAGGGACGGAAATCTAAATACACCTGGATTATCTGCTCCACATTAGCTACCAGCAAATAAACCCCATCGTCAGCTCCAGCTTTATCTTGCTCCCTGAAACTGCCTCTTCCCCTCCTCACATCAGAATCCCAGAATGGTTTGGGTTGGAAGGACCTCAAAGCTCATCTCATTCCAGCCCTGTCATGGGCAGGGACACCTTCCACTACCCCAGGTTGCTCCAAGCCCTGTCCAGTCTGGCCTTGGACACTTCCAGGGATCCAGGGGCAGCCTGTGCCAGGGCCTCACCCCCCTCTCAGCCAACCATTTCTTCCCAATATTCCATTCTGGCAGTGGGAAGCCATTGCCCCTTATCCTTGCACACCATCCCTTGTCCCCACTCCCTCTGCAGCTCTCCTAGAGCCCCTTCAGGCCCTGGCAGGGGCTCTGAGCTCTCCCTGGAGCTTTCTCCTCTCCAGGTGAGCACCCCCAGCTCTCCCAGCCTGGCTCCAGAGCAGGGCTGCTCCTTAGAGCAGCTCCACAGCCTCCTCTGGGCTTGTTCCAGCAGCTCCACATCCTTCTGATGTTGGGGACCCCAGAGCTGGAGGCAGCTCTGCAGATGGGGTCTCACCTGAGCAGGGCAGAGGGACAGAATCCTCCACTCTCCTGCTGCCCACACTGAGGGATCAGCTCAGGACACGATGGAGATGCTCAGTTTGAGTACACTGAGGCAGGGAAGCTTCAGCCCAAATTCCTGAGGAAGTCAGATGCTTTGAAGAACGAAATAAACCCCCAAGGAGGGAGGCACGAGAACTCCACTCCCTGTGGATCCCATGACCTCCATCACAGCCTTAGAGATGCACCTCCACCCTGGGAATGATACCTACAGACCTTCCATCAACACTTGTGCTCTCCCACCAATGCAGGATAATGACATTGGGAAAACTGCTCTTCCAAGCTTGTTCCAAGGCAAGGAAGGACACGGCCAACACCCTCCATGTGTGTGGAGTCACAATCCAGTCTATTATGGTCTGTTTCATGAGGCTGAGGACTAGGCAGACAATACTTTTGGTAATGAAATTCTTCAGTTAAATAACTGGGATTAGCAGCACAGCAGCTTGGGATGTCAGGCCAGCTGCCAAAGGTAAATGAACTAATTCATCCTCCAGTTCATCCCCTTCTGAGCACATGCTGTGGGGAGATTCTGAACATAAATGGGTCCAGCCTCTAAACTTCAAACCCTCCCCAAAGCTGCAGCCCAAGATGCTTGCTTTGCCAGCTGCTCTAGGAAAGCAAATCCCCAAAATCTCTCTGCTGGCTTGCTCCAGACTGAGATCTCTGCCTTGGTTTTGCTGTCACACTATCCAAGCTGCAATGGTTTACTCTCCCTCCTCCTCCCAGGCAGAACAGGCTGCATGGAAGAGTTTTACAGGAGAAGTGCCCTGCCCATGGGAACAAGCCTTGAGCAGTAGCTCCACCTTCACCTCGCACAACCAAAGATCATCTGTAGCACAGTGAGGGGATGTAACTGTGCTGGCAAAAGCCTTCAAGTTGAGGCAATGCTTTTGATGGAGCAGTAAGTCCATGCCTCAGTTTTGGGTAGTTCCACCGATAATTATTAACTATATATTCCAAAGGAGAAGTGATGCGCTATTATGTCACCAGCATTCATGTGGGAAACTTCCCCAAGAGGATTTCTCAAGGCCTTGGTAATGAGATGTGGTGATGGATTGGAGACAGCAGAGAAGCCCAAAATGATGCATCTCCAAAGTGATGCATCTACAGAGACCATATCATTGGGTACTTGGGACATGCCTGATTTGCTGTCCCTTCTAGAGCAGGTCTGAAAATAAAAGCTCCTGGTGTAGGTGCTTCCCAGGATCTGCTCCTGCCCTGCCCTCCACATCTAACATTACTCCTGTCAAATAACGACTTTTTATTTTGGAATCACTGCCCCAGTATCAGATACTATTATCACCTTTAAGTATTTATTTTACTGGCTTACTTGTTTTGAAGCAGAGTTCCTGGCTTCAAACTGCAGCCTGGGAGGCAGCTGTGTGATTCTCACTTTTGGGAACACCTTCCCAGTTCCAATGGAACTGCTCTGACCTACAAAGAAGCAGCTTTTTTGCTGGTTTGGGGCCTGCTGCTCTTCTAACATTTTTCCAGTTTCAAACAGGGTGAAAAACTGTGTTAACTGCCATTTTAAAATGATACCTCAACACACTGTTTTGAAAAGTCAAGATAATGTTTTAATTAGAGCAAAAAGATCTAGGCTCCAGTCTACAGCTCTGGGGCCCCCAACAGCAGCAGCACCTGGAGCTACTGGAGCCAGTCCAGAGGGGGCCATGGAGAGGCTTTGAGGGCTGGAGCCCCTCTGCTCTGGAGCCAGGCTGGGAGGCTCCAGGTGAACAGCTGGAGAGGAGAAGGCTCCAGAGAGAGCTCAGAGCCTCTGCGAGGGCCTGAAGGGGCTCCAGGAGAGCTGGAAAGGGACTGGGGACAAGGGATGGAGGGACAGGACACAGGGAATGGCTTCCCACTACCAGAGGACAAGGTTAGATGGATATTGAGAAGTTGTTCCCTGTGAGGGAGGTGAGGCCCTGGCACAGGGTGCCCAGAACAGCTGTGGCTGCCCCTGGATCCCTGGAACTGTCCAGGGCCAGGCTGGATGGGGCTTGGAGCAACCTGGGATAGTGGAAGGTGTCCCTGCCCATGGCAGGGGAGTGGACAAAGATGAGTTTGAAGCTAAACCCCTCTGTGATTCTCTGATTAAAAAAAAAGTCTGCTGTAACAAGAACTTAACGTTTATCTTGGAAATCCCTCCGACCTACCAAAACCTCAATAACAGTTTTACATTAGTACCTTTTTAATTGCTTTACTTCAACAAGGGTGCCAAACACCAGGAAAAAAGACTTTTGAAGGGCCCTACTAATCCCTACCATGGCTCATGGTTAAGGACTTTGGGAGAATACAAGGAATACCTCCTGGGTAAGCTCTTGAGTCCGTTTAAGAGGGTGGCCTGTCTGAAGAAGCAGCCACTGCTTTACCCTGTTTCAGTAATTACTCTGGGCCAGATCACAGATTCGTTAAGTTTGCAAAAGACGTCCAGGATCATCAAAGCCAACATTTGAAAAAATCCCACCATTCCCACTAAACCACACTGTGCAGTGGCACATCTCCTCCTCTTCTGAACACTTCCAGGAATGATGACCTCAATGCTTCCCTGAGGAGCCTGTTCCGATGCTCAGCCATTTTTTTCCTAATATCCAGCCTGACCCTCCCCTGGTACAACTTGTGGCCATTTCCCGTGTCCTATCAAACACTAAGGTTTTTTTTGTTCATCTCCCCATCTCAGCTCCTTGAGGGCTGGAATCCAACTGTCCTGTTCCCACATACTCCAAAAAAGTAATATCCTTGAGTGATGTGTATTTTCAGGAAGAAAGACCAACCCTAAGCAGTGAGCTGGATATATACAGCAAAGAGCTTCCTTAGGTAAGTGCCATCTCCTCACTGTAGGATCAAACAAGAGCAGCTTAAACTGAAAACACAACACCTTGAGGAAGAGAAATTCTTCAGGGAATTGGAAAAAACTATTTTCCCTTTCTTTATCAGTGCGTGACTTTGTTCTGCCTGTGATATTGGTGCTTAACTGCTCGGAAACCACACAAAAAATGGGCAAAAAGCAGAGGGCACCTCATTCATCTTCACAGGACAAAACTGTTATCAGAGACTTGTGTGCTCAGATTTCAGCTGCTGCTTCTCCTTCCCCCTAGCGATAATTACCATGGGCTGAGCAAGAGAAATAGCTGCTATTTGAGCAAATAGGAGCTCTTAAAGTGATAGTGACTGGCAAAAAGCAAGAGAAATGAAAAAAAAAAAAGTAATACAGCTTCTGTAGGACCTTACAACAAATTGTTGTTATCAGTATGTGTGGCTCATTGCCTAAATTTTTGTAATACTATAAACTAGCATTAACAATACATGTATTATAAAAAAAAAATAAACACTCAATTAGCAGGTGTTGCAATTTAAAATTGAATTTCTCTGTAAAATGACTTTTTCAGAAGTGAAATCTCTTCTGTAAGCTCCATGCCATGAAACTGTACACGAGTCACAAACCCAAGACTGCTAAAATTTTGAAAAATGTGAAAAAGAATCATGGAAACAGGAGCTGCCTCCCCACAGTGTGGGCAACAGGGGAGGGGGGATTCTGCCCCTCTGCCCTGCTCAGGTGAGACCCCACCTGCAGAGTTACCTCAGCCCTGGGTCCAACAGCAGCAGGACATGGAGCTGCTGGAGCAAGCCCAGAGGAGCCATGGAGCTGCTCCCAGGGCTGGAGCCCCTCTGGAGCCAGGCTGGGAGAGCTGGGGGTGCTCACCTGGAGAGGAGAAGGCTCCAGGGAGAGCTCAGAGCCCCTGCCAGGGCCTGAAGGGGCTCCAGGAGAGCTGGAGAGGGAGTGGGGACAAGGGATGGAGAGACAGGAAGGGGCAATGGCGTCCCGGTGCCAGAGGGCAGGGCTGGATGGGATAGTGGGAAGAAATTGTTTCCTGTGAGGGTGGTGAGGCCCTGGCACAGGGTACCCAGAGCAGCTGTGGCTGTCCCTGGATCCCTGGAAGTGTTCAAGGCCAGACTGGATGGGGCTTGGAGCAACCTGGGATAGTGGAAGGTGTCCCTGCCCATGGCAGGGGTGGGATGGGATGAGCTTTAAGGTGGCTTTCATCCTAAACCAGTTTGTGATTCTGTGATTTGGGCACCAGCTGAATAAACTCAAGAGCTGTATATCTAGAGGGAACCACTACAGCTGCTAAACCTCAGAGCAGAGCTTGGATTACAAAGCAATTCAACATCTCTCAGGGGATCCTGAGATCCTGATGTTTGCTGTTGGGGAGGCTTTGAGAATCCAATAGAGCAATTCATGTTATGTCACTGTAAGGATCCAAATTTATCTTTAGCTGCCAATTACACTCATGTGCAGGAAGGTGGGAGTTTCCACCCTTGCCCTTGGTTTCTCTTCACCTTAGGAGTGTTATCTCTGCTCAGGTGAATCAATAAAACTCTGATGCAATGCTGAAACCAAAATACCCATTCACTGAGACACACCAGACATGAGCTGTTTGATCTTCACACCATGGAACAGCAGCACATATATTGATGCAACAACCCAACCTCAGAGTGGGAAATCACACAGATTCATTTAAGATGACATATTCTGAGCAGGAATCTACAAAGACACTATCAGTAGTGTTATGACCCTTGAATTATGTGAAGCAACATCAGCTGCTTCCCTCACCTCATTTAAAACACAAGCATTGTTTTTTAGGATGACTTGAGAGCCCAGTGCTCTGCTCTGCATTGGTCTCTTAAGTAGCCCTAAACAAACAATGCATCAGTGGAACCATCTGGTTTGGGCAACCAGCTGCAAGACGTGGTTAGGAAACCAACAGACCATGAACAAACATTGGGCTGCCGGGCTGGCTGAGGGAGCCAGATGGCAACTCGGCACATCCTGCTCCTCGCCAGCAAGCCCAGCACACAGACAGAGCAGGCAGAGAGTGATGGGGCTGAAATCAGGGCAGTGAGGTTAGGGAAGGACATGGAATTGAGTCTGAGTGCTAGGAAAGAGTCTCACCTATCTCTTTAAATGGGCGTTCTAGCTTATAAACAAAAAATTGTCAGCAAGATTTAGCAATTCACAGTTATGATTTTTTTTTTTTCACCTTAGGCAAGATATTCAGTGCTGTGAACAGTCATCATTTGTTGGGATTGTTCAAAATTTGCATCTTTGGCCTCTCCAGTGTATTCCCTTTGACTTTATTTAAATCAAAATCATGCTAAGAGTTACATCTTCTGAGTCAGAAGCTTTGGATAAGGCAGCTCAACACTTGGGAAACAAGACAGTGCACACGTTTCTCGAGCCAGGATAAGTTTCTATGTATTTATAATCCACTGGTGAAATACTAATTTGCATAATGCAGGCCACTAAAATGCTTCCTTCTTACCTAGTCTGAGTTCTCCAAAGTTCCCACACCCAATCTTCTTGCCCACTCTGAAGTTGGGTCCCACCATAAGAACGCCGGAAGACGCCGATGAGCTCGGCCGAGAACCGTGCCCACTCCTTCCCGGCATCCCTTTCGTTGTCCGCTGCCTTTCATCCTTATCCCTATTAGGATGGTCCATGATCTTAGTGAAATACCTCTGCCAGCAAGCTGGCAGAAAGGAGTTGGGAGTACACACTCTTCTCCTTAGAACAGAAATTTATATCCAAAAGTATCTGTGTTGGAGTTCAAGAGAGTCATGGAAACTCATGGAGTTCTTTTGGCACCAGATCCAGTTTCTTAATGCATCTTGATAATGTACCAAAGGGTCAACTGTGTTCTTGAGAATTCAATAAAGGCAGGTTGCTTTTGGTTTCTTACCTGGGGAAAAGAAGAGATACATGAAATAAAAATCATTATTTTAAAATACCAAGTGAGAAAGATACAACAGGGCCAATGTCCAGAACTTTCCCGGCCTTGAGGAATTTAACAGCTATATGAAAACTTTATCATTTTCTTAACAACTTTCTGATAAAAAGCCCTGATGTCATGAAGTAAGTGCTGTCCATCCACTGTTCCTACTTATCCCATTCTTGGAAGTGTCTCAGGCCAGGTTGGACGGGGCTCCACCTGTTTAGTGGAAAGTGTCCCTGCCTATGGCTGTGGGTGGATCCAGCTGAGCTTTAAGGGATTTCCCAACCCAAACCAGACTGTAATTCCATGATTCCACTGGAGTTATCAGGACTGACACCACATGCAGTAACCAAAGCCATTCCAACTACACCAGCACGTCAGGTGGACACTGCAAGGAAACCACATTCCACCTTCACAGCCCCTGTGAAGAGTAGGTTTGGTTTTTCCTCACTTCTTACATTTATCAAGTACTACAGAAAAGCAAGACAAAGAAACACAAACAATATAATTTGCCTTTCATTGGCAAAGGGGCCAATGAAAGGTGCCAAGAGAAGAAAATTTTTTAGCACTTAAAATCCTCCTTGCTTTTACCTCTTTATCCTGAATAACCTAAGTCAGAAGGGACCCACAGGAATCACTTTGTCCAACTTCAAATTGACCTCAGATATATTTGCTAATTTAAACTGCTGTCCAACACAGATGACCAAAATGAGGAGCCAAAGCAGCAACACCTCTGTAGAAGGCTTAGCAAGAGTTCCTTCTGTTCATTTTGCCATGAAATCATCCAGGTTGGAAAAGACCTCCAAGATGACCAAGTCCAACTATTAACCTGGCATTGGCCCATTTAATGATGATCCTCTGGTCCACCAGATGGTGAAGCTAAGGTACCTCCTTCCAGTTATCTAAAAATAAAAGACTAGGATTATTACACATGCACACAGAACAGAAGCATGAGCCCTTCTGAGATCTGACTATGCTTTCCCTGGCCTCCAGCTGTGGAACACTTCTATTTCTGGAGACTTTTCATTCAACCTAAGGCACCTGGATAGAAGGCAAAAGTCACTCATGCTGGATACACAAAATTCAGGGAACTACCAGTTGGAAATTCCAGTTTTTGAGTATTCATAGAATCTCAGAATGGTTTGGTTGGAAGGGACCTTAAAGTCCATTTTGTTTCATTTTACCCTTTGCCATGGGCAGGGACACTTTCCACTTGCCCAGGTTGCTCCAAGCCCTGTCCAGCCTGGCCTTGGGCACTTCCAGAGACAGGGCAGCTGCAGCTTCTCTGGGCAACTGGTGCCAGGGCCCCACCACCTTCACAGGGAAGAATTTTCCTCTAATATTCAGTCTAAACACATAATTTCAGCTTAAAGCCCCCTTGTCCTATCACTTCTTGCTCTTGTAACGAGTCCCTCCTCAGCCTTCCTGTACGTCTGTCCCCTTTAGGTACTGGAATTCTCCTTGTCATTTGGGACAGTTGTGGATCCCTGCAGGAAATGTCACACAGCATGTCTGCAACATATCCAGGAGGTCTGACAATCACTGGGTCACCTGAGAAGCTCCGTATCTCAGCCACACCACCAGTTTGGCCATAAACTGAAGTGACAAGCTCCCAGCACGCTCCTAAGCAATGTGTCAAACACCAGTTGCAATTCAGCACCTCTGGCCTAGACAAAATGTTCATGTACATGAAATTATTTAGTATTACCAAGCTTTACTTGTCCCTCAAATTAATTCCAGATTTAATACTCAGAAGTGAATACGGATTAGCAGGAAGTATCCGTTACCAGTGAACTGGCTGAACTGGTTCTTCATCACAGACATCCCCACATACTCTGCCATGCTTGGCACAGACACAGCAGAGCTGTGTTTGCCCTGTGAAACCAGCCAGCAGGAGCAGTGATGAGACTCTATCAGATATCAGAAAATCACTTTGACTGGACCCCACCCCAGGCTGTCCCTGGCTTCAAAACAAACAACACGAAAAGTTTTACTGCTGAACTCAAACCAAATGTGAGAATGACTTCTAGTAGTAGGTAGATTTACTCACACAGGTCTTTCCGACAAAAATGTGCAAAAATAAAACTGAAGCATGGGAAGTTTTGGACTGTCTGTCTATTTGGTCTATCTCTGCTATGGCAAGAGAAGTAGACATAGAACATTCCAATTAAATGTTTTACTTCCAGTTAAAGCTATCATGTAATACATGATTCCACGTAATACAACATATGGGTCTGGCACTTGAGGACATGGCTCAGTGATGGGCTTGGCAGTGCTGGGAGAATGGCTGGACTCAGTGATCTCAAAGGGCTTTCCTCACCTAAATGATTCCATGATGCTGGAGTGTTCCTAGGGTTGGATCACTAAGAAAGATGAGTAGGACACAGGAATTCTAAGAGTGAAAAATAAGTAACACTTTGGAAAACACACTCAAACCCACCAAAGCCAGAGAAGAATTTTTTCCCCTGGAGATCAAAGTCATTATTTTAATCAAGATTGAGTAATTTGTGACCTACAACCTCCAAAATGGAAACACAAAGAAATCTCCAGCAAGAGCACAAACCCTGCCCAGTTTATACCTTGCTCAGCACATCTCAGATGGGACAAGCAACCCCATTATCCTCAGGCAAATTAAGCACAAGTCCCACCACACATTTTCTGGCTCACAAAGTAAGATGTTAATGGTTATGAGCTCCTACGCCTCCGTCCTTCCCCCGCTCCCCATCTGGATCAGGTCTCCCAGGGGAGAAGGATGGAAAGGTCATGCCTGACAGTCTGCAAACACTAACCATCCTCTCTCAGCTGAAAGCCTCCTGCAAACAGGAATTCAGAGCAGCAGTAGTGCTCTGAGAAGCTCTTTATCACAGCCAAGCTGAGGAGCAGAGCCTAGGTGCCAGCATACCAGCTCTCACAAAGATCTTACACCATCCTTACCACCTATTTAAACGTAAGTAGTAAATATGGCATCAAATATGGCCTTGGAGGACCAGCAGAGCACTTGGCTTTGGAGGGGAAGCAGCAGAAGAATGAAGACCAGACTGTCAGTCACATTAATATTTAAAGGCTGCTCAGAACACTGGGATGACTTCCTGCCATGATTCAAACTTTTTAATAATGATTCCTTCCTACCTTTCCACCCACTCAGCAAGATTGCTCCTCAAAGTTACTTCCATTTGAACGGAGCCGCATGGAGATATTCCCCTAACGGTGAATCAGCTCAATTCCAGGATTGATTTCACTACAATACAGCTGGAGACACAGGAACAGTTATTTAATGAAAGACACAGGCTTGAAAGGAAATTACTTGCAGCACAGTTAGCTAAGCAAAAAAAACAACAGCACTGTATCCTACACACTTCCAAACACTTACCCCCAAATCTGTGTCACAGCCTCTCCTCCACTGATAAACCCGCAGCACTACAGCTAGAAACCAGCTTCTAGGTGGTGTGAAATCATGGAACAGTTCAGGTTGGAAGGGACCTTAAAACTCATCTTGTTCCACCCCCTGCCACGGGCTTCCACTAGACCAGGTTGCTCCAAGCTTGGTCCAACCTGGACTGGAACAATTCCAGGCAGCACTGAAGGGCAGCTGCTGTTTGTGTTAATACCCACAATCCAGTGTAAAGGAGTGTTTAATAAATGGCACAGAGACACTGCTCACAGCCACACAATTTTTCAGGGGAGCCCTTCAGACGTAGGAAAGGACATTGCAAATGAGAGGTTGGTGTAAAGAAGCCAAAGCGATCCTTGCTCCCCCTTTTCAAAGGAAAAGCTCACTTCCCTTGAACTCAAAATGTCTTTGACCTTCTTGAGTTACTCTGGACATCTTTCCATGATAGGAACAAGTTTTGTCAAAGTCTTGGCTTGTGGTACAATTTCAGACATCTGTCCAAATTGAAATAGTCAATGAACACCCCCTTCTTCAAATCGAAGCAAGAAGGCCTGGTCCAGGGCTGTGTGTGGTTTTGATCCCTGAAGGAGTCACTACATGCCAAAAATAAAACTGCAAATGCCTGGTGGAGGAAGCAACACCCTAAAAAGCAGGAATTCAGTCCCATCATTCCTTTTTAAATCTTTTAAGAAGAGACACCCAAGAAAGCCCCATTTTGTGTTGGGATGGGTGAACTCACCCTGCTCTCTACAGACACAGAACCACAATTCCTCAAAGCAGCTCCAAGATCATTGCTTTAGGACAAGGCACATGCCTTCCCACTGGGCTTTCCAACATCCACCCCATGTACCTGTGTAAATATGTCTGGTAAGTCTCCTGATGTGGAGAGCACTTTCCAGACAAGATCTGCTACTTCTCACATGACTTCAAAGACTAGAAAATCCTCCAGGGCTCTCAACTGACATGTTATAAACACACAGATATGAGCTCACCAGCTTACACCGTCACACTGTGTAGAAAGTAGAGCCTTCAGCAGCAGAAAACTTCACTGGCTTTGCCACAGACTGGGACAAAGTGCTCGCCCTCTGGAAAAGGGAGAGCAGCCAAGCTGCAGGTAAGGAGAATAATTTTGAAACCAGGACATACATGATGTGTTTGCCCATGATTTTAGCATCTACTAACTCATTTTATGAGCTTACTCTCTTAAGTTTAGAGGATCAAGCTGGCTTTGTATGCTCTGCCTGACGGTGTGTGTTAACAGCTTCCGAGGCGTCAATGCTCTCCCTTTATTAAAGTGCAATTAGTAAAGCCTTTGTTCCCTGGGCTCATGTCAACCATTACAGGTCCTTTCCCACCTGGCACCATGGAGTGTTCCATGGGGTTATTGTGACTCAAGTGCTGGACCCAGCACTTGGTCCTATTGACCCTCTGGCCTTTTCCCATGGATCCAGCCTGTCCAGATCCCTCTGCAGAGCCTTCTTGCTCTCCAGCAGATCCACACTCTTGGTGTTACCTGGAAGCCCTGCTCTGGTGCTTGGCTATTACCCAAGCCAAGGAAGGGAAGATGGAAGGTCAAATACTTTATTCACTCAGACATGAGAAATATCCTTTTTGCTTTTTTTCTTTTTCTTTTTCATCTCCCACTCAAGAGCTTTCTGGTTACTTCAAGGATCTTCCACTGGATGTATTCCAACTCTCCCGCTGTACCCCAGCAGCACCTCTACACAGAGATCAGCATTTATCTGTGCTTCCCCAGCCAGCACTACACTGACCTGGTTTCAGTGTCCTCAATGTTGTGCAAAACAACAGAAAAACCGAAAAAGTAGGTCAAAATTCTCTGTTGCAATTTACAGCTAGGAACAGCAGTGACAAAGCTGGCTGCCAACCACAGCAAGCAGGTGCACGTCACGTCGGATGCCCCTCACTTGGGAGATTCTTCCCAACCTTGGAGGCTGCAGATGCTTTTTAAACATTACAAATTGCTTCTGTTGAATCATTTTACCCAACAATTTAATCTTCAGCTTGTGCAGTTAGTTTTGTTCAGTGCTCCATAGGCAGAAAATAAGGAGGCACATGAACAATACTTAAGTCTACATTGCTGGGAAGGGAGAAAGATGGACAACTGCAGATCACTACACTCATTCATTACTTGTGAATGCCCAGGACTGTCAAGTTTGCATCCTCCAATTACAGTTTTTACAAACAGGGATGAACCCAAATGAAAGCATGCCTTTTTCCATCTGAGTGAACTTCCAAGAGCTCTTTTCCTTGAGGATCTTGTGAACATGCTAAAACACATTAATAGTATAATCCCCAGCTAAATACATTGGCAAGTTACTTTTCCAAGCGATCTCAGCTGATCACTTCACTGAGAGTGATCCAAGCACCCATTCTCTAAGTTCATTCCTGAACTTTGCTCCCAATCCCCTCTACAGAAGCTCAGCATGAAAGACAGGAATGCTTGGAAGGGAAAAACTAGTTTAGCTGGAAATTTAGTTCTTCCACATAAGCAGAGTCAAAACAAAGCACAGACCATTTTCCAGAGAAGTGGTTTGTGTGATGTGAGATCAATTCATCGACTTCTCTCACCCAATTGAGTTCCAGGCAAACATGTCCCAGCAGCCAGAGATGCACATTCCTATGGATGTAAAAAGGACTAGAGACCATAATCTGTCAGAAAAGGGGGGTTAGTGCTGTTTATGAAGAAGTAGAGTATACTGGAATAGCTAAATGAACAGCAGAATGCTGGAATAAAATGAAAAAAATCACCTCATGAAACCTGAGCTGTACATATTTTTGGGTTTTGTTTTAGGCTGGGCATCCTACTGTCCCTGCCTGGAAGGGACTGTCACACTGACAGCACTTTTGGGATCTATCTCCTGACAGTACAGCAACTGAGCCCAACTTTACAACCCTGTGTTTAGAATCACTAAGGTTGGAAAGACCTCCAAGATCATCAAGTCAAATCTTTCAAGAGGTTCTCAGAGCCTGGTGGTCGGGATACCATCTCTGCTCACAAAACGGGCTGTGTAAGGCCAGACAAGATCAGGTTTCAGCAGAAATAAGTATTTATGGGGATGTCACAGAGGAAATGAGGAAAAACCTGCCAGCAGCAGAAAAAAAGCTCTCTAACAGACCCTGCAGAAGTCCTCTTCTCTGATATCCAGACATCATAAATCTGTAGGTTTATTTTTCTTCTTAAAATACCAGGTTATTTAACAGCAAAAAGAGAGGTCCAGATGTCCCTATACCATCCCCTTCCTTCCAGGCAATGGATTTGAAGAAGGAAAGGGCAAAGATGACTTCTAGACAACCATGTGCATCCATCATCAAGGAATAACCCACAGCACGTGGATTCAGGTGCATCCATGATGGTTGATGGATGTAGTTTGCAGTTAATGGTATCAAGGCCCTCGACAAGACCACCATGGGAGCTTAGACTCTGCAGCAGCCTTGGATCACTGGCAGCAACATCACTTTTACAGATTTACAGCCTAATTTAACACAGATGCACCTCAATCATCTGCGACTGTTTTATCTGCGCTCTGTCTGGCAAGGAAAAGCAGCGCAGAGGATAAACTGTGGACAGGCTTGGACAGCTTGAAAAAAAGACTGGTGAACTCGGCAGCCAAACACAGCTTCCCCCTGCCCCCAAAAACCTTGGTAGTCTCCAAACCATGAAATGCTTTCTTCTGCTTCAGAAAGGAATGCAAGTATCAAATTTAGAGCCAAGGCAGCTTTCACAGTGTGTGTGAGGGAGGGAAAAGAAGAAAAGTCCTTGTGAAGTTGAGGAGATGGGTCAAAGAAAACTGAAGACACCTTGATGGCAAGGGTGGGTAGAAACTGCACTAGTGGAACCCTGCTTGGGGTAACAAGGAGCGCTGAGGTGCTGAGAGCCTTTTGGCCCTGTCCCAAGGAGAATCCAGCACACAACAGGTATGTGATTCCCCTGTGGAAGGACATATTCCTGTCAAGTACCATGGTATCCATAAGAAGTGTCATAACAGAATAGCACTGAGGTGGGATTCAGATGCAGGGTCTTTGAATTACAACTTAAGAAAGCTGCAGGTCCCCAGTCTTGGCTTGTGGTTACCTGATGGGAACAGGCTGTCTCCTCTCTGTCCAACCAATACCCAGAGCACTTCCAAAAGCTGAGGACAAACGAGCAGAACGGTTTCTTTCTTGCCTCAGCTCAAAATGACACCAATCTTCTAAGTCTCATATCAGCTCCTAAAATCATCTTCAGACACTGCTGGACAGATTCAGGATCAGTCTCCTGGTGCTCAGTGTTGCATCTGATGGCTCAGGAGACAGGAAAGCATCTGGAGTCTCACAGCACTGAGCTTGAAACATGGGTGTAAGGTCTCTCTCAGTGTCCAAGTGTCTACCACAGAGCAGCAAGGCCCTGGAGAAAATTCCACTTCCATGCAGCAGGAATGAAGTTATGAGGGCGCACCAGAAGTAGAGGCCTTCAGAATGGGATTTTCATGCAAGTACCTAATTCAGTGAGATGATTTAGTCACCAAGTGCCAAATGCACCACAAATTGGGCATGACTGAGCCTGGCTCAGGTGTGTCCTGCAGGGATGAACAGCAGCCACCAGCCAAAGCTCGTGTGGCTGTAAGAGACTGTGCATCCACGTCCTTCTGTGATTCCAAGTATCACCCCACAGTAACTCAAGCAGCTGTTCTTCACCACAGCACAGCCTCATATGAAAAGATAAGAAGGGAACATGGCCAGCAACAGTGGAGTGGGTAGAAGTCACAAGTACACTCTGTGCTGCTGAACTTTAAGACCTGGCCTGGCAGGCAAAGCCCAAATGCCCCACGGCAAATGGGAAGAGAACTCTGTCAAGTCTGCATCACTCCATCCCACAGACTCTTGACGGTGCCCAATAGACTCCATTCAGGGTTGCTCATCACTAAAAACTCCTTGTAAGAGCTGGATAAGAAACTGGAAACATGGTGATGTAAGAGCTGGAACAGCAGCACTTCTTAAAGAAATAGTAATGGTGATGTCAACAGGAGAGAGATCGAGTGTATTAAGGGAAGGCACAAGAAAACCTGATAGTGCATGATTTAATGTATGTGTTTTTTCCTTTCAATGCCTGAGCTTTTACCTTCTCCTTCTCCTTTCGTGAAGATACTGCCTTTTCCAGCAGTCATGGAGAGAGAAGCGGACCAATCTGCCTCTTCATATGAGACATTTGGCAGGAATTTGACTGACATCACCTACATATTTTGTTTGCAACTAAACCATGTCTTGAAGAGGAAACTATGTACACCTGAAACCTACACAGGGAGTCTGCCCCAGTCTTTAATGGGCTGCTTTTTTGGAGGCAAATTGCTGTCAGACAGGGGTGACTAACCATTCACCTGCTTATGAAACTTAGAGCACAAAGGAGCTGGAAAGGTAAGAACCTCAACCTCTAAGTAATAAATCCTGCTAATTTGGGCTTAATAAAAGCAGTGCTTCAGCCTAAGCAACCCAGTACTGTTGTCAGCAGCCTGATTCCTTGCCCCCTATGTTCTGGGAGAGGAAGGTTTTTATTGGGATAATGTCTATTAAAAACTGCCAGAGTTTTTAATGATATTTAGAGATATTTAAGGCACTGTTGCACTCAAAGCCTGAAACCTACTGCAGCTATTTGTCTCCCCTTCCTGGTATGGGATTATAAAAACTCCATGATGTCAACACTGCAGCCCCAAAACAAGCCATCCCAGCCCAAAACCCACCTAACTCCTCAGGGCAGCAGCCTCATGGCACATAAAGAGCCATCATTTCCTTCCTCTCTGAGATGTAAGACTCCCTAAACCTCCCAGCTCTCCCAACTCTGCGTGCTGATGAAGCAGTTCAGCTGTCAGAAGAATTTGGATTGCCTATGTGACCAAAAGGTGCTAGGAATTACATCCAGACTAAGCAAAATACCTGCTGGAGAAGCACAACCCCTTTGAAGATGTTTAGATCCTGGCTCTTGCCTTTTAAATTTTCATTTATCGTAATTTATTTTTATTTATTTGTAAATGAAGCAAAGGTTACTCTGTTTGCTGGCAGTTGAGCCGCCTCCTCCCCAGTGCAAGGTCCACTCTTGGTTACTGGTCTAATTCTGTGCTGGTGGCAACACCCACACAAACACCATGAGCTCCATAAAAATCTGCACTTCCTCAGTAGGTCAATTAGGTACCATAATCCCAAAATACACAGTCAGACAGCTGCATTTGTTCACAGAAAGTAAATGTTTATGCCGAGTTCCTTCCTCAGTCTGGCAAGGAAGTGGCCAATGGCACCCACCCACAGGGGAAAGCCAAGCAGGAGCCATCAACACTCCAAGAGCAGCCCCATGGCATTAAAAAAACATTATATCAATATATCATTATATCAATAATTAAAGGTTTGTGCTGTTGGTTGGTTTTCTAGGTTTCTTCTTCCTCAAATCTGAAGCTGTCAGCTCCTTAAAAGTCTTCACACACTGGATGGGCATTTTAGCTCCTTCCAGGTGTATTAGGAAGCACCATCCCACTCCTCTCATTTTTCTACCTGTGCTTTCACAGGGGCAGCTTCTTTGTAAAATGATGCCAAGATGAGGTCCATGTGCTCCAGGTGGAGCAGCTTCAGTAGAGATGGAGTCTCTGCACTGGCATTCCTGTAAAGACATCCTACACACCAGAACACGTCCGGGTGGCACATGCAGCACCAGAGATGGCAACAAACGCACTGGTTTCTCACAGTGACAGTCTGGAGATGTTTCAGAGATGTCTTCTGCCAGTACCCATCCAAATCTCACATGAGCATCGCCAAGGTCATCAAATTTCCCCCCCATCAAGCTCACAGTAAAGGGACAAATTTAAATTTGTGAAGGATCAGCCTGGTTGGGACATCACCATCCCTTCCTGGCTCTTCTGAACACAGGCTGGCAAACAGGGGTGGTCAGACATCACCTGCCTTTGCACTGGGTGATGGACAACATGCCCAGGAGAATGTTAATGCCGACAAGGACATCTGCAATCCCCAAAATCCCTGCATACTGAGAAAAATACCATGGGGCTGTGGGAGGGATGGTTTAGGTTGGATATTAGGGAAAAAATTCTTCACTCAGAGGGTGGTGGGGCACTGCCCAGGCTCCCCAAGGAATGGTCTTGGCTCCAAGGCTGCCACTCAAGGAGTGTTTGGACAATGCTCTCAGGGACATGGGATTATCAGGGTGTCCTGTGCAGGGCCAGGTGCTGGACTTGATGATCCCTGCGGGTTGCTTCCAACTCAGGATATTCCATAAGCTGTGATATTTCCAAGTCACAAGCAATAACTCCAAAGCCATATCCAGCTTCCGCGGAACATTTATTTTCATTATGAAGCCAGATATTTGGAAATGCTGCTGTGTTGAGGTCACGGCAGTGGATTTAATTCATGTCAGCTTTTGCTACTGACACTGATAACCCTTTATGTGCATTTCAGCACACTGTCACCACCTGATGCTTATCTGACAGGTCAATCAAAGGCACTTCAACAGGGAGCAAACACCTGAGCTCCCTTTCTGAGGTCACCTTGCTGTTTTGGTTACATCCATTACAATTTGTGCCAGAAGAGCATTACCACTGGAGCTACTCAATGCCCTGAAGGAGGGATACTGGATTACCAAGCCAAAGCACATCCAGTGAGGGCAAGTGGCAGGAACAGGCAGCGCTGACACAAACGCTCAAGCTCATGGTGCATCCGGATGGAGCAATGTCAGCTCAAGGAAGCAGTCTGTAAACCAGCAGGGAAATAAGCTGAAGGGATGGTTCCGTTTCAGAGAGGTAATTTTACATGACAACTCTTCCTGCTTCTCTCCTTTCCCTCATATTAAGGACTTTGCACAGTTCACGGCCTGGCTCCGTTTGCTCTAAACTCCAGAGCCTATGTAAAGGGAATATTGTGCCAAAACAAACAAATCTTCCACCCACTTGTGATCCAGCAATCCATTAGGAAGGAAAGACAAGGCACACACCACTAAAACTATAAATACCAGCTAGTATGGACAAGAGTGAAAGCTTGTGGTTAACAAAAAAAAAAGGATTTTTTTTGCTGCATTCCTCAAGGCATTAGACTTATGCGTTGACACTCCTGTTTCAGAAGTTTCTAACCCTTTCCTGTTATAGACTGGTTTGGGATGGAAGCTCAGCTTGTTCCACCCCCTACCATGGGCAGGGACACTTCCCACTATCCCAGGTTGCTTCAAGCCCCATCCACCCTGGCCCTGGACACTTCCAGGGATGGGGCAGCCACAGCTGCTCTGGACACGCTGTGCCAGGGTCTCCCCATGCTCAGAGACAATTTCTTCCAATATCAAATCTAACCCTCTGACAGTGGGAAGCCATTCCCCCTTGTCCTGTCCCTCCAGGCTCTTGTCCTAAGTCCCTCTCCAGCTCTCCTGGAGCCCCTTTAGGCACTGAAAGGGGCTCTAAGGTCTCTCTGGAGCCTTCTCTGGATGAACAACCCCAGCTTTCCCAGCCTGGCTCCAGAGCAGAAGGGCTCCATCCTTGGAGCATCTCCATGGCCTCCTCTGGACTGGCTCCAGCAGCTCCAGGTCCTTTCTTTGCTGGGACTCCAGAGCTGGAGACAGCTCTGCAGGTGGGGTGTCACCACAGTGGGGCACAATCCCCCCTGCCCTGCTGCCCGGACTGGGGAACCACTGGGTTTTGGAGACTGCCAGGGCTGTGCTCAATCCCTTTTCCACCCAGCCCGTGTTTGTGCTTGGGATGGCCCTGGCCCAGGAGCAGGACACTGCATTTGGCCTTGTTGAGCTCCATGAGTTTCCCACAGTCCCACCTCTCCAGCCCTTCCCACCAGCCTCTTGACCACAATATAAAGTTGGCATCAATCCCACTTAACAAAGAACTCAAAGACCCTGAATTTCTCTACCGTTATAACTAAAGTCATAGGAGACCTATCCACACATATTCCCTCAGTGAAGAAAATAATGAAGCACCAGATCAGCTGTGCAGCAACACAAAGGAATCCACATGGGAGTGGAGTCACTCATCCTTGTCCACAGAAAAAGCTTTACAACTTGGGCCTTATTAGATACTGGATTATCCAAAAACTGAAACCACATTTCCTAAGACATCCTTGAATTCACTTACTCCAGCAGCAGAAGCTATAGGAAGTGTGTGCAGCTCCATGAAACTGTATTTCCCATCCTAGAATTATTTAAAAATTAGTGACACTGCAGAGATAAGCCTAGAGGTTCCTCAAGCACCAAAACTGATATACCAACAGCTTGGTACAGAGAGATTAGAAAACACCTTATGGACTCCCCGGATTAGCAATGGGAGAAACTGAAGCCAATGCCCTGCAAGAAAACACTGAACAAGGAGTGGTGATTAGAGGAAGTCTCTGGAGCTGGAGGAGAAAGCTGTTTATTCTACCTCTCACACTCATCTGGACTTCAGAATGAAATTTGTCTTTTAAAACAAAGCAGAGATGCCACACAGGTTCTCACAGAGATCGGTAGCCAAGGGAAGCACATCCTGATGATAATATTCCTTTATCCTGCACTGCATGGCCCAGGACTAATCACAGCTAGCACATTTCTTCACACTGAACTTCAGCACTTATTTCACAAGCAGTAACCTCACTGAGCAGAGACACAGCATTGATTAGTTTTAACACCATTGCCTGAAACAAGACATGGAGACATGGGGGGTTGTCCCACTTGCCTCCAAACCATGGAAGAAGTCAGCCGCTACCAAACCTCTTTGCCCTCTAAGAGGCACCAACCTCCCATCTAAATCCTCCCCCACCACCAAATCTTCACTTAAATACAGGCTGAGCTCTAAGAACCCTTTGCTGGAACGCTGCCTCCCTCAACCACAGATCTCCTTTCGGTGCTATCTTAAACTGTATTTCCAAGATTAATTACTCCATTACAGCATCCGTTTCCCGTCCCATGCCAACAACATGACCTTGAGAAAGTGGAAAAACAAGTCCAATTCTTCTGCCTACAAGGCAGTTCTTCCACAAGGAAAGACAGCACCTCTTGATCACATCTCCAGACAACAGCCCAGTACTTCAGGCACTTTTTCAAACATTATCTTTTGTGGTTTGATACCCAAAAATGGCCCTGTACTCAGGCAGAACATACCCTTTTGAATCACCACACGTGGAAGAAAAGTCAGGCTATTTCTATCTGAGTCTTCTCAGTCAGATCATGAAAACAGGCAGGTGGCACAAGGGTATTTCAGATTATTCCTGAGAAACATGAGAGTGCAGGTGTGATGGACAAGCACCAGCCAGCCAAGCCCAGGGGAGCACAGGAAGAGCACAGCAATGCTCTGTGGTGGAGCAAAGGACTTAAAGACTATCTCAGAACCTGTAATATCATCAATGCAACGGTGCTGGACTGGTTTTTCTCCACCTGACTGAACTCAGCTGGCTCTGGATCAATCTGTGCAGCCTCCTGTTCCCACAGCTCATAGAACAGTGTGCCCTACAGCTTGGGCCATCCCTTCTTCAACCTGTGACCTTCAGAGCTCATTTGAGGTCAACCACCATCCTTGTTCACCGGAGCAGCTCCATGTCCCCAAAGATGGAATCCTAGAAAATGCAAAACCTGATACAATTTCACCATGGCCAACGTAGACACCTGCATCAGAAAGGATTTTTAACCCATTTTCTATTTCCACTGATTGGCAGGACAATAAGGAATTGGAAGAATACTGTTTTGTCACAGAAACTGCCCAGATTTGATTCTCATTCACCTGGAGAAGAAAGTTTAGGTGAGAAGGAAACTGAGGGCCATCTGCCTCCTGCTACAGGAAATGTTAAAAATTAGACCTCCCAGCACCTGAGGGCAACATTAAAATGGAAAACAAACTCAACCATGTTGGTCTGGCCATCATCCCTCCCAGGCTGCATCTCAGGACAAGGTGAAGCTGTACATGGAAAAGGGAACACCCTACCTAAATATATATACATATATATATATATAAATATATATATAAAAAGAACCCCTTGTTTGTGATGGGTCATTGCTTGACCACATCTATAAAATACTAGTCTGATGGATGGAGATATTTCAGAGACAAGAACTGCTGAGAAATTCTTGCAGTGACCACCAGGATCACTCACCCCACTGGGTCACTCTCTTCCTCCAGCTGGAAAACTGAGGTAGGAGTTGGCTTCCCATGGGAATATGAAATAGAGAAATAGGAAATAGTCTAGTAAAGCACAAGGTTGATCACAGAAGACCTATGGACAGCAGGATACCCACAGTGGCATATTCACCGAACAGAATTAATCCACACAGTGCTAATTGCCCAAGTAACACTAACTGTTGTGAGGCAGCTTGATCCCATTCCCCTGCTCCCAACACATTCATGAAACACTAAAAACCACAGACAAGGCCTCATAGTATACCACAAAAATCAGGATCCATCGTTGCTGGAATCAAACTGCAAGGCTTGCTAGTGGGATTTTAGCAAGGAAATGGAAATCAAACAGGCATACAATTGTTCCGCCTCCCTGTTCGCCTTCACACATTTCTCACAGGTCAATTTTAAAGAATTAAGTCTTGTTCAGGGAAACATCTGGTGGCTGTTGCTAGAGGAAACCGACTATCTGCAACATTTGAGCAAAAATAATGAGTTACATAAAAGCCAGACTGCATAAGCAAGGACAAGTGTTTTGCCCGTCTGTGAATCTCAAAACTCTTACATGGAACCTCATGTTTAATTTCTGGGTTAGAATACAATGAAGTCAATTCACATGCATTACAAAACCCATGAAGATTTAAGTTTTCTTTAAGTTTATGAGGATATAATCGTGCTGTACTAGAATTAACTTTCTAGCTAGCAACTGTCCTAAAAATTTTCTGCAAACAGAGCAGACAGATGAATTACAGCTTAAAAATGGACCATTTCAGCTTTAGGCACTTTCAGACTCAGTTCAAGACAGAACAAGTTCAAGAGCTAGAGAAGAGGGTTTTTGTCTTTCACTATTTCAGCCAGTTCTCCCATGCCTAATGGAAGAATTTTTTTTCAATTAATGCTACAGATCACCTTTTCCTCAGGGCTTCTCAGCATCAGGAGCCCAACATCGACCAGCTGAGGCTGCATTGGGCTGAACAGGAGGAGTGATTTCATGGGAGGAGCTCTAATGTATCACCATACACGTCCACAAGACCAACCAGAAGCCTTTAACATTTCACATCTTTGATGGGGGCTCTCGAGCTCCTGAAGTCCCACAACGGGAGGGGCAAAATTCCCAAGAACATCTCCAGCAGGCAACTCTAAAATACTGGAATTGCACCTCACATGATGTACCTTTCTACAAATAGGTATTGCTGGGTTTTGACGAGTGCTTAAGCACTTAAATAATCCAGAAGCCTGATGGATGACTAATACAACTAGAAAGCTCCGTGTACAAAAAGAAATTTAGGCTTCCCCACATTACCAGGGCCACGCTCAGGATGCAAGCAGGGTACAGAGGAGGCACTTACAGCCCCGACAGCTGGGTTTCGGACATCAGCTTGAGGCTGCAGCTGCTGTTGCTCTTGTTCATTTATGCCATCCAGGGAAAAAAAAACTGCACCTAAGGCCAAATTCCTCAAGCTGGACTTGGCTGACTGAGCATGCTGAGGTCACTACAGCAGTGCCAAGAGCCAGCTCCTCACTCACATGGATAACATCTGGTTCTGCAGCACAAATGCAGGAGGGAAGCATCTGGCACTGGTTTCACTGGGAAGAAGTCAGGCCAGAGCACTTGGGCATCCTGAGGCAGAGAACATGCAGGTGAGGACAAACACAGACAAGTAATGACATGAGGCAGTGTGCTGGCTCACAGCAACAAGTGTGGAGGTCTTAGAATGGGAAAAACAGCGCATCTTTAAATATTAAATTAAAATGTACAGAAAGATAAAAGAAGGGAGGAATAGGAAAACAAGCTTCACCCAAGTGAAAAAGCATGCCACAAATGCAAACCTCGGGAAATTGGTATGTCTGAATCAAAAAAACTTCCTAAGATCCCAGACATCATACAGGCAGGATATAGCAAAACAAGCCAGTGACAAAAGAAACCCTCCACAACATCACAATAGCAAAGCTTTAGACTACAGGGATTTCTCTCTGAGAAAAAAAATAATGTGAAAGAAGGCCCAAGCAGAAGACACAGCCTCTGCTGGGCTCATAGAAGATACTAAAGCACTTTACAGCACCAGCCTGCACTGCTCAAACTAAACACTTTTCAACAATTAATGACTCTCCTACTACTGTCACCAAAAATAGACAAATTGGTTTTAGGGAATGAAGCTGCAAAAATAATTTGAGATACAATATCAAGCAAAATTGGAACCAGATTTCTCCTCCAGGCTGGAAGCTGCTGAGAGGATGAAACTGTGGGCCCATCCACAGTGTGCCTCACCCTGCCCCCAGCTGAAATTACCAAAAGGCAAGAGCTCATGAAGCTTTCTACAGAGAAATTTCCAAATGGAAATTACAATTTTAAAAGAATTTGTTTTGTCACATCATTTTGGCCAAAAATAGAAACAACATTCCCAAAGGATGCTGCACAATTACAGCCCTAAACAAAACATCCCAAAGACTTAATCAAGCTAACTTAGTCTGCACAGAAAAAAATTGTTAATCACTACATAAATGCTTTTTCCAAAGTCCAGAAAGGGAACTCTAGCACCAGTTTCAGTCTTTATGTACACCCCAAAGTCCCCTTGTGCCAAGCAGGAACTCACACTCATGAAAGGTCACCACCCTCACCAAACCAGAACGCTCACTGCCTTATTTTCCTGAAATCAAGCGATCTACCCCCACTGGAATCAGTCCAACACTCTTACCACCTACAAATACTATTCCATTTGCTTTCTGGAGAGGAAAATTTTTCCAACAACTTCATTTTTATGTTTTCTGCTCATTTCATAGGTAAGCTGTTACAGAATAGGTATCCTGGCCCTTATTTTATTTGTGACACAAACACACAGAGAACACAACAACTGTGTTCTCAGTTCACCACAAAAAGCTCTGGACTCTCTCCCTGCCTTTAATCCTGCCCAGTTTCCTTGTTTGTCACTGCAACACTGCAGCTACCTACTTCTCAGCTCTACACGTGTCTTTCTAAAAATAATGCCAGGGAAAGGAAATCAGGGATGCAAGTTCCCAGATAAGTTACTTCAGATAAAAAATGCTGACAAAACTGAGAGGGAAAAAAAATCAAAATGGAAATAAGGAATAAGAATTGAATAACTTTGGGTCTCTAAGCATCCTTCCTTAGGCTCGGCAGATATTGCACTGATAATCCAGATAAGATACTGGATTTTTAGTGTCTTGCCTTATACAGAGAATCAAAGAATCACAGAATGGTTTGGGTTGGATGGGACCTTGAAGATCCTTGTTCCACCCCCTGCCATGAGCAAGGACACCTTCCACTATCCCAAGTTGCTCCAAGCCATGTCCTGGCCTTGGACACTTCCAGGGGTGGGGCAGCCACAGCTGCTCTGGGTAACCTTTGCCAGGGCCTCACCACCTTCACAGGAAAAAATTTCCCACTTGTATTTAAACCAAATTTCCCCTATTTCAGTTTGAAGTCATTCTCCCTTGTCCTGTCACTACAGTTCTGGATGAACTCTCCAGATTCTCTGTAGCCCCTTCAGACCATGAAAAGTGTTCTGAGGTGTTCATGCAACCTTCCCTTCCCCAGGCTGAACACCCTCGGTTCTCCCCGTTTCCATAAGAGAGGTGCCTCTTACAAATAAAGGTGAGTTTGGCTTTTTTAGGAAGGAATATTTGAGCTCCAAGCTAAGACACTCCAGAATATCAAAGGCATGTGACACTCACCACAGGATGTGTAACTCACTTCTTAGGCTTGTTGTCCAAAATCACAGGGCAGTGAGTGCTGGGGCACGGGAGCAGCAGAGCAGCCAGGCACTCATGTCTGTACTGGACCTGGTGAAGAAAGCATATTTTAGGAAATTTCCATGCAACAGTTCACACCAGTGACTTCCAATCTTACTGTATTCTCAGTAAAAACAAGAAAGGCATTGTTTGGTTCCAGTTGGATACGGCAGTTTCCAAGTACTGGGGATGAAACAGAGCCAAACCCCACTGCTGATAGGAAAATCATTCTCCTTACCCCGTGTCAGGGGAAACTCATAGCTTTCCATGCAATAAATAATGTGTACTTTAGCTCAGAAGACAGTGTTTCCTTAAAAAATAGATATTTCTCTCTCCTCAGTAATTGGAAGTTTGGTTTTTGGTAAACTGTGTTTCCCCACCTTGGGAAACAGGTTCCCAAACTTGAACTCCCCTGACGCAGGATGCCTGGGCTGGCTCCATCTCCTGCCCTGCTCCAGGCACCTTGGTCAGAAGGAAGCACAAGGGTTTGGTTTTTTTTGTTGTTTGTGACTTTCTTCCTTAAAAAACACCCTCCAGAGCACAGGGTACAAACAGCATTTTCTGAGGGGGAGTGCACTGTAAGACAGGTGTGGAAGTCAAACCAAAATGGAATAATTTCTGGGTATCTCTTCCCAGAGACAGCTTGTTCTGTTCTGCACTCAAAACTTGGGCATGTAACGTCCTTTGGAAGAAAACACATGGATAGTTCTAACAAAAATGAAAAATTTAAAAAGATACTTTTAAGTTCTGAGAAGCTCTGACTATCATCAAAAGAAGATTCTTCTGAAACACCACAGGTGACTCCCTTACACAGGCTAAAAGCAACCAGCCCTCCAGTGGGTATCCCAAGCTAAGTTAGCACTTTATCCTTATTTTTCCAACTGTTCCAGCAAGGTAGCAGTAAAGATCCACATTAATATCTTAAACCAGAGGGTGTTTTTGCTTTCCCCAACATGAAGTGCAAGACAGACCACAGCCACTATGGCTGTGCTGCTGAGTGACACCACTTTGACTGAAGCACGTGGGAATTTGATGTCCACCTCCTCCCCATCCTTCCAGGAGCTTGTGGTCAGTCCAGTCCAAGTCACATCCATGCTTCTCTGATGCTGTTCATGGTTTCTGTCCTTGAAAAGTCCTGGAGGACTGCTCAGTGGGGTTGTAGCAGACTTTCAAAGTCCTTACAAGCTCCCAACAGCTATCATTAATTAATCCTCCTCTACAATTATCCAGCACCAGCTTCGGAATGAAGCCAACCACCAGTGTGAGGAACACAAACCACTACTCCAGTGTTCAAGCAGTGACACTCATTCCTCTCAAATGAAAAGACATTAGGGAGATGAATGTAGCCCTCAATATAAAATTCACTGTGAAGCATTTAAGGCAAACTTTTGTTCTACATCATACTGAAGTAATTCCAAGTTATTTGACCAGGTCAAAGGCTGCAGCAAGGAAGAACCAGCCAAACCTGTACCAAACCAAGACCTAAAAGAAAGCAAAAACACAAGCATCTATTCACAGGAAAACAGGGGTTGCAGCTTTATTTAATCATTTGTCATCCACTCCTGGGCAAAAAACTGGAGCATCCCATTAACATAACAGTCTACATATTTAAATGCTGAACACCCTTTAAGCTCTGCTTTTCTTGCCCTACTTAGAAGGAAAACCAAAAGCTGTGCATAAAAACTCCAGATGGGTTCACAGGCCAGAAAGTTGCTCATTTTCCTTATGCCAATCCCAGTGTTTGGTGGTGACTCCAAACAAGGAAGTAAAACAGAAGACTCTATTTGTAATACATGCCATGGTACAATGATTCACTTTAGGAATAAAGGTAAATAAATCATCTCATGCCATAGTAGGTTCAGGTTTTACCCAGGGTTAGGCATTATTCATGTTCTGCTCAAAGAACAAGACGACCAGCATGTTACAGAGGATCAAAGTGTAATGTGGGAGAATCCCTGCACTGGTCAGACTTCACTTCCTACTGGCAAGGCCAAGTGACAAAACCCAACTGCACCTCATTTTTCCAACAGAGCTTTTGACCTGAAGCACAGCAAACATGACTTGCACGTTCACACAGATGTGACTCCAGCATCTTGAGAGAACCCAAAGTTCAAAATGTAGAGCTTGGTCTCCATCCTTTCCCAGGCCATACATCCAGAAATCCTGCTCATGTCAAATGTGGCCAGGAAGCCAGGAATCTCATTTAGCTGCAAGCAGGGCATGGAGCAGAAAGGCACCTCTGGCAGCAGCAGAAAGCAATGGTTAGCAAGTGAGAATATGTGGACAGCCCAGTTAGAGCACCAGTTTATCACAGTAACGAGCCCCAGCTTCTCCCTCTCCATCCAGCCTTAATGCCCAAAGCCTGACATTATGGAAAATCCAGGGGCCATGTCCCTGAGTGAAGGGAAGAATAAGGCAGAATGAAGAATGACAAGAAAAGAGGAAGTAAGTCTGAAACTATGACTAGCAAGTGGGATCCTTTCTAGCTCTTGACAAATAATTAACTCTTTTTGCACTTAATCAGCATCTCCAGACACTGAGCCCATTTCCCGTGACATGTCCTAGCACGGAAGGCTCCAGAGAGGCCTTAGGCCCAGAGACACACCTGGAGCTGAACAGGCCTTGATGTTTTACAGCCATGCAGGAGTCGTTTGGGATCCTTCCATGAGGATGCTCTGCTTTGTACCAGGCACTTCAGCAAGAAGAGTTATTTATTTTCCAGAGTGCTAAAGGCAGGAGGACATGAAGCATTCAGGGGGGTGGAGCTGGGTTTGGGTTCCACACACCTGTATTCAGGACAAGCCCTCTGCATCAGTCAAGAGAAGCACAGCAGAGCTGTCTCTTCCCAGCACATGAACAACAAGCAGCTTGTTGGTTAGCCCTCAAAGGCCACTTTAGGACAAAGTTCTTTGCTTCATACAGGTGAGGCACTTTAACAGAGAGACTGTGGACTCTCCATCCCTGGAAGTATTCAAGGCCAGGTTGGACAGGGCTCTGGTCTAGTGGAAGGTGTCCCTGCTCATGGTAGAGGTCAGAACAAGATGAGGTTTGAGGGCCCATTCAACCTAAACCATTATTTGAATATCACAGAATTACCACCACACTGGCTGGAGAAGCCACAAAGACCCCCAAAAATTCTTTGAGCTGTCAGTGTGAGAGAACAGGGCTCCACCAGAATCTTTAAGCCTTGCTGGTTGTTTTCCACATTACCTTTCAAAGCAAGGAGCAGAGGAGAAGTTTGTTTCAGTTTCAGAGTACAAACTGTGAAAAGCTAGTATTTGCTACCTAGTAGCAAACCAGGCCTTTCATCTCCTCCAGGGGCCAGGGAAATGCTTGCCAGCCTGAAAAAGGAGGTGTGACTTCTGTGGTGTAGTCCTTCCAAGGTGGGGGTAAAGCAAATCCACTTTTTGGCTCCCTGAGGAAGACATGGCTTCTACCACAGCAGGGAAGGTGACTCTCCAAATCCACTTCTCCACAGCTCCCAGGAAGCTGGTACAGAGTTTTTGGATCTTTCATACTTCAGCTCATTATTATTTTATTACCAGTTAGCAGCACGAAACTCTGGGTAGCACTTTGGAAAAGCTTCTCATCTTTAGGCTAGAGGTGCTTATACTCTTCCCAAATTAAAGCACAAGAATGATATTCATATTCCAACCTAATGGACACAGCTCTGCTCCAAAGTGCTCACACCACCAAGCACAGCAGAAAAAGTGCAACGTTCCCACCAGCACCGGATGATGAAATGCAACCTCAAGAGCCAACATGATGCTCCAGCACCTGTGTTGAGCTCAGACAATGAGAACCCAGCTTAGCAGGCCAGAATGTGTAATTCTTTGGAAACAGGATGTGTAATTCTCCAGAAACAAGTGACTGAAAAGCAACTCATCAGTCCTGGACTGGGGGGGGTTCACATCAGCAGACTCTCAATCAAAGCATTCTACACCCATATGGAAAATATGGTGTGGTCTCTGCAGAGCATTTCTGGTGTGTGGTAAAGCCCCTTCAGGACACCTCAACTCTGCCAGACAGCTTCAGCATATACCTTTAAATATATGAAGCTGAAGCCGTGTCAGGGGAGGGTTAGGTTGGACCTTAAGAAAAGGTTCTTCCCCCAGAGGGTGGTCAGGCACCAAACAGGCTCCCAGGGACAGTCACAGACCCAAGGCTGCCAGAGCCCAAGGAGCTTTTGGACAACACTCTCAGGCATAGGGTGGGATTGCTGGGGTGCCTGTGCAGCACCAGGAGTTGGATTTGATGATCCAATTCAGAGGTGAAACACCTCATGTCATGTCCTCCAAGAGCCAAAGAGGTGAACCAAAGAATAGGGCACAGTTAGCTTGACCTCCAGCTTAGAATAGCTCCCATGCACACATGTTTGGGAAGGGAAGGAAGGGAGAAAGAATACTATGCATTTTTCCATGTCCAGTGGTTTGTATTTCTGGATCTCCCCAAGTCAGTTTGAGCATCTTGAGTGTTCTGGGTGTGATTGCAAGGTGAGGAGCTGGGCTTTGCTGATCCTTCTGGGTCCCTTCCAACTCAGGCCATTCTACAGTTCTATCAAGAACACTCTTTGCAGCCTCCTCCTGAGTGTGTCCAGTTCTCCACACAAAGTTTTTGTAGCCACAATAATCCCTGGCTACCTGAACAGCATCTGAACCCACCTTCTGTCAACTCCATTTCATTCTCTCTGGACCTCATGACAGCAGCAGTGGACTGTCCTCCCACAGGCACCCGATGGTTTTGTGACCTGACTTACCCCCCATCGCTGACCCTTTAATGTCAGACAGGTCTAAACAAACACTTCTTGGCAGAAGAGATACGAACTTTGACTGCACAGACTCAATAAACAACATTTTGCTGTGAATAAATCAGCGACATTATCTGCCATTTATCAGTAGATAGCAAAACCAGCAGAGCAGCAGTGAAGCAGAAAGGACCTCAATGACACATTAAGGCTGTCTGCCCTAAAAATATGGAATGTAGCAGGGTCAAAAGGGGAAAAGTCATACATTGTTGAGTAGGTTTTGCTGCCTTTTTTGCCAAAACCAAACACATTCAATGCCTGAGGAAGAGCTGGACAGAGATGAATGTCTTCATGACTGCACTAGAAGCAAAGCTCCTGCTTGGACTCAGTAATTTGCAAATTCCTCCCTGAATACACCCCAAAGCTGATATCTGCATTCATTCTGCTCAGCTGAAGAAAAAGAAAGTCAGCCTTTGTCCCACACTGTACTTGAGCACTGCTCAGAACAGCCTTTACCAGCTCACACCAAGGTAAAAAAATAAAATTATAAAAACCTGTGTCTTAGAAAACCCATTAGACATCTCTCTCCTAATTCTCTTAAGTCATGAGTAGCTTGCATACCTCCAAGACACCAAGGGAATGCTACAAACAGGTCTAGATCTCAATTCTGTATTTACAAAAGGAAAACAGCAAATATTTTTTGGAGTTACCTAATGCCATGCCAAATACAATCCCAGCACATGAAGGCTTTTGATATTCCCAGTAAGCTGTCTGTCCCTAACACATAATAGGGGCCTACACTTTATTAACAGCAAAATATTGAAGGCTTCAAAACTGATGCCAACCATCTTTGTGATGAAAGGGAACAGAACAGTGCCTCAAATAATACAAGAATAAAAAATTTAGAGAAAACATGAAGGCAACTTCAGGTAGAGTCTACTTGCAACACAGGAACATCATGGAATGAGATTCTTAAAATCTTTTGACTCATCAGGATCAGAGGCCTGCTTATTCTAAATTAAATTTCATGATATGTTTTCCCTGACTGTACCTGAGGTATTCCCAGCACTGAGCTGCACTGCGTGCTTCCAGCAGCAATCATTCCATATGATGTGGTTTGGTGACACCTCAGCCTGGGAGCACAGAGATGTGACAACCCGACTGAGGATGCTCATGAAGAGAACTCTAATTTGTCCTTTCAGTGTGAGCCTCTGCTCCCAAACCCTGACCTGTCTGGTACAGCTTTCAGAGCCTGAAACTCAAAGAGGGAAAGCCCACCCATGGAGTATTTTACTTTTCACTTTAAGATGATTTAACCTTTTCCCCTGCAGCAGCTGCAGATACTGTGCAAGAAACAGTAGTCTGGAAGAAAGAGCGTGTGGCTCAGGGAAAAACAAGCACATATTTTAATGTGAAACATCTGCTTTTTACTCTTTTTATTGCAAAGAAATTGAGTCTTTTTCCCTTTTTTAGGCTTCCCCTGCCGCAGGAGCAGAAGCACAACAGCACCCAGTATGGGGCTGGGTGCCCTGAGTTCATGGACATCCACCTTGACCAAACACCGAGTTATGAAAAATATTTCAAAGTGGGATTTTGAACTCTCATTATCTTATGGAAAAAGGCTGTGAGGAAGACTCTGATTACAACCTGCCCAAAGTGCCTTTACACAGCACTCACTCACCTTATGTCCCTCTCTGAAGTGCACAGTATGTAGCTCACACACTCTCGATTACCACTGTCACATTGCACCTTGCTCATATTTTGTATTAATTTCTTCTTTTCCAAGGATCCCTTCATGAGTTACCTGAATCTCACAGTTAATATCCTTCTAGCATCTCTACAAGAAATGTTGCCACCCCCAGTGCCTCTGGCAAGAGGAATAAAGCCCTCCTAAGTTTAAAGCTGTACCAAATGGCATTTGCTCTCAGACATGGCTGAGTTCACATTCCAGGAGTCAATCTCTACCTGGACCATCATGCAGTAATACTTTAAAAAAAAAAATTTAAAAATAATAAAATAGAAAATAAAATAAAAAATAAAATAAAAAATAAAAAATAAAATAAAAAGTAAAATCCCATCTATTCTGAGGAGTTTTCTTAGAAGATCCCTTTGATTCACATCTGAAGATGAGCTGCTTCAGTTCTACACATTCTTTTGAAGAAAGGATAACAGAGCTGTTGGAGCACTCGCTGCCCCCAACCTGCACAGAAATGATGATTTGCTCCACATTCCCTCCTTACTACATGGGTTTACTCAATCAATAACAGACGCTTGATTTAATGCTCTTTCAAACAGCCAGCTCAGCTCATACCCCTCTTCAGGCCTAAGCCCAAGCCAGTAACCCAAATGCAGATATTTAAGATCCTTTTTCCTTACTTGAGAGATTCCGAAAGCTCACCACATGCTCAGGTGACACCATGGCTCTCTAAAGAGAGGGAGCGACTCTGAATTAAGCTGAGGAGTTTCCCTTCCTCAGGGATTCTGCAGCTGCTGCTCAAGTTTTTAGGAGATCCCAGGTTTTTTGCTGCTTCTGGTTCTCCTTCTCCATTTGCGAACCCCACAACAATCCACATGTGCCCCAAAAGCTGGGACAATGCCTGCAGGTGCCCCAAAAGCTGGGACAATGCCTGCAGGTGCCCCAAAAGCTGGGACAATGCCTGCAGGTGCCCCAAAAGCTGGGACAATGCCTGCAGGTGCCCCAAAAGCTGGGACAATGCCTGCAGCCTAGAACTGGCACCAGGATTAAACAGCACCTCTGAAGGATAACCTACACGTGCTCTCTGTAACACAGAGTAACCAAAGAGCTGCAGGAAGCCCCAGTGGTTTCTCCCCTTATCAGATCCACTGCTGAGCAAGCCTAACTCATTATAGCAACAGGAGAAAACCATCCCAACAATACCTGGAGAGCTCTGTGCCAGGTTAGAAACTCAGGGCAGTTCAGGAACAGGTTTGACGAGCAGTATATGGGAAAGGCAGGACAAAATCTCCCCTTTTGGGCACAGCAGGTACCTCTGCAGAGGTAACAAAAAAGACTTCAAGCTGTCAACATTGATGTTTCAATCCCAGGGAAAGTATTGAAACACTAAGTTTCATGTTTAGGTATGAAACTACATTAACTGCTCCTCATCCATGCTTAAAATTACCAGTTTAATAGGTCAATGTCTGATTAAAACTAGATTTAGCAGGCACAGATTAGGAAGCTAAAAAGCAACCCACAGTTGGTCAGCCGTGACATGAACACAAGTGAAACAGCCCCAGGGACATATTGGGATCACCCCTACATATACATATGTACATATATATATATATATACACACACACACACACATACACTACATGTAATTAGTAGGACACAGGGCAGGACATTAACTTGTGCTGCTTCACTCTTGGCTATCCCTGCTCTGTTCTGGGCTATCAGCTTTGATTGCCAGCCCAGCTGCCTGCTGGATCCCACGCTAAGAAAGCTGAAGAGAGGCATTATGATCACCTCTTCCCACTTTCTGCATAGAAAGGTGGAATTTCAGTAATTTTTCTCTTTTAAAGGGACCAAGAACTTTATGTTCAATTCCTTTCTTCATCCCAAATTTCTAATTTTATTTCCCTCCTTTCTGTTTCTACCTATCCCCCCCAGAATGCTTTTACTCATAAGCCTCAGCACATTGTACAGCATATCTCCTTTGAGCAGCACAGCATGGGAGACCTGTAGATACAGACAGTATCCTGGAAACAGTTGGAGATTTCCCCTCCTCTAAGAATCCCTAAGGCATCCTCCAGAGCTCTTCAGAAATACCACCTCCTCATGCTGCCCCAGGATCCTGGAAAGGCAGGAGGTTCATAAAGGTGGAATTAATAGTACGAGAACACTTGTGTCAATTCTGTCCATGACAATTGAGGATGATCCAGGGAGCAGCAAATTTCTGCTGTTTGCTCCAGGATCTGCTGCTGCTGGATTACAGATGTTGGCATGGACACAACTGCCCAATCCTACCAGCGTTTATTTTATGGACATGCTGAAAACAACAGATTCTACACAGCTCCAGAACAACATTCAGAAGTTTGATGCCTGCTTTTTAAAGAAATCCTCCCAATCCCAAGAGTCTCAGGCATTTCAGACTGCCCAGGATAGGCAGCTTCTCATCCACCTTCAACTCTACTTTCCCTCTCCATATGTTTTCCAACCCTGGTGAAGATGCAATGACCAGAAATGCACAACACAACAAGAGTAGTCACACACTCACCCACTGCAATCCACTCAGTGTATTACTCAAACCACCCTAATCCTTAATCAGATTAATATTTCATGCTTCCAAAAAATAAAACAATGTGTACTACCTGCAGCAAGCAAGAGACCAGCTCATCAACAACAACCAAGTCAATGCCAGAGAGATGAATCCCAACAGCTCCACGCTGTGCCCATGCCAACCAAAAGGGGTGTGCCCGCTCACCTGCAAAAGAGTTTCTTTCACAAGGCAAAAAACCCACAGCACTCACTGTGCTCCCCAACAGCATGGCAGACACCCAAAAATCCCATTCGACTTCCCAGAAACTTTTCCCATTCAACTGGCAGCGTGCTGCCAGCTTCAGAGGAGTCTGGCATTTTTGGAGGATTGCAGAGAAGTACTCTGAGTGCACACTGAAGGCATCTTCTTCATTACGCTCACAGGTTGAATTACGTATTTAATTAGAAACTCCTTCAATGAGAAGTTGCTCAAGTTGAACATGGAGGATAAGCCCCACTTCACACAGGGAGGCAAGGAAACCCATGCTAGAACTGGCCACCTCTGTGCACCACCTCACACATACCACTAACTTCTCCCAGAAGCCGAAGCAAAGTGCTATTTTGCGCAGATAAACTTCATGTTACCTTTAAGCCAAATATTACATTTCCCACAGTTCAGAAACTGCATCTGTATGAAGCTGCTTTGATTCAACTTCCACTTTCAAGCCCTAATCTTCAGCATAGCTGTCAATTAGAACTGTTTGTTACCAAGTAATCTGCTCTATGCACCACATCGTGTCTGTCTCCTTTGAAGCCTTAATACCCACTGGTGAGGATGGCTTTGTACCAGTAGATCACTCATGAACCTTTTGTACTGCATTCAGATCTGGAGTTAATTCCTGCCAACAACCACACTGGAAGTGCTGGCCAATGACAAACACAAAAAGCTGTTTAGCATCATGGAGCCTCAAAGCTCTGTCCGCCACACAAAACCAGCATTTACGTGTTGAGAGAGATACAAGTAGAAAGTCCTTGCAGCACAAGGTCATGCCAAGCTCGCTGGAAGACTAAATTTAGCCACCTGTGCCTCAGGCAAGTCTGTTAGTTATGGGAAGCTCAGATACTGGTGTGGAGCACGGGTCCTAGGGTCAATCCCATGGAAGACTTCCATTTAATTGCAAATGATCTTGAAGCTATTAATGGGGAGCCCGATCCCAATCCATCAAAGAGGAGTCGTCTCTGAGTACCCCACAAACTTGCCACTGGGACACCATGATCCTGTTAGGGCTGGTTCACTTGAATGTGCATACTACTACATTCAGAGTCGGCAGGAAGAGCTCGGGAAGATTTACCAGATGGGGTTTCAGCACAAATATATTTTAAAACACCTCCTTAGCAAGCACATTTCTTCCCCTACCTCACCTCACACTACAGTTCTAACAGCTACACAAGAGCAGATAGACAAGAACTCAAGGATTATTCCAAGCTTTTGTAAATGTTAGCAAAGGCCGATTGAAGACAAGCCTTGGTTTACCAAAAAGTGTCTCAGCCAACAGTTTTGTCAAACATTTAATAATTTTCCAAGCCAATGAGGCAGGGGTGACTCAGCTTCTTCAACTGTGTTAGGTCTTAGGATCAGTATCAGCCACAAGCCCATGGAAGGACCACAGGACTCAACCAAGGTTTGATGCCTAGGATCACTGCAAGAATCTACCCACAGGAAAAAACAAGTTAAAGAATCTGGTTTCAAGACACCACTGCAGAACTTCTGAGCTGCCTTAGCCCTACAGGCCTTCCAGAGATGCTCAAGAATGTATTTTGATGCCAGAAGTATGTATTTTGATGCTCAAGTATTTTGATGCTCAAGTATGCAAAGCCAGGATTACCAAGATGACTGCACCAAGTCCAACCAGGCACTAGGTTTCTCACGTTAGATGTTGAGTGTATATGTTCCAAAAGGCATCTGGAAGTCACGCTCCATCCCCTCACGCCTCTGCAAACAGATGGTGACACAGAAGGCTACCTGAACATCCAACAGTCACCCTGCACATCACTGCTCTTACCAAACCTGGCCCTGGCCCTGCAGAGGCCCCAGCCAGGAGCAGCCATGACCCCTAGGTCCCCCAGACAAAACCTGTGGCTATCACCACAGCAGCCAACTTCCCCCAAATCCCCTGTCTTCAATCACCTTATCTCCTTAAAGTCGAAGCACCAGGAAGAACAGAACAAGTGGTTCCAAAACATCCTGCACCCAGTCATGGATCTTGACAGGCAAAGGCATTCTGGCATATCGAGTAACTCCTAACACTTCAAAGGGATAAAAACCACCAAGTACCAGCACTGAACCCAGCAAATCCACACAAAACCAAAGAGCTGTGAATTGTGTTGGAGCCTAATACCAGCCTTGGATTTTAACCACAGAATACCAGGGATCTGAGCAGAGATATTCCCCCCAGAGATGCAAAGCACAGCCCAGTGATGATTTACCACACTGGCATTGCATCTATCACAAGTCAAACTGAAGCCTCAGCGCTGCCAACACTGCACAGAGCTGCTTCAGAACAGGAAACCGGTCAAAACCTTTCCAAAGAGAGGACAGCTGGGAAGCAGTATCAGATGCCAAAGTGGCTACAGACCTGATGTCAGCTGCAAGATGATCATTTGGAGAACCCGAGGGCCTCCAAAGCATCCAAGCCAGCTCTGAAGGCAAGCCAGCTGAGGTAGGCTGTGGCTAGAAAAATGAGAGACTTTCAACCAGGGAGTGAAAATGATTCAGGGTGGGGAAGAATCATAAAATCATAGACTGAATTGGGTTGGAGTGGACATTAAAGACCACCTTGTTCCACCTCCTGCCATGGGCAGGAACACCTTCCACTAGACCAGGTTGCTCCAAGCCTCATCCAACCTGGCCTTGAACACTTTCAAGAACCTCACTACCTGGAGGAATGACACACAGCAGGTATTTTGGAAGCATTTATTTCCATCTAAGAAGTTACTTAAAGCACGTGCTGCCTCAGTCCCTTCTCCCAGCACAAACCAGAGTGCTGTGACCTGCCAAAAAGTGACAGCAAGAATGAGTCGGCATGAAACTCCTAAAGGCGAGACCTTTGAAGTCTAACCCGGACTTGAAAAGAGACAACTACAAAGCCTGTGGCCTCTGCTTCATTAAAATAAGATGTTAAAGGTTCTTAAGTTTCATTTGCTCATTGAAACTTGTTCTTTTAAGATCTAGGAAATAAAAATAAGCTTTAGAAACTAAACTGGTCTTGTGCATTACAAAGGAAGACAGTTACAAGGTAACTAAGGATAGCCAGGATCTGGCAGGATGGGATTGCTGCACAATGAAGCAGCTTGTTCCAACCTTGAGAAGAGTCAAATTCTTCCTTTACACTTGCCAGAACTGCCACCATCGATGAACAATATTAAAGCCGCATTTTAGAGAACTTCTTCTCATTTGTTGTAAGAGACCCAAACAGCAGTCAGATCTGGAGGGAATTTTGAGTGAGGAATGAAAGCTTGAAGAATCCAGCAAGTCTGAGAAACTTCAAACTGCTACTCTTCCAAAACCCATCTAAAGAATTTTATATAAGAGAAGTAACCTTAATGGCTGGGCTCAATGATCTTAAAGGCGATGCCAACCTGAAGTCAATGAATCTATGGTCAATTATATACCTGATTTAAATACCTGCTGAGTGCAAGACTAGACAGATGCAGACAGATTTCCTGCATTAGTTTTCCCTGTTGTGAGCCCTCCATTAATGTGAAGGATGACAACTGAAATTATCTGAATCTATCCTCTGACTTGTAACTCAGACATGAATGTGCAAAACAAAGGAAAGACTGAGTTTGGCTTATTTCTACAAACAAGGTATTACCTGTGCCAGAGCTTCACCACCCTCACAGAGAAGAATTTCTCCCCAATATCAAATCTAACTCTCCCTTCTGGCAGTGGGAAACCATTCTGCCTTGTCCTGGCACTCCAGGCTCTTGTCCAAACTCCCTCCTCAGTTCTCCTGGAGCTCCTTTAGGCACTGGAAGGGGCTCTAAGGTCTCCCTGGAGTCTTCTCTTGATGAACACCCGCAGCTCTCCCAGTGTGGCTCCAGAGCAGGACCCTAGCCCTTGGCCTCCTCTGGACTGGCTCCGGCAGCTCCACATCCTTCTGACACTGGATCCCAGAGCTGGAGGCAGCTCTGCAGGTGGGGTCACACCTGAGCAGGGCAGATGGACAGAATCCACCCTCTGCCTATACTGGGGGATCAGCCCAGGGCATGGCAGGGTTAAATCATGAACTGAACTCCACAGCAAATCAGTAAGATGGAAGAGACCATCTTTTCCAGCATAAAATAAATAGCTCCAGGAAACATGTCAGACAGGTTGGTTTCACATAGCTCAAATAGGTTTCTCCTACAACTTGATTTAACTAGCTTTGGCACTGATGCACAGCAATTCCTTGTGGGCTGGGAAAAAGGAATAGCTCTATAGGAAGCAGGTATTTCAGAATGTTCTTAACCTCAGCACAAACTGCATGAACTCCCCAGGCTTTATCACTAGACATTAAAACATGTATATAGGACAACAGCTACTCAGGATATTTAATAAATGATGTGGCCTCCTCTAATGCACCCCACACAATGTGGCCAACTCATCTAAGAGAGCTACAGTGACCTCAGGAAAAAGATTTGGGACTGCAGAGAAACCCTCACATCTTTGTAAACAGACACAATATTCCCAGCCTAAAGGAATGTCGTAATAAAACCATAAGGTGGGAAAAAAAAAAAAGAAAAAAAAAAGAAAAAAAAAGAAAGGAAAAAAAAATAAAAAAAAAAAGAGCAGGAGAGCAGAGGCAGACAGGAAAACAACTTTCCCATCTCCCCAATGAATATCCCTAATTCCTGCATTAAATGCTCAGAGTAGCAAATCCAAGCTATTCAATTGTCTTCCACAACACAGAAACTGTCAGCCTGATCTTGAGGGTGGAATCACTGTCAACTTTTCAGGCTATTAAGCTGTTCTCTGGAAGAGATTTGCTCAAAGACGAGCAAAGCAAACCAGAAGATTCAGACAGGTAAGAGACACCTATCCATTGCAGGAGATGGGCTGCTCCAAATGGATCTGACCGGAAGGAAGAACATATGAAAAGCCAGGAGAAAATGGTAATTTCACCCCTATTGAGTCTCATTGTTGCTTTTGCCAATTTCTAGGAAAAAAAAGGGATTGTTTAAAAGGTAGGGAGAGTCTGATGAACCAGAAATTAAACGGGCCATTTAACAAGGAGTTCAAATATCCCCTCCCTCAAGTGAAAAACAAAGGTGGAGGGGTGTCAATGTGGAACATAGAGATGAAGTAGGTATAACAATTCTGAGATTTTTGCACTTCACAGAATCGTAGAATGGGCTGGATTGGAAGGATCTTAAAGCCTATCTCATTCCATCCCCCTGTCATGGGCAGGGACACCTTCCACTAGCCCAGGTTGCTCCAAGCCCCCTCCAATGTGGCCTTGGACACTGCCACGGGTGGGGCAGACACAGCTTCTCTGGGAAACCTGTGCCAGGGCCTCAGCACCCTCACAGGGAGGACTTTCTTCCCACTAACCCATATAACCCCACCCTCTGGCAGTGGGAAGCCATTCCCCGTTGTCCTAGCACTCCAGTCTCTTGTCTGCAAGAATGCAGGCAGCAAAAGAGGAGGGAAGCATCCAGGGCCAAAATTCTTGCGGGGAATAGGAAGGCAACGAGCAAGACTTGTGTGACTGCATCTCAAAGAATGGCTCCCACACTCGGGCTTGGGTTCCTTAGGAACCGAGAAGGTTTTGGGACAACTGGAAGTCTGTGCAAGAACGAGGACTGAATGGATCAAAACAGCACCGCAACAGTGGCCTCTGCAATCAAATCAAAGGCTTCTCTCACACTGCAGAAGAGGAATAGAGAAAGCCAGCAGATCCAGAGAGAAGTATATCTGAGGAAGATGCATCTTTGGGGGGAAAGAAGGTGATTCATAAGAGCCTCATCTCCTCAAGAACTCCTACAGATGGGACAAGAATTAGCCATGTGAAAATCCACAGCTAGAAAAAAAATCAACAGAGTGCAAGTCAGATGGAAAGACAACAACAAGGCTCAGGAGTGTTTCTTCACAAATGGTGGAAGTCTGAAAATATAATGGAAAAACTCAAATGTCTGGTCTGCAAGTGAACATAGCAAGTTCATTCAAAACAGAGTGGAGAGTAGAGGAACCACTAGACATTAAAAAAACCCACAAGGACTAAGCAAACATTTAGAGAACCTAAGCTGACACCACCATTTGAACAACTCAAGTTTTTTGTGTCAACAAGGAATCCCCTGTAAATCAGAACTACAAGTTTAATCCAGAAAATCAGAGCCTCAGACAACGGAGCAGCAGCTGTCACACTGTCACCAGTGGGCTGCACAAGCGGGACATGTGGCATTAACCAGGCCCCACATCCCTCCATGTCACCAGAGCAAATGCCAGCTCAGTGTGTGTGCCACCAGGACCAAGCTCTTAAACAGCAAAAAGTGATTGTTCCCCAGGAGTGCATGAGAGAAGCAGCAACTCAGAACCATGGAATGTTTGGAAGGGAAGGGACCTTAAAGATCATCTTGTTCCACCCCCTGCCATGGGCAAGGACACTTCCTACAATCCCAGGGCACCCCAAATCCTGTTCAAACTGGCCTTGGACACTTCCAGGGATGGGGCAGCCACAGCTTCTCTGGTTAACCTGTTACAGGCCTTCACCACCCTCACAGAGAAGAATTTCATCTTAACATCTAATCTAAACTAATTCCTGCCTCCACCTTGGATGGCAGCTGGAATATTGGTGTGAGCCCTACAGCGCGATCTGACCAAGCAATCAAAGCCAACCCATATATACAGCAAGGTTAAATGTCCAAGAAGGAAACAAAATCTAAATTTACAAGCTTTTAGTAAGGAAAAAAAAAAGGGTTAGAAGCCACATGATCTATTATTGTGTTAATGATTCATCAGACAACATCTCCCAAAAATTAAAATTGTGTTTTGTACGTACTCTGTTGAGCTTGGCCATCTCCTCTCTCCCTGCTTGACCCCAGAAATCAAGCTTTTGGTGGTAAAAGATGATGAGGTGACAGCAACAGCCTCACTTGACTCCAGTGTCACACAGAAGGAGATGGGGAAGTGCCCTTGGTTAAAGCAGGTACCCAAAAGTCTCTTGGCCCAGCTTCGACAGAACAATTCAGCAGCATCTGGGCAACCCCAGGCAGCTGTGCTGGGCAAGACCAGCCTAAGTTGCTGCAGGGCTAATTATATTGTACAAAATTAAGCCATGTCCCAGGAGTCAGGGGCTGTTGTCTTTTTTACCCTTTTCCTTCTTCCTTTTGCAATGGACAGAGCACATCAACAAGGGAAAAGCAGCTGATACATTCCATTGAAAAAAGCAACTACATGGCAGAATCCATCAAAGCTCTCTGCAGAGAAAAACTACAGGATAAAAGGAAAAATCCGTCACGTACATAAATAATTGGTAAAAAGGGGGGAAGAACGTATCGCTGGTCTGTTTTGCAGCAGAAGGGACTCACCAAAGGATTCTGCTTGACACTGAGCTGTGTTACTAAGATGACAACATTTGCTACTCTGAATAATTCAGGATGAGAAGTAAATAAGAGCCATGACTCCAAGGAATTGCAGTAAAATCTCGTGATATGAGTGGGTGATACAATTCACAGAGCAGCACATCAGGAAAAACCACCCTAATGTCAACTTCAAGAAACATGACAGACTGAACTCAAGCCAACCCTGGGAAGCAGGACTACAGCAGAGTATTCTACAAAAACCATGATCCACACCAACACACTAATGAGCACAACATTTGTAATTACAGAGATGATAATATAGGATAAAATACCTCTAAAATACCTCTGAAGAGGTACCTGCACCATAAATATAACCCAGCACCTCTGTAAATGTCTCCCATTGCCCTGTGCCGAACCCCTCCTTCCTTACCTGTCTCAAGGAGGCTGGAGCAGAGCTGGCAATGACATGAGAAACAAGAAAAGACACAGGAAGTCTAAATACATGAGGACAATTCAGCCAAGAGACTACGAGGAATGGAAAAAGTATTTTCCTAAAATCATGAATATAATGAAGAGAAGCATGAAGGTTCCTAAATTCAACACCTGGCTCAGGGAGGTCATGAACTGCTGAGGAGAGAGAAATAAAGCACTATTTCCTTGGATTAGATCTGCTGGGATTGTGTTCTCCCCTCCCCAAGCATCTGCTCCTGGTTACCAGTGAGCAGGATACCAGGCCAAATGGATTCCTGGTCTCATCTGGTAGCACTTTTTAAGGCATTACACAGGATTTCATCTGTTAACCTGAAAATACACAGCGGCTGATTGCTTCCTGAGAGCTGCAAAAGGGAGCAGTGTTAGGACAGGGAAAGCAGCAAGTGGCTGTGGACTAGGATGAACTTCGGATCTTGCCCAGCTCACAAGTCCCCTCCCAGTGGAGTTCTGAACCTGTCTGAATAGCTTCCATTGGTGACTCCGGCATGGCAAACCAAGTTGTTGCCAATACAGAGAACTGGAACAACATGAAAACTCCTATGGAAGAGCAAGATAGATGTGCTGGAATGAGGCAAGATCACACACTTCAGACTTCACAAGAAACACTACTATGAACTGGGAAGCTCTTTAATCCAAGGAAAAAGAGAGACAGGGTATTAGCTTGTTCCAGCACAAAGAAATTCTGCATGGCACAGCACAGCATCCCAGAGAGCATTCCCCTGCCTTTCTGTGCCCTGCTCCCCTCAGGGATTAGCTTTGAGCAAACATGTGCAGGGAAGAGAGAGACAAAGAACACGGAAAAGAGGTCCTGCATGGTTTGAAAATAAGGAGCCAACAGCTGGGCTGAGCTTTCCAAAAGCACCAACGGAGAGAAGAGCTGATTTAGAGGAAGCAACTCTGGCATAAACACAGGCAGGTTATGTACCAGCCACAGATAAATTTATTGTGAGACTCTAGTGTGAGTTCCCAGCCCTCATGTCCAGAAAAACACAGCAAGGAGCCCAGACTGGCCCAAACTTGTGAGGACTTTTGGCCAACAATTGAAGACACACAGTTATAGACTTAGAGAGGAAAGCAGAGATGAGACTTTTCCCCCCCACCACCCAACAGTTCTTAAAGAATAAAAAAGGCACTAGCCAAGTCTAGAAAAGGTGATTTCAGGGCAGGAACTCTTTAAAGAAACACTTGTATCTGAAAAAAGCTTAGGTGCTTATGCAGGGTGTGAGTATAAAGACCTGATTTTATCAAGCCAATTGCCTAAAATTTTACTGGAGTCAGCAAGATTTTTGCCAAAAGACTGGAATATCAGCGGTGCCAGGGTGCCACTATACCAGCAGCCAGAACTTTGACATGGAAACTGAGATTTCCCCGGCAGCTCTCACCTCCACTCTTCGTAACTACCTCTGCATGTTTTTTTACTAATAATGCTTTTTTTCGTTACACGCCATGATATTTAAGTTCTTTTCTTATCTGGTCACACCTTGCCAGCGGTCACCTTCCTTGGACAAGAATTCCTGCTGATATTTACTGTTGGCAGAACCTCCAGCTCATCCCTGACTCCAAGAGCTCCAGTGTGAGCCTAGCTTCACATGGAAATAACCAGAGTTTGCATCTCTCTACAACAGCAATGTCATGAAACCCAAATTCTCTCATCAGTAAAACTTCACCATCCAGGTGGCACTTCCAGAACTTGAGCCACTGGCAAGCATTGAGAAATTTTGCAGCCTGAATCTCTACAAACTCATAACTCAAAGGCACCCCTTGTTTTTTTTTTGGGTTTTTTTGAAATTTATCTGTGGGAAAATGCTGCTAATATTCGATAAGAGCTTCTCAACAGGAACAAAGCTCATGATTCCCAGTTCACCCACCATCCTGTCCCAACAGAGACTGAGTTACCAGCACAGCACTGGGCCAGGGATGTAGAGATGGTTTATCTGGGTAAATCCCAGCTGGCAGCTGGGAAGCTGAGAGAAGGAAAAGGCAGGTCCTGGAGAACTTTGGGAGTGGCTGCACAAGCTGACAGGCATTAGGTCACTGGTAAAAAGAAAGTCAAGTCTGATGTCACACCCGTGACAGTGGGACTTCAGGCAGGTCACGGTGAGCCCAGAAACCAGAAATGAGGATGGCAGAAAATGCCACACAAAGTCAGGCATGGGAGGCAGCTCAACAGAGCTTGGACTCTGCTCAGAAGACTTTCCACGAGCAGAGAAGTCACTGTTGAGGAAAGCTAAAGGGGACTGTTGGTAGCAGTGAAACATTTGGAAGGGAAGATGTCACCCTCCCGAGGCAGTTGAGGCTGCCCCATCCCTGGAAGTGTCCAAGGCCAGCTTGGACGTGGTTTGGAGCGGCGTGGTCTAGTGAAAGGTGTCCCTGCCCATGGCAGGGGGTGGAATGACATGACTTTTAAGATCCTTCCAACCCAAATTATCCCGATTCCATGATTTGGATAAGACGACAAACCCCAACCCCTGGAGTTCCAGAGTGTGTCAAACAGCAAATGGAAATACTTCCCAGACGCAGGGGGGATATATAACTTCACACAAATGTGTTGCATACACCTCCTGTGACACAGAGCACTTCGCTTGCTTAGCCTGGGAACACCCCCACATTCAGCAGCTCCCAAGGCACCTCCAGCTCCTTCCCCGGCAGGTCCCTGCCCCGCACTCCCGGGACAGCCCCTCAGCTCGGGCTGCCACGTTCCCCCGACTCAAACCCCGCAGGGCAGCACCAGCCCGGCACCCCGAGCCCACACCCCGGGGGGAGCCGCGACCCCCGCGGGGTCCCTCGGGCCGCCCCACGGCGGCTCCTCCACCCGTTCGGCCGGAGCCCTTTCCGCCGCACCGTGAGGGCTGGAGCGCCGAGCCCGGCGGAGCCTCCGCGGCGGGCGGGCCTCAAGAACCGCCCCTCGGCCGGGCCCCGCCGCCCGCGCCCCGCCGCCGTACCTGCTCCGCCGGCGCTGCGCTCCCCGGGCGGGCCGGGCCGGGCTGGGCCGGGCCGGAGCCGCCACTGCTCTCCCCGCGCCCGCCGCAGCTCCTCCCTCACGGCGCTCGACGGGCACAGCCCGACCCGGCAGCGCTCGGCGCCGGCACCGCCCCGCGCGGCTCCGCCCTATGGCCGCGCCGCGCCCGCGCCGCTTCCGGGGCACCGCCGGCCTGGAAACCGCGTGGCGTTGGCAGGAGGAGGCGGCGGGACAGGGGGGGCTCCGCTCCCGGCCGGGCTCGGCATCGGCCGGGCTCAGCATCAGCCGGGGTTCAGAATCAGCTGGGGTTCAGCACCCTGCGGGGCCCAGCTTGGCTCTCCGCTGGAACTCAGCGTCCTCCGGGGCTCAGCATCAACCGGGCTCGGCACAAACCTGAGCTCAGCACCCACCGGGGCTCTGCATCCTCTGGGGCTCAGCTCAGCATCCCGCTGGGGCTCGGCATCCTCCGGAATTCAGCACCCACCGGGGTGGTCCCTTCCAACCCAAACTATTCCTTGATTCTATGGGAAAGGAGCAGAAACCCACTGGGGTCATCACCTGGATGCTCCCAGGCTGATTCTCGTGAAGAGCTTGGCATTTTCCAGATGGATGTTTTAAACCGACATATTCACAGAATCACGGAATCAAGGGCTGCTTTGGATTGGGAGGGACCTTAAAGACCATCTCGTTCCCTCCCTGCCATGGGCAGTGACACCTTCCACCCAACCAGGTTGATCATTCCTTAAAAGTGGTTAAAAACACTGTGAGGAAAACCTTCCTCCCTGGTGTGCAGGCCTCCAGCCTGGGGACAATCCCATTATCCAGCCACACACGTAACAGCTTGCCAGCATATGGGCCCCACCAAGGATGAACCACAGGTTTATTTGGAAAATGTATTCAGATCCAGAACTTAGGCATTAAAATTATTTACTTCCCCTACTACCTTATAATCCTGAGGCTGAGCTTGGAAATTTTTCCCTGATGCCATAGTTAACCTGAAAACAAGCCCAGTTCTAATAAAAAAGGACATTTCACTTCTGTTTTTTCTCTTTTAAGAGCTATATGCACTTGGCTGGCTCGGTATAGGTTTAATAAAGGCTTAATATTTCTTATTTAAACCTTTTGAGTTGTCAGTATCAAAAGCAGAATGTCTCAATCCAGCCACCTGAAAAGCCTGTCCTGGCAGCATCCTGTCAATTCCTAACCTGAGCCTTTGCTCCTCAATGAGTTTATTTTGCTTATTCTTTGTGCTATTGTCTGTAGGAAATAATAATAATGTGGATATCACAATATTGACAATATCTTTGATCAAAAGGAGAGGCATTTTTGTGATTTGGCTCACATTTTTTCTGCTCTGAACCATCTGGGCACTCCCAAGGAGCTTCTTAATTCTGAAAAATTATCATCAATTTTACTCCGAGTAGTTATTCTGCTAAATCCTATTGAACGTGTGGATTCTCATTATCCCTGTGATAATCCCTTGGGAGTTTATCTGAGCACCAGCCTGTGTGTTGAATTAAAGGGGGAGTCAAAGCTGACCCGAAAACATTTGGGGTGGATGTGGAGCACCCCTTGCCTCCTCATCCTCAGCCCTGACAGGTGAGATTCCAGCCCGATTCCCAAGCCTCTTTTTATTGCAGAAAGGAAACATCGTGCTTTCCTTCTCGCATCTCTGGTCGGGATGAAGCGGCTCTGGAGCTGGTGGGCAGGACAATTCCCCTTTGTCCAGAGCAGCAGGAAGGACAATGAAGCTGCTGTTGAGGATCAGGCACAGGGAGGCACCCCGACTTGCCAGCGTGGGCAGGGGGGACCCTGCAGACCTCAGATCCTTCTGAGTAATGTCCAAAGGGGAAAAAAACAAAGCCGAAGGAAAAACAAAGCTTAAAAGTGCAAGTTTTGGAAGAGGTGAGAGCAGAGGAGCGACTACTCATAAGGTACCGAGGTCTCACCCTTCTCTCTTCCAGTAGAAACAGCCCTGTAAGCACTCAATCCAGAGCAGGAATGTACATGAACAGGTTTGGAATTTTCCAAAATGAGTAGTGCTCTAGCAGGAGCCGAGTTTATCTCCCTTAACATAAACTGGCAATACCTGAACACCAAAGCACAGCAGGGAGGCTGCACTCCAGGGACTGGGAAGTCAACAGTCATGGCTATGAATTGGACATGGTCTGGTAACAGATTTTTTTTTTAGAAAAAGCCTTGAAAATCAGAAAAAAACTATGAAAAACTCATCCCTCATCTGGGGATGAGCTCCCTGGGATTAGGCGCTGGATTTCCCATGGTGGGGTAAGAGGTCGGCAGCCTGACAGCTGATGGCCCTGCTCCCCTCCCCTCTGTCTACGTCCCCATGGCCCAGACATCTGCTGTCCCCGCCGGCCAGCTGCCCCCCTGTGCAGCCCTGGCTGTGGGACAGCAGCAGGAGATTCTTTCTTCCAGCTACATCCAACAGAAATGTGCTGTCTGTCCTGTTTCGGATGTGAGGGGAGAAGGGGTCTGCCAGGAAAAGCTCAAAAGTGCTGTGGAGCAGCAGCAGTTTGTAATTATCCCTGTGGGAAGAAGGAAAAGCCTTAGGCTGTGGGGATGACATAGGATGGCATCTGTTTCATCACTCTCTCTTGCCCAAACAAAGATCATTTTGCCCCGTAAGATTTTAAATTCAATGTATTAGGCTCTCAGGAATTCTTATCTCCTAAGCACTTTGCTCACTTTGCAGCTGCTTTTGAAGCACCCAAGAAACACGTGCCCAGTTGTGCCAGCAGTGAACCCCTCAGCTCTCATTTGTGATGTAGGTATATCCAACATCCCCTGGGGAAAAGTGTGGGTGCCCTAGCCTGGCTCAAAAGGAGCTCTTGGACCTTCAGGCATGAATAGCAGGCTCAGCTGAGAACAGTTTATTGCTCATTAGTGCTCTCAGGGCTGTGATGTTCTCAAGGTCAGGGGTCAGATAAATAATATGGACTATCAGAAGAAAATTCCATGTGTTGGGATGGAAATAAAACCTGCTGGGGGGAGTGAGTTGCCCTCACTGTCCATTCCTGACTCTCCAGCAATTTGAGGAAGCCACAGGGCGACACACAGTGTCGAACACAGTGGGTGAATTTGTGATTTTGTTGAGGCCATTTCCAACACAGTGGGTGAATTTGTGATTTTGTTGAGGCCATTTCCTTACCTGGCATGATAACACAGACTTGGGAAATGAGCAATTCCAGTCTCTCATCCATACACCAATATATTCTCTTCACGTTTCCTAAATAAACTGGTCCTAGGCAGAAGGCGCCTGCTCTGGTCCCTGGCACAGCCCAGCGTTTGTAGCTGAAGATGCTGCTGACATCTATGGTCAGCCTGGGGAACTGGTGTTTAAAAGCCTTGGAATCACAGGCTGGATTGGGTTGGAAAACATCTTTAAATTCCTCTCAATACACCCCCTGCCATGGGTAGGAAAACTTTCCACTATCTCAGGGTGCTCCAAGTCACATCAAACTTGGCCTTGGACGCTTGCAAGGATGGGGCGGCCACAGCTGCTCTGGGCACCCTGTGCCAGGGCCTCACCTCCCTCACAGGGAAGAATTCCTTCCCAATATCCATCTAACCCTGCCCTCGGGCAGTGGGAAGCCATTCCTCCCAATCCTGTCCCTCCATCCCTTGACACAAAGTCCCTCTCCAGCTCTCTTGGAGCTCCTTTAGGCACTGGAAGGGGCTGTCAATGAGTTGTGGTGTTCATATCGATTTAACCAAATTATCATTGTTATAAAATAATAAGAAATTACCTCAGAAGTGAAAACTACTCTGAAGATATAAAAGTAATACTGACTGGGTTTCCAGCTGAGTGTTCTCCTCAGGAGATTCTCTGGACCACACCTCTTGCCCTAAGACTGTAGAAATCCCCTTTCACAGGGAAAACCAGTTAGGTGCTGTAACATTACAGCCAGTACAGTGATACAGCCAAATTATCCGTGAATTAATTTTCAACACGGTGCATGACCCCTCTTTACCACATTAAACTTCACTATTAATTGTTTGTAATATATTGTTGGACTGAAGCTCGTCTTGAGACTGATGGAAATCCTTCAGCACAGGTGTCAGCATAGGTGCAAACTCTCAGCGTTCTAAGATCCACACAGTGCCATTTTAAGGAGATTTTTATTGGAACAACAATAGCTGGGGAAAAAAAGCCCAAAAAGCAACCAGGCAAGCTTTTTTTTTTTTTTTTTTTTTCCTCTATAAGTCTGTTCTTACCTATAATTTTTATTTTGGGTTGTCTGAAGCTCCTGAGCTTTAGCAGTCTCTCCCTTTCTGATTTTTTCCCTTATTTTCAGAAGAGCTGGGTGCTATTCCTGTTTCCCTATGGACTCAAAGAGTCCAGCAAGGGCACAGCTGGAGCTAAATCAGCTCCAGCCCCAGGGAGTGTGGGTTGAAGGTCACCTTCCCATATTCACATTGGGGCAGGAAAGCAGCCAAGTTAACACCTTCTCCTGCATTTTGTTCCTATTAAAAACTCAGCTTTAGGACTGCAGGTCCTGACGGAAACATTTGGATTTTATCCATGAAGAGGGAGCATATTTATTTATTAGGGGCAAAAGCAGTTTAGTTGCTCCTGAATACCTAGTGTTGCTCTTTCCCGAGGCTCCCAGCAGGGTGGGTGTGTACCACAGGGGCACATATTTGATCCCAAGCATCTCCTGTGCCCCTCACATCCCTCTGCAGCCTCCTGTGTTCCAGCTCTGTTGGGTTTTATCTGTTTAATGATGTGTGAGAGCAATCCAGCACAGAAGGATGTGGAGCTGTTGGAGTGAGTGCAGAGGGAGCACCAAAATGTTCAGAGAATGGAGCAGCTCTGGAGGAAAGGCTGGGAGAATTGGGATTGTTCAGCCTGGAGAAGTTTCAGGGTTGCCTAACTTGGCCTCCCAGTGCCTGAAGGAGCTGGAAAGAAACATGTAGAGAGACTCTTTACAAGGGCCTGGAGTGCCAGGACAAGGGGGAAAGGGTTTCCCACTGCCAGAGGAGGGGGTTAGATGGGATATTGGGAAGGAATTTTTCCCTGTGAGGGTAGGGAGGCCCTGGCACAGGTTTCCCAGAGAAGCTGTGACTCCCCATCTCTGGGAGTGTCCCAGGCCGGGTTGGATGGGGTTTGGAGCACCCTGGGCTAGTGGCAGGTGTCCCTGTCCATGGTAACAGGTGGAATGGGATGAGCTTTGAGGTCTCTTCCAACCCAAACCATTCTGGGATCTGTGATTCAGGTCTCCATGAGCCTCCTCATCCTTCCCCCTTCCCACCTGGCACAGCCTGCATGGAGCAGCTGATGATGGATAATGGCTGAGGGAATGCAGGGATGAGCAGACCTGATCGGAGCCCAGAGGTGTTTGCTGTCTCCCAGGCATTTTTAGAGGAGAAATGGAACTGAGGATATGCTGGTTTGGCAGGTCAAAGGGACAGGAAAGAGCTGCCACTAGTGCCACCGTGGGACCTGTCACTGTGATGATGTTTTGTGTGGTGTCAGGGCAAAGAAATCTGTGGCTTGTTCAGATTTCCCCCCTTAATTTACATGATCTTTTAAAATTTTCTATTAAGGAGAAATCAATTCCTACTTCTCATTCAAGCTTGAACTGCTTTTCTGTAACAATTCTGCTTTTTATCAATAGAGCTTTTAGGAAGAGGTTTTTACAGCATTCACTGCTTTCCCACCAGGCTGACCTACGAGAGTTGCCACTAAATTCTCCTGATGTACTAAATTTAAATTTTAACATCCCCCTAAATTCCCCGGTTCATCTGCTCAACAATACTCTGATATTTCAGGGAGCTTCTGAGGAAGAGCCCTATCACAACGCCCTACTTGCTTCTTTCCTATTAATTACCCCCCCAAAGTTATGTGGCAACATTATAACAGCCCCAATAGCAAGTTTTATTTAGTTTTAGCCATTTATTCCTCTGCCAGCTTTCAGATTCTTTGGAACAACTAGCTTCTGTTAATTAAATGTCACCTCTAATCAGAGCAAGTTTCAGCTGCCCACCCACCTCTCCAGTGCCTTTCCAAATCCAGTTTCCCATCTTCGGAAAAAGAAATCTTCGTTAACAGCTTTTACTACAATAAAGACTACAATAAAGACAGGTGTGGGCTCAGAAGGCTTCAGTTTATTAAAAAGTGAAGATCTGCTTTTCAGAAACAGAACAACCACAATCATGCAAGTCTTAGACAAGCACAAGGCAGTCAGAAGATAAAAGACACAACCTGCCCAACAGGCAGGAGGAACTCAAGCAAACCAAGATGAAAATTAAACCGGTGGTTTACAATGAACATGAAGTGTCAAACAGTAAAAATTAATTAATTTATCCAGTGTTCACACCACCTCTCAGACTTTTAGTCTTGTACAAACGCTGAAAAGAAGCCATAAAAATTTGTAAAAAACTACAGTATTTTGTATCAAAACCAGCTAGAGTAGGAGGAGCATTTTAACATGAAAATCGAGGTCAGATCAGATCTCCTCTTCCTCCAAGCAGTCTCCATCTTCGGCAGGATCCAGTGGCAGGGGCTGAGCTCTGTAAGGAGCATTATTTCAGAAGCATTAGCAGAAACCAGCTCTGGTTTGAAAGGCTAACAAAAACCTTTTCCCAAAGCCCGTGTGACCCAAAAGCCTCAGACAGCACCCTGAGGCATCAGGACTGATGGGGGCTACTTTATCCCGAGTGCTCTGAGCCCAGATGCAGCTGCAGAGACATTCCTTCCAGACTGGAAAGATAACATTCCACACCAAGACACCCCTGGCTGGTCCCTGCACATCCTGGACCCCAAGGACTGCACACAGGTTCCACACTTCTCTTTGGAAGCTGCCTAACTCCCACCTCATGCCTGAGTTTCCACCTGACGAACTTATGGAACAAAAAGCTTGTGCAGTTGAGGGAGTACAGTTCTTGCTATTTCCAGAAAACACTAGGAAGCTGCAAATTGTTTTGGATGGGGAAACTCTGTGTTCTCTTCTCACCACCCTGATCTTTTTCAGCCTGACAAACTCCAAATTAAAGGGATGAAAGTTTTCCTGTGCTACAGCAAATGTTTTCTCATTCACCAACAGGTGGGGTGCACTTAAAAGCCTTTGTCTGCTTGTCCTGCAGGACAGTTTGGGGCTGATTCTTATGGGCTTCCCCTGGCAGTTTGGGAACACCTATATTTAGTGGAAAAATAGAGGTTCAACCCAGAATTCTCTATGAAAAACATTCTGTAAGACAACATCTCATACTGCTGCCTTTTTAGTTAGTAGTGCAGTCTACAGGTTAATCTCTGAGGTTTCAGCTTGGAGAAGTCATTCAATTCCCGGCACATGGAAGTTGTTAGTGCTCTCCTAAGCTTTTCCAGAACTTTACTCTGCTGGCAAAGTTATGTCTGAGCAGTGAAAACTTGCCCCAACTACCAGTTACTGCATCCATTTTCAGGAACCTTGACGAGGTCCCTGAAAACTTTGCTAAGAAGCATCACTTCCATGAGGATACAGAGGACAGCAAACACACTGTCAACTTGTCAGCAGCTGCTTGCCACTACTAACATGGAGTTTCAAGGACAAAAAATGATCACAACTTGCTCCCCCTAACTTATGCCTCATCTTGCCCAGCACCCACTCCAGGCCGCTGGTCCCAGGCGTGTCTCCGTCGGGATCCCGGTTCTCCTTGGATGGGAGCTTCAGGAAGTCGCTGATACCCCTTTGCCAGGCGGGCACCGGCCTCACACAGACCCGGTTCAGCCCCACAGGGCGCCTGTCACCTGCGAGGAGCGCGATGTCACTGCTGGGGAGCCAGGAGGGGAGGAGGAGAAGGGAGGGAAATACGGGAAAAGAGAGGGATGAAATAAAGGCAGGGGGGAAGGCAGGCAGGGGGGAAGGAAGGCAGGCAGGGGGGAAGGAAGGCAGGAAGGAAGGAAGGAAGACGGGAAAGGAAAAGGAGGAAGAAAGGGAGAAGGAGGGAATTAAAGAATAAAGAGCGCAGTGAGGGAGGGAAGGAAGGTCAAAGGGCCGAGCTCCGCCGCGCTCACCTCTCTTGCTGGGCAGCGGCGTCCCCGCGTTGATGCTGCAGGAGCCCAGCGCCTTCCGGGGAGCGCGGGCAACCAGCACTGCGGAAACAACGGGACAGCTTGGGGACAGCTTGGGGACAGCGTGGGGACAGCGGTGGCACTCGGAACTCGGCGGAACCCGGCTCAGCCCATCCCGCCCCGTCCCGGTCCCACAGCACCGCCGGCCCCGCGGCCCCTCACCCTTGCGGAAGGCTCCTCCACGCTGCTCCGCCTTGGTCCGCGCCATCCCGCGCCGGCAGTGCCCGGGCCCGCCCCGGCAGCGCCATTGGCCACAGCCCGCCAATGGAGCGCGGGGCCGCCCTCGTTCCGCTCCCCTTCCCGCTCCCCTTCCCGCTCTCCTCTGCCCGGGCGGGATTTTGGGAAGGAATTCCCTATGGGGGCAGTGAGGCGCTGGCACAGGTTACCCGCAGGGTCTGTGGCTTGCCCGTCTGTGGAAGTGTTCTGGAAGTGGAAGGCCACGCTGAACGGGGCTCGCAATAACCTGGTCTAGCGGACGGTGTCCCTGCCCATGGCACGGGGTTGGAATGGGATGGGATTTACGGTCCCTTCCAACCCAAACTGTTCCCGGACTCTATGAACCGCTCCCGGAACGGTCGCTCCGCGGCCGCGTTCCTGGCGGGAAGGGAAGGGAAGGGGAGGGGAGGTGTTGGGCGGTGCGGCGCCGTTTCCTGTCCCCCGCGGAAGATGGCGGCGCCCAGCGCTCTCCTGGCCTGGTGCGTCCAACACCTGCGCGGCGACTTCGGGCTGGACGTGGGCGAGGACGTGGTGAGGTGAGCGGGGCCGGGGCCGGTCGGGGCCCTCCTGCCCTCTGGCAGGGGCTCCTCGGTCCAGCACGGAGGAAACAGGGCGTGTCAGAGCAGTTGTTGGGAATCTGTGCCCGGGGTTGTCGCTCGGCTGGAGATTTGGGGAGAAGTGGCGGGGGAGGGAGGGGGGATGTGGGGGTCACAGAATCACAGATTACTCTTATTTGGGAGGGATCTTAAAGGTCATGTCGTTCTGTCTCCTGCCACGGTCTTCCATGGTCTCCACAGAAAGCTGACCCGAAAAGGGAAGATAAATGACACAGCTGTGCGATGAGACCACTGGGTTAGACCTCGGGACATCCGTCCCCTCACCCGTTTTTATCCACTCCGGCCCCTCGTAGGTACATACTGTCAATCACAAACGAGGATGAGATCCGGGAGTACGTTGTTGACCTTGTTCAGGGCACCGAGGGGAAGAAGAGCTGGTTTGTGGAGGAGCTGCTGACCAGGTGGAGGAAATCTGCCCAGCTGCCCCCTGAGCCTTTCCCGGCGTATCGCAAAAAGGACGGTGAGCGGTGCAGAGCGCCCTCGGATGAGCTCGGTTATTGCGGTTACAAACAATTCCATGCACAAATCCCTCTATGGATACTGGTTCCGTTCCTGACTGTCGGGACAGTTTAAAGCCCGTTTTCAGTCATGAAAGTAGAGCCCAGGGCCATCTTTCCCCTGCTGGCACTCACCCAGCCTCTCTCTGTGCTTGCTCACGCTTCCAGAGGCTCCGGAAGTGCCGCGGGCTGGGGACCAAGGGAAGAAAGGGAAACGCAAAGGGAGGAACAAGCAGGAGACTCTGGCATATGCTGAGCCCAGCGCTCACAGGGAGGAGGTGAAAACCCCACTGGACCTGGCCAAGGTGAGTGTGGGGGGCATGCCAGGGAGGCTGGGGGTCACTGGAAAGGCTTGGAACCTGGAGCCTGCGGGAAGAGGGTGTCAGATGCTGGTAAAGATGGGATTGGAAGGCGGAAATGAGTGTCAGGCTGGGATGCCCAGGTGGGCATTGCTGAGGCTGCACCTCAAATCCTGGGGTCAGTTCTGGGCCCCTCACAAGAAAGACAGTGAGGTGCTGGAGTGTGTCCAGAGGAGGGAACAGAGCTGGGGAAGGGGCTGGAGCACCAGAGGTGGCTGAGGGGGCTCAGCCTGGAGCAAAGGAGGCTCAGAGGAGCCTTCTGGCTCTGCACAGCTCCCTGAGGAGAGCTGAGCCGTGTGGGGGTTCACATCTGCTCCCTGAAAACAAGGGACAGGATGAGAGGAAATGGCCTCAGGCTGTGCCAGGGGAGGTTTAGGTTGGATATGAGGGAAAACTGAATAGAAATGGAGGTCAGATACTGAAATGGACTGTCCAGGACAGTGGTCACCATCCCTGGAGGGATTCAAAAAACTTGTGGATGTGGTTCCTGGGGAGGGAGGAAGGAGGAAGAGGGAAAGGAAGGGAGAGTTAATGATGGGCCTCTGTGATCTTGGAGGCCTTTTCCAACCTAACCATTTCCATGTTTCTGTGATGTCCAGGCTGGGTAGAAAAGTTGTGTCTGTAACTGGGAGTAAAATAATCACCAGGTAGCAAATATGCCAGCATGTATTTTTCTCCCCCAGAAAGCCTGAGAGGAGAGAGCAGATGAAGGAAGTTGAAGCTGTAATTAGGAATAAAAGGGATTTCTTTAAATCAGATATGAGGGTGGGGAATTTAAGCCATCAAGTGGTTAGAACATCCTTTTCTGCTGTATTTAAACTATCTCAGTCACACTGATTAAAGCTTTAATTAGTAACTGAAATACTTCAGAAAGAAACTGGAATAAGAGCATAGAAACACTAAAACCTGAGAAATGCTGCTATTCCTGAGTAAGGAGTGGAACTTGAATTCATGTTTTTAAATGCAACTTTTTGGAGCAGGGAGGGTGCAAAGGCTGAGATTGTTTGTAAAACTGTTTATAGGATAAAACACAACATTTTTGAACTGGTGGGTTAAAAGTGGACAGTGATGTTCCGTCTCCTTATAGTTATCTTCTAACTTAATTAAAATTAAAAAAAACCCAAACAATTGAGAAAGATCTGCCAAAGTCACTTTATCTTCTTTTGGGTTTTTTTGTGGTGGCACTGTTTGAATCTGGCAGTGGCACTAAAACCAGTTGGGCTTTACTGGGGGGACTGGAAATGCTGCATCTGCTTGTTACTAAACCAGGTTGAAACTCAGAAGTGAATCATGAAATCACTGAGGCCAGGCCATGGAAAGTGGAACAGAATTTATTTTACAGCTCAGTACTTGAACCCTCCTGCGTGCAAAACCTCCGCTGAGGTGGCTGTGCCGGGTGGGACTTGAGGAAGTTGCTGGGAGGTGGCAGGGCTGTGAATGCAGCAGCTCTGCTGCCACCACCAGCTGTGTCTGGGGTCAGGCACACACAGGGTGCATAGGTACAGACACAAAGTAAATAATCCTTGGAAATGAACTTGGGAGCAGCTGAGCTGGTGTTTGGAGCTGTTAAACAGGTGTGAGACTGTGTGGAGCACAGAAAGCAGTGCTTGCTGTCCAAATCCCAGCAGCTCCAGCTGCCATGAATGAAACTTCAAGTGCATCCTGGTGTCCTTACTTTGTTTGGATTCCTTGGAGCTTTTCTGGCAGGCCTGAGCTTGTCTTTCTGCTCAGTCTGGGGTCTGGTCCAAGTGTCACTCCAGTGAGGCAGAATGCTTGTCTGAGCCTCCCGGCCTGCCTGGGGTCAGTGCTCGCTCTCTGCTGCCAGTGCTGCACTGAGAGTTCAGTTTGTTTATTTTTATCTACCCAGGCCCAGGAGAGCAGCAGTGGAGTCAGCAGCAGTAGCATTTCCTCCAAGAAGAAGCCCAAGTACGTGAGCCTGTACACAAGGGAGGGGCAGGACAGGCTGGCCGTGCTCATCCCGGGCCGCCACGCCTGCGAGTGCCTGGGCCAGAAGCACAAGCTCATCAACAACTGCCTGGAGTGCGGACGCATTGTCTGTGAGCAGGAGGGCTCTGGGCCCTGCCTGTTCTGTGGGGCCCTGGTGAGTAACCCCAGAGTTACTGCCCTGCTTGGACCTGGAGAGCTTGGCTGAATTAGCCCTTTAGACACAAGTTCCTCTTGCAGATTTCTAAAGCAGGTTAGCTTTATGGTTTCCACCATAATTTACATGGTTTTGGGGCTTGTCTGGTTTCTGACAGCCTCCTGTGTGTCACACCAGTGTCCAAAATCTCTTCAAGGCTTCAGCCCCATCCCGGACACAGCCCTAGTCACCTTGTCAGGAGCAGTGCCCTGCTTTTCCTTCAAGTCTTGCACAACAGGGATCCTTTGGGATACCTGTTAACACCCAGATTCAGTTCAAAGGGCACCTTTTGAAGAAAGGTGACAAGTTATTGATGGCAGAGGAAATTCTTCATGTGAGAGGAAAATATTAGTTGGGTAGAGCAAAATGTTTGAAAGCATCTTGGTTGCTATTTTGAAAGATCAGTGTAACTCCCAGTGGCCAAGAAGGAGAGGAAAAACTGAGTTAAGGGTTGTGGTTCTGCCTGGGATGGTTCTGAGCTCTTGTCCTTTGAGCTCCGTCAGCTACGTGTCCACCCACAGAACAGGGAGAGACCAAACTCTACATTTCTCTTTTAGTAAAGAACAGGCTTCCAGGGTTCTTCACATGTCAGTCGGGAAGAGAAGGAGGTGTGGATTGTCACTGCCACTTCACGCAGCCTGAACTGTTGTCCAGGGCTCTGAAACTGGTCAAGCTGTGACATCCTTCCCATGTGATGTCCTTCCCATGTGATGTCCTTCCCAAGCCTTCATTTCCTTCTTTTCCTCAGGTGTGCACTAAAGAAGAGCAGGACATTCTTCAACGGGACTCCAACAAGAGCCAGAAGCTGCTGAAGAAGCTGATGGCAGGTCAGTAGCTACTCCATACCTGCAATAGAATGAATCCAAATGGTTTGTGTACATTATTCCCTTCAGGCTTCACTGAGCCACTTGGCCTCGTTGCTGCTCTTTGTCTGTGATAGGCATTAAAGGGATGGATTGGAAGTTGGTTCCCTGGATCCTCCTGCAAGCCCTAGGCAGCATTCCCGGGCTTCAGCAGAGGTGACAGTGGCGAGTGTCAAATGGCAGTGTGTGGTGTCCTTTCCCTGAGGCCCCAAGGCTGCTCATTTGTCATTCCAGAGCCAATCACACGAGCTGGATCATTGTAGCAGGCCTTGAAAATTAGGATAAGTCTCCTGTGGAATGTGTGCTGTGGAAGATGAAGTGCTGCTGTCTGATTTGCTGGGCTTAGAGAGGAGGTGGTTAATATTTTCTAATGTCTCTTCTTGTCTCACACTTACCTTGGGAGCTAAAAATAGGAACAGAGCCAAGGAAAGCAAGAGGAAATACTATCCAGTGTGCCAGCAAAGACCTGTGCTTTGTGGGGATGTTTGTCTGGGTTTATCTGAACTACAGCCAAGGTCATGGTGTTGTTGAAGAACTGGGGAAATGTTTACTCTAGATCTGGGCTTCTCCTTAGAGCTGTGGAGATGGCAGGAGGATGGAAGTCCTTGAAAGCAGCAGCCAGTCTGTTCCATCCTTCCAATACAGATGCCAGCGTACTTCAGGATCCCTTTTCTTTCCTGTTTTATCTCTTTTCCCTCCAGTCCTTGTCAGCTCTTGTTTTGTTATCTGTGTAGGTAAAAGCTGGAATGTGGTTTGCTGTTTTGTCTTGGGAGTAAAAATTGTGGATCAAAGGGAAATACAGGCAATTGTTTCCCTGAAATGAAGGCATTGCCCAGTGTGGTGAAATATACTGGTTTGTTCCATCATGGCTTGGGTTCAAACTTTTTGTGGTTTTTTTTGGTTGTTCCCTGTTGGTTGGTTGGTTGAGTTTGGGCCCCTTGCTGGGGCGGGTCAGAAGGAAGAGCAATTGCTGAGAATAGATTTCTCCATCTCTGGAAACAGCTGGTTTGGGGAGTCTGGTGTGGTATGTCAGAATAGGGTATTGTTTGTGGGAGGCACAAACAGCAGCAGAAGGCTCCATGTGTCCCTGGAATCTGTCCTGGGCAAGAGGCTCTTTGTGGGGGTAACAACATGTGGGAAGGGTTTGGCTTTTAGGAGGGGACTCCTAAAAAATCTGGGGTTACTGCTGAAGAAGAAAAGTCTCCAGACCTTAGAGGCCCTTGGTGCCTAGAGGGGCTTATGAAAAGGAGGGAGAGGGACTACTTAAACGGGCAGATAGTGATAGGACAAGAAGGAATGGTTTTAAACAAAAAGACGAGAAATTTAGATGGGAAATTGGGAAGAAATCCTTCTGTGTGAGGGTGGTGAGGCTCTGGCACAGGTTTCCCAAAGAAGCTGTGGCTGTCCTATCCCTGGAAGTGTTCCAGGCCAGGTTGGATGGGGCTTGGAGCGCCCTGGGATAGTGGAAGGTGTCCTTGGTGTTCCACCATGGCAGGGAGTGGAATGAGATGAGTTTTAAGGTCCTTTTCAACCCAAACCATTCCATGATTCTATGGCCCGAGGCCCGCGGTTGGTGACGGGAGGAATTTTGACTGCCGAAATTGTTAGGGAAGGGTGAAGGAGAAGCAAAGACCAAGAGCTTCTCCCTAAACTCTACCCAGACTTTATCACTGTGATATTTAATTGGTTCCTCCTCTTAGGAGAAAGGAGTCTGTGAAATGGGCTTGAGGGGAAATTTTTGCTTCAACCTCCCTGTAAAGATGCTGATCTTGCTGCAAAGCTGTACTTTCAGCTCCTGGCATGGCATTTAGTTTAGAGGGTGTTTCTACAGCCTGGCCCACCCAAATGGCTTTAACACACTGACTGCTGAGCTGTGGTTTGTTTTGTGTCTCAGGTGCCGAAAGTTCAGGGAATTTGGATGCCATAAGCAAAAGCTTGCTGCCTCACCAGAATATGAGACTCAAATCAGGCCTGGAGATGGCTGTGAAGCACAAAGACAAACTGTTGGAATTTGATAGGACAAGGTAAGATACTAGATTGTCCTGAATAGCACAAATGACCTGGCAGGTGAGGTGCCTTTAGCAGAAACATTGGGAATTCCTTCTAAAACCCAGACTGCAGCCACAGACACCTTAACTATGGCATTTAGTGATACAGGAATGAGTCTCTGGAATGGATCCCATTTGGGTGTCCTTGCCATTTGTCCCTGACAATCCAGCTCTCCAGAGAGATGGGAAAGGAGTGGGTTGTTGGGTGGGTTTGGGGCTCTGCCGTGGTCCCACCATGCTCATCTCCTGCGGGCGTTGCTTTCCCAGCGTGCGTCGGACCCAGGTCATTGATGACGAGTCGGATTACTTTGCCACGGACTCCAACCAGTGGCTCTCCAAGCAGGAGAGGGAAGCGCTCCAGAAGAGGGAGCAGGAGCTGCGGGAGCTGCGCCATGCCTCTCGGCTTGCCAAGAAAATCACCATCGACTTCGCTGGCAGGCAGATCTTGGAGGAAGACAACAGCATGGCTGAGTATCACAGCAAGTGAGTGAGGGCTGGCAGCGTGCCCAAGAGCAAGGAGGTGCAAATCCTTGTGGAGAGTGGTCTGACATGCCTGTTAAAGCTGCCTGGGAAAGAGGTGTTGCAGAAGGCCTGTCTCAACAGAACCAATTCAGCTCAAATTCACACCAAGCGGAGTTTCTGTGCTAGAGAGCAGTGACTGCTCAAACTGGAAATCAGACTGAGCAAGGAAGTCATGTGGGGGGAATGGGGCAAAAAATGCTTTGAGTCAGAGTGCATGGGAGACGTTCCCAGGGGAAGCAGGGGATGTTCATCCCTCTCATTTCTGCTTGCAGACTGGATGAGACCATTGAGGCCATGTGCTGTGGTACATTGAGCAAGCCAGCCGGGAGTCCTGGGGCAGAGATGACACCAAACTCTGGGGTTTTGGTGAATCCCCGTCTCCTCCAGCCTGCTCCTTTGGTCAGTAGGCTTCAGTGGTTTATTTTAGAGTATTGACTAATTTTGGGAGAGTTCAGCTTGAGAATTGTCAATTCCAGCACATCTGTAGAACCTCAAGATCACAGGATGGTTTGAGTTGAAAGGGACTTTGAAGGCTGTCTCATTCCATCCCCTGCCGTGGGCAGAGGGACACCTTTCACTAGATCAGATTGCCCCATCCAACCTGGCCAAGAGCACTTCCAGAGATGGGGTGACTTCTCTAAGACAACCTGTTTCAGCATCTCACAACTCTGACAGTAAAGAATTTCTCCCTAATATCCAATCTAACCCTGCCCTCTGCCAGTGGGAAACCATTCCCCCTGTTTCCCCTTGTTTCTCAACCCCTCTTTCCTCCCCTGTGTCCCTCACTGGCCATCTCTGCTTGGGATAGAGAAGGTTTGACAATGCCCTGCTCCTGATGGGTTGGTTTACTGGAGTTGTAGCATCCTGCCTCCTTTTCAGGAGTGCAGAAGAGTTTCTGAGAGTCAGCCTAGGGCCGTGTCACCCTTTCAGCTCTATTTTATGAAGCCTTTTCTGCCAGATCCCCATTTTCCAAAGGGCATAAGGGTAATAAAAGGAAACTTCAAGTAGGATGTGCACGTGACACACATTACTCCTGTAGAGGTGCTAACCTTTTCCCTGTTTCTTTTGAACTCTCAAGTGGGTGGACCAGACGGGTTTGCTCCCACAAAGGAAAACTCTTCGTTCCACGGAGGCTGGGAGCGAGTGTGGCTCGGAGCGGAACAGGCTGCGGATTCAGGACCGAGAGCTGCAGGAGATCTCGGATGATGGTTGGTGCCTCAGCCTGCACCAGCCTTGGGCTTCCTTGCTCGTGAGAGGAATCAAAAGGTGAAGGTATCCCAGGCAGCTCCTGCTCCACAGGGAGCTGTGTTTCACAGGGAAGTTGTGTTTCTCAGAGGATCTCTGTGAACCCGCTGGCCCTGTGCAGTGACTGATACCTGTGATAGCTCCACGTGTGGAAGCTGTGCTTTCCTCTGCCAGTGGCTGGATAGGTTTAGGAGCTGGAGAATCTTTTATTTTTATTTTTTTTTTGGGATAGTGGCTAACCTGTAAGGAACAAGTTTCTTCACAGTGGTTGAATGTAGAGAGAGTCTGAGATTTCACTGAGATTACTATAGCTGGGGTGTTCCTGTGTGGAATTTGAAAAGCAGATAAGGTAATCACTTGAAATATGTTCTGGGTTTTTGTTCAGCATAAAGAAGGCAACAGTGGCACCAGCCTTTGTTTAAAAAAACCCAACCCTTGCCCTGCCTTCCCCCCCTGGGCTGGGAATTGGGTTACAAAAAAAAGTTGCTACTGTTAATAGTGAACAAAGAATCTTCTTTAGCCTTTTTTAGCCTTCACATTTCTCATTTTGGAGACTGAAGCCTTTTCTCTTCCCAAGCTAAAGATGCTGTAAATCTTTATGTGCCTGGATTCTTCATCTGGGTGTTCTGGGGGTGCTCCAGCCACTCAGGTACAGCTGCAGAATTCCAGGAACTCCAGACAACTGTTCCATGCATTGCTCCCTTGATTGTTCAGTGTGACTTTGGGAGCTTGTAAGGGACTCCTGTAAGCAGGTTGTCCTGTAATTGTGTTCTGCTGGCCCTGCTGGGGATTGCTGTCCTCTAAAGCCCCGAGGACACGCTCTGCTTTATTTGTGACTATTTTTTTTGTCTGTCTCAGATTTTCCTTGTGGTCCTGACACATTACTTGAGTTGGGATAACCAGGGCAAAGCTTAGCAGCAGGAATTGACTATATTTGAATGAAAAATATGTCCATGTGGGTGATTTCTGCTGAAGTTTTAGTCCTACATTTTCCTCTGTTCTTTAGGGTGGAGGGCAGGACCTGGTACACATCTCATCGAGGGAGGTTATGGATTGCAGCTACCGCTAAAAGACCTTCCCCTCAGGAAATCTCTGAACTGGAGGCCACCTACAGAATGCTGCTTCAGAAAGGTGAACTCCTCTCCTTGGTTCTTGGAGTGATTTGGTACATTGAGCCACGTAATGAGCAATGTCTGAAATCCCTCTCTGCTGAGCAGGGAAAGCTATATATAAAATTAAATTTCCCAGCCCTAGTCCTTCATGGGGAGGATCCTGACCTGGAAAAGACACAAAAAAAGCGTTAAAATGGCTGTATGTGTTCTCGTGCCTCAAAAGGTAGAGGTGCCTGGAGGAGAGGGAAGGTGTCATGGGGTGACCACAACAGAAGGGCATTTGGGGATTGGAAGACCCCAGCTGTGTGTGGGAATATAGGCTCCCTGAAGAGAATGTTTCTTTGCTGCAGATGTGGAATTTCCAAGTGATTATCCCTCAGGATGCCTCCTGGGCTGTGTGGACATGACTGATTGTTTATCACAAGAGCAATTTCAGGAGCAGGTGAGTACAGAAATGAACCTTTCCATGTTTGCATTAACCAGCAGGTTTTTAAAGTGGTGGAACTTGCCTCTGGAGAAGACCCTGAGTGGAAATTTCAGATTGTGTTGAGAAGACACAAGTTACTGTAGGGATTTATGTGGCAGAGGACATGAGGGGGCCTGGCAACTCAGGACAGGATGGAAACATGGACAGCTCTGCCACAGTGGTGGTGCTGTGCTGTGGGACCTGTGGTGCCAGAGACACTGGTTGCCCTGGTATAGGAAGGAGTTGCTTGGCCTGTGTGGAGGGATTGTGGTCCCTAGCTGCTGGATCTGCCTGGTGCTTCTTACCGGAGCTGGAGGTCACAGTGACCTCCCTGCTGATGTCACACTGGCCTAGCTGGTGAGTGTTGTGCCCTGCTTGGGGCATTGAGTGATCTGGAGACACAGCCATGGAAGGAGGGAGCTCTTTCCCACCAGGGAGGATGGGCAGGAGAGCCACAGGACTACCTGTAGTGAAGCAAGGCTGGAAGCAGGAGTCTTTTGAGAACTCTCAACCCACAGAAGTCTATGGGTGGTGATGATGATGATGATGTGTGTCCAGATGTGCTGAGAGCATTGGCAGGTGGCCTTGTGAGGCCACTCTTAGCTTGGGATGGTTGTGGAAGCCAGGAGAGGACCCTTTGTAACTGCTCCACCTGTGGTTAGAAAGGGAAGGAAGGATGGTCTGGACACTTTAGGCCAGTCAGCTTCACCTCGTAGAGAGATTGCTCTTAGAAGCCAATTTTGGGCACAGGGAGGAAGAGAGGATGTTAGGAACAGCCTAACTTTTTCATAACATAGGATTTACCTAAGAGTAAACTCATGCTTGACTAACCTGATGACCTTCTTTGATGCAATAGATAGTGGCGAGTATCTATTAACTTGCAGTCCTGGAGTAGGCACAAATCCCAGAGGAGTCATAGCCAGTAGAATATTATTCCTCTTTGCACTAGTCAAACCACATCTGGAATACTTGGGCCACCATAAATTGTTGAAAACCTGGAGCAAATCCCATGGAGACCACAAGGGTGGTTAGGGGCTGGAGCCCTGTGAGGAGAGGCAGGAGACAGAGAAGTCTTCCACTACGTCAAGGAGATTATTGGGAGACAGAGCCGGGCTCTGTGTTGACATACATGGCAGGTGGGTCATAAATTGAAAGGGGAGGGTTCAATGTGGCTTAAGGAAACAAATTACCATAAGGATGGCCCAGCAGTGGGGCAGGCATTGCTCAATGGGTTGAACAGTCTTCATCTGGGAAGATTTTCAAGACCCAAGAGAAAAAAGCTGTGGGCAGCCTCACCTGAATTCAGTGTTGGCCCTGCTTTGGTTGGGAGGTTGGCCTAGAGACCTTCTGAGACCTGGGCCTGATGCTGTGACTGACTCCATGCCCGAAATCTGCAGCAGGAACTTTTCTTGGGGTGTGTTTGATGGACTTACAAAACCTGGACTTGGCACCAAGCACAACACAGCTGTTCTGATCCCACCTCATCCCTGCTTACTCCACTGCCCCTTGTGCGTATCCAGTTTGGTCTGGTGGGAATCACCAAACCATGTAGGGCATGATAGTGAGCCATGACCATTTTGTGAGGTGGAATAGATGGGTTCCTTGGGAAGGATGATCTTCACAGCATGATCTTGCTGTGAAGAGCTGGAGAGGCAGCAGGAGTTGGGGCTGTCGTTCAGGAAGTGCTCCTCTGGCTTTCCCAAACCCTGTGAGGTTTTTACCTGGGAGAGATGCCTGCAAAAACAGGGAGTGTATTTCTGGTGAGGCTGTCTCTTAATCACAAGAAGAAGGCAGAGGAGTTAGAGTATGAGCAGCAGAGGGAGCTTTGGGACTGGGATACCATGAAACCTCCTGGAGTTTTTGGCTTAGTATGGGAGCAAGCCTTGGGAGAGCAAGAGGAAGGGGCACCAAGGCTGGTGTGGAGCTCCTGTGGTGGAGGGATTTTCTTTTGTAGCATCCACTGACTGGCAGTTTGGGCTTCAGTGGAGATTCCTGTCCATCTCCTGCTGTGGTGGAGAAATAGATCTTGGTCTCTTACAAGTATTTTTCTCTTTGTCACAATCCCTCCTCTTTGTAGATGTGTTCTTCAGGTATTGGTAGAATGGTTGGGACAGCATCTCTGATCTGGAAGTTGTGCTGTAGGTAACTAGCTTTAATCTTCCCATGAATTAGCCACATTAAAGAATTAGTCACATTCTCTGGAAGTCCCTCCCAGTTTCTGGGCACTGCTTGGCTGCAGAGGCACAGTAGGCAGAGCACTGTATTCCAGGAGCACCATTATCCAACCTGTTAATGACAGATTTCCCTTTCTCCTCAATGCTGAGGCATTTCCTGGGTTGTATTTCTCTGGCTTTTTGCTGCTCCCGTATTGCAAACTACTCATAACTCCTAATTTCCTCCTTGTTAGGGTGATTTTGTCTGTTTTTCCCAGGATTCCTTTAAGTAGTGGTAATTTCCCTCGCTTGTGAGCTAAAATCCAGAGATGTGAGCCTTTCTGCAGTTGCTTTCTGAGAAAATACCTGGTTTTTTGGGCTCTCAAGAGCAGCAAGTGCATCTGAAGGAAGCTGGGCTGAATTTAATTGCAAATATCAGCATGATGACAAAGTGTGCAGCACCAGCTCAGAAATCTGAGTAGTGTCTTGCTGGGAGTAGGAAATTCCAGTTGCTCACATGGGTGTTTCAGCACAAGTTCATCAGCAGCACCAGTACTGTGATCCAGCCATTTCCTGGTGTGTGAAGATTGCTTGTATCTCAGGGACCAAGGCAAGGAATATGATGCTTTTTCACCACTTAGGGCATGCAGAAACATGGGTATTTTCAAGGAATGTGTGAGCAGGCGAGGGGAGGTGAAGCAGAGCAGAGACCTCTCGGGGACTGAGCTCTCGTGGAGCTTTTCCAGGCGCTGTGCTTTGACTCACACCTCTCCTCCTCACAACCTCCTGTTTGAGGCTCTTGCATGTTCCAGAAGAAATCATTTCACAAGTGCAGGGTGAACCTTGCTTGCAGGTTATACCAACCTCCTGAGGATGAAATAGCTCCTGGCTTGCTCATGGTGTTTTGATGGTGATCCAGTGTTTTTTGGCATGCACAGAAGCTTGGTATTTCTTCATCCTGGGGGTGCTCACCTGGAGAAGAGAAGGCTCTGAGGAGGCCTCAGAGTACCCTCCAGTGCCTGAAGGGGCTCCAGGAGAGCTGGAGAGGGACTGGGGACAAGGAGTGCCCGGACATGGGGAAATGGTTTCCCACTGCCAGAGGGCAGGGTTAGATGGGATATTGGGAAGAAACGGATCCCTGTGAGGGAGGTGAGGCCCTGGCACAAGTTTTCCAGAGAAGCTGGGGCTTCCCCATCTCTGGAAGTGTTCCAGGCCACGTTGGACAGGGCTTGAATCAACCTGGGCTAGTGGAAGGTGTCCCTGTCCATAGCAGGGGGTGGAATGAGATGAGCTTTAAGGTTCTTTCCAACTTAATCCAGTCTGTGATTCCATGGTTTTGTGGTCTGTCCCCACTATGACTCTCCCATTACCTCTCAGCCCTTTCACTGCTGTCACCCAGTCCCTGTTTAGCACTGTCTGCAGATTTAATTTCCCTGCTGTTTGCATCCTCTCTTGGGTTGCTAATGAAGATGTTGTGGCACCCCGCTGGTATTTTTCTATCATTATCCTCATTTAATTTTCTTTTTTTTTTACACTTGTGCTCAAAAAGCCAAAATTAAGCAATGCTGTCCCAGCAGAGTAAGAGACCCATTCCCTGCCAGAGCTCTTGCATTATGACCAGGGAAGGGTTATTTATCCACATTTTTACTGCACATGTAAGCCTGGCCTTTCATCACCACTGAGAGGGGGCGGTCCTGCCTTCCTCTGCCCTACCTGCAGCATTTGCGGCCCGACTGACGTCCTTGAGATGGTTTGCAGATCCTGAGGATGTGTGGGAAGTGGTGATGGAACAGGATCTGGAGTGCTGGAGCTGGCAAGGAGCAGAGGAAGAGTAGAAACGTCCTTGGGATTAGGATCAGTGGCACGTCAGGTATTCTAATCCATGCTGCCTGTTGCATGAACTAGTTAAATCTGCTCCTCTGGGTCTCTTTCCCACGTGGAAAATAAAGCAATTCTTCCAGTCAGATGTTATTTACACCCCATTTTACTGCTCAGAGCTGTGATCTTCGGCTTGAAGCTGCTCTGGCAGCAGAAGTTGTGTTCAGGTAGGAGGGTCCAGCCCAGGTGTCCAGCGTCACCTGCTCTGTTCTCAGGGAGCTGCAGCAGGAGCTGCTTCCTCAATTCAGCCCTGGCTGCCTGGTGCCTGGAGAATCTCTGAAACCTTGGGATTTCCAGTTGAGCTTTGCACATCTTGCTCCTCCTCAGAATACATTCTGGGCTCATTTCCTTCTCTTCCTGGCAGCAGCCCAAAAATCCCTGCTCAAGACCAGAATGGTTCCTTTGTTACACTTTTCAGCTTGAGGTGACCTGGAAACTTTTTTCCCCCTCGGAGATCCAAGCGTTCACTATGGCTTTTCCTTGCTCCGGGGCTGACGTCACTGACACCTTGAGCAGAGCAAGGAGCTGCCCTTGTTTTCCTGCAGGAGGTGTTGGTGACTTCAGCAGCGCCCACTTGGGATCTGTGGGATGGGGCAGGCAGGGCTTGGCACAGGACTAAAGCCAGCAGGGAAGTGTTTACATTGATGCCATTTCCATGTGCTCTGAAGTCCATGTTCATTTTGCTAATGACTTTGATCTGAGAGACTATTGAACTGGAAAAAGTGTGTTTCCTGCTGCTGTTTTGGTGCTTGATAGGTGTGTTTGGTTTATTTTGAGTGCACACACACCCATACTGGATAGAGCTATTATAGTAGGCTGAAATATTGGCTAATTATGTTTGATAGGAGTTAAGTGTTTGTTTTTCATTTCTAGGTGATCACTTAGTGTCCTAAATCTGCACAGGGGAACATGCAGATGCTATTTTTGTGCATGTTTTGAGATTGCAACTATCATTTAAATGGGCTCCAGCTTTCCCACTCAGAAAATTTGGGTTTAAACTCTTGGCTGCTCTCCCTGGTGAAAAGAGCAAACAAAAAAAAAAATGAGACTCAGGTGCCCAGTGCACAGAACTTGGTTTAGATTCTCAAACAGGAATGAAGAAGGGTAGAGACTTTCTATATTTAGACTCCAGAAGGTGCCTGTTTAGATTATCTCCAAATAAAGGAACAATAGCCCTCTGGGAATATTTTCCTAAGGAGTTAATGGGAGGGAGAAACACAAACACAGACATTGATGTGTACTTCTAAAAACAGTATAAATGCATAGAGACTTTTTATGAGGACCTGGTCCCTGAGGGAAAGGTTTCCTAGTGTGGGCTCCGAGTGAGACAAATGCCTGTTTGTGTGGTACTGTGGCTGTCCTGGCGCCTTCCTTGCCTCCACCACCAGGATATTTGCCTTCTCATTCCTGAGGCACCTCTCCCCAGTGAAGGATTTTTAGCTAGGTCAGATATCCTTCCTTCTGGAGCAGTCTAGGTGGCTGTTAATGATTGCAACCCATGAAAGGCCTTTGAACTTTACAGGGCCCTGCATTCTCCTGAGCTGAATTTGTCTTTTCTGCGCAGCCAGATGCCAGATCCAGTGGTGTCAGGCATTAGGCTGGCTCACAGGGTGACGCATCTCTTTAATTCAGGTTCTCACCCCACAAAATCCCCTGATTTGTGGTTGTGGGAGCAGAGCAGGAGTGCAGCTGGTTTGGATTAGAGACAGTAAGAGATGGGGGAGTTTTTCCATATGGGAAGTGCTTTGGTTTTCATCAGAGGCTCTTCTGAGGCTCCAGCTGCCTTGCATAAGCTAGCAGGTTTGCTCAGGCCACTGCTCAGGCTGTTAAGATGAAGGAGAGATTGTCACTTGATGATGATTAATTTAGGAATGCATTAGCATGCCAAAGAAATCGAATGATAGAGGCCTGCTTGCCCTCTCCTCTGGTTTCCTGAACCCAAGGGAGAAAGTGAAGCCAAGGCTGAAGCATATGACTTAATTAATGATGACTGTGGACTTTGCCTCTGCTACCATTTCAGCAAACTACTCATGAGCTGGCAGGGCCTTTTCCCTCTCTCAGATGTGGTCACTGATACTTGCTGCCTTCTCAGTGTTTGGGTTTTATTTTATCCTGAAATTGAGGGTTAGATAAAACTGACCTGGAGCCCCAGGTCAGGTGCCCCACTGCCTTCCCATCCAGGTTGAGCTGTGGCCACCCTTTCCATAGTGATCCCAAATACAACCCCCACAGCACATGTAGAGTGCCCAAGGACTCTGCTTGCTTCAGCTTTTGTTGGTGTGTCATTGATTTCCTAACCCTGAACAGACCGGTCGCTCCAATGCATTTCCTGCTCCTGTGAGAGATCCCATGCGAGGGGTTGAATCAATCCTGGGAGCAGTTGCTGCATCATTCCTCCTTGGGGAGCAGCAGCAGGGGTCAGCATGGGGAGAGGCAGCTTCCCAAGGGCGCCAGGGCAGGGACACAGCTGGGCTGTGCTCCCGACGTTTGGCCTTTCTGGCTTGGCTGTGTGTCCTACCCTTGTGCTTCCCAGCTCTGATTATGAAAGGACTTCGTGAAGCTGCTTGAAGTCTGACTGTATCTAGTCAGGTGCAACTCCATGAGGATCCCTGGTCCCCCTCATCTCCTTGCCATCGCTTTTCCCTTCTCCTTGCTGAGTCTGTCTGATGGTGTGGGTGATGGGGCTGCACTGGAGCTGAGCTTAGCCCTGCCCCTGCTCTCCTTTGGCACAGGTGGATGAAAACAGTCCTTCCAGCCTAGCACCTTCCCAAATATATTCCAAGTCCACCCAGTTTCTCCTGAACTGGTTGTCAGGTGCTCTATGAACACCTCCAGCCTTTCCAGGTTTTTCCACGGGCAGGTGCTGTCCTGGGCTGGGATGTGAGCTGCAGGAGGGTGTTGGTGGCTGTAGGTCCTGCACTGCTGGTTCGGGGAGAGCTGGGGTGTGCAGCAGCTGCTGCTGGCGCTGCTGGGTGCTCTGGCTGTCCCACAGACAGGAGCCCTGGCACACTGCTCTGAGTGCACCAGCACAAGTTTGAATTTTAAATCTCCATTTCAAAGTCCTGTTATTACTTGCTGCGTTTTAATTGCTTCCCCTGCCCTTCAAATCAAAGTACAGCCTATGGAGTAGGAACACCTTGATGAGAGCTGGGCTCTGGGCTGGAGGTGGATTTGCCTGGCCAGGGAAGGGTCCAGGGGTGATCCCAGCCTGCTGGGCCTGGAGCTGGTTGTGTACCAGGCAAGCATGCGAGGGGCAGAGCGGCTGAGGGCTGCCAGGCATTGTGGCAGGAAGAAGGGGAAAGGAAGGCAGGCTCACAGAATTCCTTGTGCATCCTGGTGCAGGGAATGTGTGCCAGCGCCTGAGCTGCCAGCAGCAGCTGTAAGCGCTCAGGAACAGCAGGGAGGATGTTGACTGCAACAATGCATCAAGGCTGCGGTTTGTAGCCTCCTAGTCAGGCAGTTAACTTTTTTTCTCTTTTTTTTTTAACAAAGACATTTTGATTGCCAAATCCATAACCATTAGCAGCTGTGGTTTCGAGCTGTTCCTTCCTCACACGTTGCAGTCTAGACCTGACAGGCTTTCAAACAAAAGTTTGGCTGACGGCTTTTGTTTGGATTTCTTTGTGATTCTACTTTTTTCCCTTCTTTTTGTGTTCAGTTCATTTGAATTGAACATCAACCCTTATCCCTTCGCTAGCACAGCCTCTGTGGAGCAGCTCTGCTGCATCTCTGAGCTCTTCCATGGCCAAGGACAGCTTGTAGTGTTCTTCGGGTGGATGTTCTGAATGTTTCTGCCTCAAGCTAGAAAATTTGGCATTTCTAGAAACTTGGCTCTGCTTCAGGGTTTCTATTTAGGAAAATGTTATATTTCTCCTGGGCCAAAGGCTGGTTGGCCTACGACCTTAAAAGACGGTGTTTGAGAATGTGCTTAGAGTTGGAAGTGTGATGCAAGACTGGGTCGTGAGGGCGATGGAAACGTGGAGTGAAGCGCTCGGTGCTCTGCAAGCGCTTTTCAGGACTGGAGGGCTGAATCAGGAGGTGACACAGCAGTGGGAAACTTGGATCTGCTGTTGGCAGTTGTGTGTCACCTTTGGGTGAATGTGCCCTGCAGCACTCAGGGTGAAGACTGTGTTGGGAAAATTGGCTGGATAATTCCCCAAAGGGAATGTCCTTGTAAAGAGATGATGGAGACCACTGTTGTGGGAACAACAGACAGGGAGCTGATGCACCTAAACCTTGGAAAAGTGACAGGCCAAATGTGGCCTGGGCACAGTGGCACCCACATCCAATTAAGCATTTTCTCTCATATTTGGTGGCTTCTTTTCTCCTGGATTCATGTGTTTGTGGTGCAGGCACTGCTGCAAGTGCCCCTTTTTTGGCCACAGCACCCCCCCCCCATCACTCCCAAAAAGCTGCCCATTTTCTTTTCCCTCTTGCAAACCACTGAAGAAATATTTTCTAGCTGGATGGTGAGCAATTTCCCTCCGGAGAGGAGGAGAAAATGGCTGGTTAGTAGTTAATTACCTGTTATGTGTCTCTGACAGCGATGAAGCTTATGAGGCATGAAAAAAGAGCGGATCCACCTCTCCCACAAATCACCAAGAAAACAGGGTGAAGGAAGTTTGGCTCCCAGAGGATCCCTTGCATCCTACTCTTTTTGCACGTGGCCAAGGGGTGTCTCCAGCACCCAGGAAGAGCCCAGTGTGTGTTTCTGCCTGCTGGGGGGAGCTGATTTATTGCCACTGCTGGATCCGGCAGCCCCACTCTTTGAGAGGAGATGCTGCCTCCACCAGGATGATTTTTTCTCCTTTGAATGCATTTTATGGTAAACTCTCTTGCCAACACATGGGGTCTGCTTGCTTTTATTCTTTCCAGACAGCACTGCTTTCCAGTGCTGCCTGTTTTATTCCAAAGCTCTTGGAGAGCAGCAGGGAAATGAAGGCTGGAGCGGGTGTCCTGGCCCGGCGCTGCCTGGCAGAGCGAGCCGTGTTTTCCCTGTTGTTCACCGAGCAGCCACGCCAGGAAAATGATTCACCCCTTTCCATCATGAACCTTGCAGAGCATCTCGAGCACCTCCTCGCTGCTGGTGCCCCTGGCAGCTGTAAGATGGAGAGAGTGGCAGTGGGGAAGGACCACAGGTTCCAGCGTGCAGTTCTCTGCCGTGCTCCGGCTAAGCGGGATGTGCGCTCCGTGGTGAGGAAAGCAGAGCTCAGGCTGCACTGCAGGGCTCCACAGGCTGGCGTGTGTGAAACCGGGACTGTTCCCACCCCTTTGTGTCCCGAGGCCTTAATGAGAGCAGGAATGCTTCTGGAGGGTCGTTAAAGGAGCTGCCGGGAGCGCTCTCGGGCTTTGTGCTGTGCAGAGCCGCTGCTCCGTGCACGCAGTGCCTTTGTTCCTGCCTCGGATGCACCGGAGCAGAGCTCATCTCGTTAGTGATGGTTTGGCTTCCCCCCAGGACATTTTCCTTCTGCTCTTTCCATTCCCCTGCCTTCGGGTCACGGCGCTTGGGTTCAAGCCAGTGCAGCTTACTGGGGAGGGGTGCAGCAATTGAGGGGCTTGTGAAAGGCCCTTCTCCGTGTTTTTATCTCCAGTGGAGATGGAATCAGGATGAGCAAAGGGTCCCAAATGCTGTGCTGGTACCAGGGATGCTGAGTGAGCCTGCAAGGCCCCAGCATCCTGCTGCAGGCTTTACCTAAATCGGAGAAAAAAAAAGGTAACAGATTGGTGTGGGGGGAAAAATGTAACGGGAATTTTTTTTTCTCAGATGTCAGAGAAGGTGGGTTTGTGTCTCTGCTGGCTCCGAGCTGGCTCGTCCCCTCCTTTGCTCTTTTGCTGTGGGCTGTGGAGCGGGAGGCTGGCAGCCCTGCTGCTATTCCTGGTGGTGACAAGCTGGTGATGGGAGACGAGGGATGGTGAAAACAAAGTGTAGGGAACACTCATTAGCAATTATCCCTGCTTGCAGCTTGAGCTGGGTGGCTGTTGGGGACCTCTGATAGCCACTTAATACGTGTTCAAAGCACTGGCCCTGGCGGGAGGGTGAGTCTGGTGGCTGGTTTTTAGCGGAGCCTAGTGCTCAGCTCCCTTTTCCAGCTTCATTTAACCTCGAGCTCTTCCTGCGGGTGTTAAGCTGCCTTGAGATCTGCTTTTCTCTTCCCTCCCACCTAATCTCCTCACAGCTGGGATCTTCCAGAACTGTTAGCAGCAAACTGAAGCCCAGCTGGAGAGCTGGGACAGGCAGGGGGGGACAGTGCTTGCATGGAGACCTTGCGTAGAGCGTGTCCGTGGGGTGTTGGAGCGAAGCAGTGGGAGGAGCAGCTCTTGGTGAGCCACATCAGCTATTTGCAGCCCACAGAGCCCACTGGCCTCCCACCTGCCTCTTGCCAGCCAACTGCAAGGTGGCAGAAGGTCTGAAAGGAGGCTGAATAATTTTTTTCACACTGTAATTTCATTGCATAACCCCTCTCTTTTTGAGTTTCCCTGGTCATCTGCAGGATTGGAGAAGGGTAGGTTTGCTCCTTCTTGAGGGACAGTCTGGCCTCTGGACTGTGTTTGTTGTAGCCACCTTCTAAATGCCAACTTGCCTCCAGGTGGAGGCAGTGTAAAGCCTGGAGTACCAGCACCTGTCTTATTAACACCCCCAGTATAAGAAAGATGAGTGCTGTTGAATTTAAGAAGGGACATCCCTTGTCAGACTCCTGGCTGGGTCTGAGTCTAGGTCTGTGGAAGAGAGTGAGCAGGGTTTCTCTCTGAATTGGCCTTTTATTTGGAAAACTCCTGTTGGAGATTGTCTTTACTGGTGATCACGGAATCCCAGACTGGTTGGGAGTTAAAGTTCATCTCATTTCATGCCCTGCCATGGTGTGAAACATGCCTTCCACTAGACCAGGTTGCTCCAAGCCCTGTCCAGCCTGAACAATGTGACAGGTTATGCTCTGTCCTCTCCTTCTGCCACACCAGCTCTGGGTTTTGGGCTTTTATTCCAAGCTCAGGTTTACTGAAATGATGATGGGCTGCCAGTGGGGTGGAGTAGTTGGGAATAAATTTTTTCTCCTGTCTCCTAAACTTCCTGTGTTGCAGACAATAGAGTGACTCGACTGACCTTTCACAGCAGAAACTGGGAAATCAGGTTTTGGTACTTAAATTTGGGCAGCTTTGGACAATGTAACAGAAGCAGACCTGTTTGGTGTCTTGGTATCAGCATCTCCACTGAGAGTGGAGCTTCCTAAATTTCTGTGGGATGAATGAATGGAATGCAGTCATGGAAGGGCCTGGGGGAAGAAGGGAGCTGGGCTGTTGGTTTGGCTCAGCATCTTGTGGGAGCTCAGCCTTATCTTCCTCACCTGGGAGCATTTTGACTCTAGGCAGAGGAGAGGGTTATGGCTTTTTCTCAGCTCCAGACCACAGGAATATTCTGGATTTTTGTTCACCAGGATGAGGTAAGAGGTTTCTGGGGTAGGTACAATAGGAAGCCTTAAATGTAGCAGCTGGCTGAGGGGCTCCTTCCCTGCCCCAAGGAGTGAGATGCCAGAGGAGGGACCAAAGCTTTTTAAAAATGAAGAACACAGAGGGATTTGGCTCACAGACAGAAATGCACCCTGGCAGCAAAGGTGCAAGGCTGTGGTGTGGAAGCAGGAATTCAAGTCACAGTTGTGGCATTCACCTTGGCCTGGAGATTGGATTGAGCAGGAACTGTTGGAGCTGAAGGCTTGATCCTGGTTTTGAAGGAATGCTGTCAGTGGAGAAACTGACTGGCTGTTGCTTGCACTGCTGGTGCCTGTTTGGGAGATGTTCCCTGGATGGGGCTGGAGGGGGACATGGTGGTGTCCAGGTCCACCTGGGAGATGGCTGAGGGGTGAGGGAATTTGGAAAGCAGCTGTATTCCAGCAGCAGGACCTCTGCAACACACCTGTCCTGGCTGCCCCACCTGGCTGGAGAAACCACAGGCTGAGCCAGGTGTAGTGGAGCAGGAAAGGGTCAGCTCTGTGGCCAGGTTTGGGTAGCCTTTGGTCCTCCAGCCTTGGAGGACCTTGGTCCTTCAGCTTGTCCTCAGGTCCTCCAGCACGGAGGTGCCACCAGTCAGCCGGGCGATGCCGACAGCGACAAAGCAGTGCCAGCATTTCACACTCTCCAGGCGTTGGCCGGGGATATTCACATTGGCTCTTCCTAACCTTCCAAGATCCTCCTTCCCTGCAGATGGGAAATGAAAATCCTTGGCATGGGCATGGAGCAGTGGAAGCAAGTCAAGTAAGGTAACTCAGCCAAAAAAGAAGAGAGAGGAAGAAACCTGTCCAAGGCTGGGTCGGTGCAGCAGGGCATGGGCGCAGGATGCGGATCAGCGCGGCTCCTCCTCCCCGGCACGGAGCTGCATGGAGCAGCTGACTGCTTGTACCTCTCTCTTACTCAGTGCATAGCTCTTACATGCTCTTGTAAAATGAGAGGGCTTGGAAACGCTTCCCCTGGTTGATCCAATCCCGGTGTTGGGCTTCTGTAAATCTCCATGAATTGCTGGCAGTGCTGCCAAACCCTGCTGCAGTGTGGGGAGAGTGGGTTGCTCCCTGCTTCCCTTGCCATGCCCAGCTGTTCCAGGGCAAATCCAAACTCATTTTGGCAGGTCGGTGAGAGCTTTTCAAACACTCGGCCTAGGAGTCATTTGTTAGTAACAAATGGGGGATTTGCCAGGACACGCAGCTCCATCTGGTCTGGCATCCTGTCCCCTCCAGCAGCCTTGATGGATCTGCTCGAGGAAGGCAGGGGAGCAGGAAAAAAGAGAAGGCAGTTTTCCCATGGAAGGAAAACGACTTCCGCGGTCTGTTTGAGCAGGGATTCCTGGAGCATCCTCGTGACATGCGCTGGCCTCAGTGCCTGTCAGCACCAGCTCTGCAGCTCGTGGACAATCTGAGGTGAGAGCTGAGATATACATTTTTTTATGACTGTTTTGCATTTCACCTCTGAATGCCAGGGAGGCTGAGCTGCAGCCAGCCAGAATCTTGGTGTGCTTCCTGCATGGAGTGGGTTTTTTTCTCCTTTTCCCCCACATGGCTAATGAGAGAAACAATTTTAGAGGTCTATTTCCAACCTAAACGCTTCTATGATTCTGCCTATGAGTCTGTTTATTCTCTTCCTATAAATTTCCCCCATGTCTTTCAGTGCGGTAAAGTCCCTCTATTGACTGTGAATGGAGTCAGCCCTGAGCTGGCCCTTCTGAGCCATCATCTTGGTATGTAGCAGGTGTGTTGCTCACCCTTTAAATGCAAGTAAATATCAAGGAATGCGTGTTCCCCCAGCAGGACACTCTCCAAATCTCAAATCCTTGATTGAGTTTTGTGAGGAACATTTGGGGATGTATCTGTAGCTGGAACAGCTGGTGGTGGCCGCTCTTCTGATGGTCATTTCAAGGCTGGGTTTGGCAGGTTGTTTGGTTGAGGTGCTGGTGTGCTGTTCATGACCAGTTAGGGATTAGTGGAAATACTCATGTTCCTTGTCATCTGAATCCAGGGATGCATGAGGCTGAAGATCTGTCCGTTGCTAGTCCCAGTGAACAGGTGGGCTGATGATGGTAGGGCCCTGACTGCCTCCCTCTCTCCCAGGGTTCTGATCAGCCTAAATCAAGTGTGAAACCACTGGGGTAGCACAGGTCTAAAGGTGCTAAAGGAGGCTGAAAGGAGTTTGGGACAACCCAGGGTGAGTGGATCCAAAGAGGCAGCAAGCTTCAGCAGAGGCACGGTGGGAAAGACCCTGAGCAAGGGGCTTGCAGAATAAGACCCAAACCTGGAATTGTTTGGGGTTTTTTTCATTAAAAGTTCTTGAAGTGGTTTGGTCTGAGCTGCTACAGCCTCCATATTGCCCATGTGTTGGCTTAGATCCCTCTGTTCTTGCCCACTCAGCTCTTTCTGTGCCCATGCAGCTGTCCTGACTCTGCTCTCTGTGTCTCTCTGTGTTTCACAGTATCCAGACCTGAGCCAGGAGTCTGGGTCTCCATTTGTCTTTATCTGCACTAATCCCCAGGAGATGGTTCTGAAGTTCCCCATCAAAGGAAAACACAAAATCTGTAAGTAGTAAAGTTTCCCCAAAGCCCCCCCAGCCCTTGGAGCCAGATGCCCTCGCCACCCCATCTTGCCATTGCCAGATGAGTTCCCAACCTTTGCCGTCTGCTCTTTGGTCTGGAGGTGTTTGTTTAATGGCTCGAATACATCTGTAATACTTTTTGTGTCTTCGGTTCCCCTTTCCCCAGATGTTGCTTCCTTTTAAATACATGCTTCTTCCTGCCTCTGCAAGCACTCGGGGAGTCAAAGAGCAGTGGTGTCAGTGGCTGAACTGCTGCCAGCATTAGCCTGGCTCAGGACAGGAGCCAGTGCAGCAATGCCCAGGCACATCCAGGCATCCCCTGGTTCCAAATCACACTCTTGCCCCTCAGGGCTTGAGCAGCAAGAGCTGCAGGGCCAGATGGATGTTCCCCATCTGCAGGCCGGTGGATGGGATGTCCTGGCAGGGCGCACGGGGAAGCGCCGCAGCATCTGTCCGCGCTGCGCTTGCCAGCGTCGTTGGTCCCTTTTACGAGCCACCAGCCCCTCCACAGGCTGCCAGTTATTCCTGCCCACTGCTATAAAAAGGATGGAGGAGGGATGCGGCAGCTGGGGAGCCCGCAGTCAGCTCCGGCCTTATTAGCAGCCTCCCCAGCACACAGCCCGGGGAAGGCACCGCACGTGCTTGCAGGGGATGTGAAAAATTAATTTGACGGGCTAAAAGCAGCAGAAGCAGGAAAAGTCTTGGCTGTTTATTCAGCAGAGCTGACAACTGGGTGATCTCCCTCCTTTCCACATGGCTCCTTGGGCTAGTACCTGGGGCTCAGGAGTGTTGGCATTTCTCAGGACTGGTTAATAAGGGCTTTTTGAAGCACAGCAGAGGGTTATTTTTGTTGGCCTTGAGCGCTTTTTTTCCCTCTCAGCTCAGGGAAGGACTTTTCTCCCACAGCTGGGTGTTGGGATGTCCTGCAAAACCATTTGATTGAGCAGCAGCTGGGAGGTGCATTCAGCCAGTGGAGACCAGTGCTTGGAGAGCTGCAAGCGCTCAAATCTCACTTGTGGTCCTCCCCCTAGATGGGTTATTCTGAGTGTCAGTGAGCAGGCAGGAGTTATTTCAGATGCAAATCTTGGCTGTGGGCGAACAGCCTTGTGGCCCTCGCGTGCTGGTGCAGCCACTGCATCCTTTTTTTCCCTTGTTTTAACCTCTCCTTTGCTCTTGCCAGGCTCTCCTGCTCCTTCACTCCCACCTCTGCCTCTGTCTGGCCATGGGTGGAAGAGGGTGAAGCCACTTTGTGGCTCCTGTGCATCTATCTGCCTTGCCGGGTGCAGGTGCTGCCAGTCCCCTCCCCATCTGTCACATCATCTCCTTTGTGTTGTGACACTTTCCTGCTTGGAGAAGGATCAGTCTAACAGCCTGGAAGGAAGCCGGCTGTGCTGGCGGCTGCCTGTGCTCCCACTCCCACTGCTGGCCCTGCCTTCCCTGCCCTCCATCCCAACAGGAGCTGTCACAGGAGCAGCACAGCGGGGCTGTGGAGCTGCATGTTCACCTCCCAGAAGGGACATGGTCCGTCTGGGTGATATTTATGACAGCCTAGGGAAGGAGCAGGGAAGCCTTTGACCTATCATCGACGCAAGGCGCTGTTTTAATAGAAGCTGGCATTGCATCCCAGGCAGTCAGAAGCTTAATTCTCCCAGCTGGAAGCAGAGCAGAGGGAAGGTGCCAGCTCACATCCCCACCTGGGCTTGCTGGCTGCCCTGGTCTCCTTGAAACCTGGCTCAAACCATGACAAAATGCCAGTTTGTCCTGTTGGGAAGGCAAGCCAGAGCAGTTTTCCTCGCCAGATAACAGCATGGACCTCACCACAGTGACATCCGGATGCTTCTCTGTTGCAAATTACTTGTTTCTAGTGGCCTGTGGATGGGGAAAAAACCCTAAGATGCTTCTTGCTGCCAGGGTGATTGTTTTTGTGGAAGGGATGGGTAAAGAGTGTTGCATCTGGAAGCACAGCTCTCCCTAGATACGTCCCCATGTAGTTTTAGCGCATGAGGACAAAGCTCATTGCCCTTTCTCATTGGAGATTTTCTTGAATCCAGGCAGAGCTACCCTGAAGCAATCACTTAGAAACCTCTCTCCAACAGCCAGCAGCTGGAAGATTGCAGAGGAGCAGAGGACATGGTGTGAGACAAGAGGCCTTGAATCATTGAGCAGAAAGAGCAAGGGACCCTGGGGCTTTGCCTTATTTTTAGCCTTTTCTTAAAGGTTACCTGTGTCGTGTTTTCTAGCTGGAGGAGCAGAGGAGCCTCCCAGTGTTTTTGGGGTCCAGGAGAGGCAGGCAGGCACATGAAATATAACAGCCCTGATGACAGTAGGTGGTGTTGGGGGACCAGAGCATAGAGGGAATGTGAACTTGCTGCCTTTCTCTTGCCAAAACCACCCCTGGCATTGGGATAGGGTGGTCTGACACTGTTTCTGGATGGGCTGGCTCAGCCTGCTTGGATGCCAAGGACTGGAAACAGCAACTGCAAGGAGGGGGCCTTTTCCTCATCCTTAGGCAGTGGTGGGGAAAGTCTTCTCTGGGGTGGCCAAGGGGATGAAGGATCTCCCAGAACATCCTCCAGGCCACGTTTCGGTTTGTGGATCTGTGGCATGGTGATCTGCAAACCATCCTTGTTGAACTGGAGTTGGGATGTTCTCTTGGCTTGAAGAGAAGGTGATGGTCACTGGCTGCTTAGGAGCCATTTTCTCTGGTGAAGCACCTGCTTCTTATGGCAATTGGACATTTACCAGCAGATTTTGGAGCAGTGGCCGAAGTAGAACTTTGGAGCCTGGTGTATCTTGCCCTATCTCTGATCCCAGCTACAGAGACAGGATGAGGCTGGCATTTAGAGGATGAGAAGATGGAGGGGAGCAGGAGGAAGGCAAGTCCTAGGGAGATCTGGCATTAGAGGAGGTGACCAGTGTTGGCTGCTGGCAGAGCCTCTCTGGGAGCTGGGAGAGCAGGGACATCCTTGCATTTTTACAGGCAGGAAGAAGAGGACAAAGACACTCCACTGAGGGAGCACATCACTATGCCTGGCTTCTGCCTTCTTCAGCAGGAGTTGCCCAAAATCCCGTGGTGTTCTGGTGTCCTGCTCCTCTCCCAGGTGGGAAAGCAGAGCTGGCAGTGAAGCCCCCAAGGGCTGTGAAGGACAAGGAGAGGCAGTGTTTTCTCCAGGTCCCAGTGGAGTTGCTGGCTGAGTTTTCCCTGGTGGCAAAGGCAGCAGATGGCCTTGGAGACCACCAGCCTGGCACGTGGCAACATGGAGCAGGTGTCCCCACCACGCTGGGTGCCCATTGTGCCATCATCCCAAGCTGAGGGTTTGTTGTTCCCAGTCCTGCCTTAGACGGTCCCCCATCTCCTCCCAGTATTGATGCACATCCCATAGGCAGGCACGGGGATCAGTTTCCCCCCTGGTAGTGGCAGGAGAGTGCTGGATGTTAATTTACTCTTCCTGTCGAGTTTCCCCCTCTCTGGTGTCTCCTGGCCACGTTGGACACGCTTGCCCCTGGCTCCCCGGTGTCGCGCCTGCGGAGGGAGGCTGCGGCGGCTGGAAACGCCTGGCTCCTCAAGCAGGATAATTGGATGTGACAGGAACACACTAACTAGGAGACCTCGCTGCCTCCAGCTCATTTGCATTGCAAATAGCATTTAAAAATAAAGAGTGATGAGGGTTTGTTGTGTTTTTCTTTTTTCTTTCCTCTTTACAGGGAAGCTGGATGCAAAGATCCATCGCGGAGCAAAGAAGGGGTTAATGAAGCAGAAAGCCGTGGGGTGTGCACCGGGGAGCAGCACTGGTTCCCATGAAGCACCCAACTGCCTCTGAAGGCTGCCAGGATGCTCTTCAGCTCTGGAAAGCAGGTGCAAGATGGATCCCTGATCCCAGATTGTTTTTAGGTATTGCTTTATCTCTTGTATCCCTAAAGTATTAAAAGAGACATGTTTTTACCAAGACCTGGCCCAACAGCCCCGTGCTTCCAGGGAGGTCCTGTGCTGCAGACACGAGGGTGCGTGGGAGATGGAGCTTGACAGGATGTGGTTCAACAATCACTGGCACCCCCAGGAGCAGCAGGTCCCAGAGCGGGCTCGGGGAGCTCTCCAGCAGCAGGCAGCCCAGCTCCATCCTGGCTTAGGCAGGATTTCCCTCTCCAAAAAGTGCCTTGAGTTGTTTTTGGCTCTGTGGGGTCAAACACATGGAGGAGAGAAGCTGGGGGGATGAGGGGGATGGCTCCCAACAGCCAGAGAGCCTGAGCCCTGCCAAGTGGGAATGGGAGGTTTGGGGTTAGGGGTGGGCTCTGTGCCTGCTCACAGGTGCTCTTCCAGCCCTTTGGAATCACTGCTGAGTGCCCAGCCTTACACCCTTCTTCGGATTTGTACCAAAGCAGCAGCCACCCCCCAAGACCTTGCCCCCAGCAGCTGTGTGTAGAGCACCTGTGGAATAGGCTGAATTTCGCCTTTTTCTCTACTCCCTGCCACTGAGCCTCCCCCCACACTGCTGTGTCCATGCTCATCATGCCCTGCTGCGTACTGGGCTGTGATCCCTTCGTGCTGCAGTGCTCCAGGCTCTGCCTTGCCATGGGCTAAGAGCTCCTCCTCATTACCCTGAGCCCACCCTGCTCTGGGGGGGGGATGGAGTGACCCCCCAGCACTCCCAGCATCCTTTCTCCTCTTTCCCAGGAATGCAGAGGGAGCTGCCAGCTCAACTGCTTGGCACAGTCCCTGGGTGTGGGTTGTCCCAGCCCTCTGCCCCACAGGAGAGGAGGAGGAGGGTGAAAAGCATTCATAGTGCTGAAGCACTGGAAATTGTCCCATGCCATTTGCCCTGGGAGTTGTCTCTTGGCTCCCTTTGCTGTCTGTAGGATCTCTGAGGTGCTGGAAATGATGGGGCTGGATCCAACACCCACCCCCATTATTCCTCAGTGGGAAAATCCGGGTGTTTCAGCTCTGAGCTGCCTGCGATTGCCACAGAGTTCATGGTGTGGGAGCTGCTGTTCAATGTGGCCAAGGGTGATGGAATTCTGCTTCCATCCTCCTCTGGCTGTATCTCCCCCTCCATCCACTCTGTCCCTTGTGTCCCACCACTGTGGTCCAGTCAGCTGTGCTGGGATTCCTAGAGACTTCACTCCTGCACTCTTCTCACATGGAGATCCTGCTATCTTGGTGGGTGTCCCTTGAGAGTGATGGAGAATATCTGTGGTGCCATTTGGAGTAGAGCTGGAGAGGGATGGGGGGCCTGGGGAGTCATCCTGGGGTCTTGGTGCCTTGGGAAGAAGGAGGCAGGAGAGGCTTTCCTTGTGGGCTGTGTGGGAGAGGTGGGACACGGCGGTGTGGAAGTCAGCACCCAGGGAGGAGGTGCCAGGCTGGCTCCAGGTGCTGCAGCTCCAGCTCCTGTCCCAGGAGTGTAGCACTATCAGACAAGATCATGACAGAGTGGGATCTGGTACCGACTCTGTGACCCCACAAAATCCCACCTTCCCATCACACCTAGTGCCTGTTAAAATCCCCATCCCAAGATGCTTGCCCAGACGGGTCACCCATCCCATGCCTGAGCCAGGCTTTAATATGAGCCCATGATTTGGCTCCATACTAAACCAGATCTGTCTCCTGCATCCAGCTCTGGGAGTGGCTGCTGCCTTGTCGTCTTCCCTGTCCTTTGTCACTCACACTCACATCTACCTGGTGCCTGCAGCTTTCCTCCCTAAGGGTTTCACATCCACCATCACCTGTAGGATTCTGTGGGATCTCTGACAGCTGCAGGGAGGCTGGATCATGGGCCCTGCTCATGGTCATGGCAAAACATGTCGTTGGAGCGATGCCCAGGTCATTCCCAATGGAGCTGCCTTGCCTGGCAGGGCTCTTATTTTCCTCCTGTATTAGTGGCATCACAATTTTGCTGGGAAAGATGCACTGGCCCATCCCTGGCTCATCCTGTGTTCCTGTCTGATGCTGGCTTTTCCACCCTTGGAAGCACCATTCCTGGTCTGAGATTTGCTGAACATCAACACCAAATGCCCATAAAACCTTTCACCCAATCCTTGAAAATACTTCAGTAAAAACTGACTTGGTTTTATTAATACAGGTTGTCTTGGAGCCTGCCAGCATTGGCTCTGTGCTGTGTGAGAACAGTTTCTCCTTGTCAGGATATGGAAGGATTTCTCTTCTTTCTCTCTTTTGGGCTTTAAGAATTCTCATCCCTCTTTTCCCATTGCTTTAAACATCTTCTGGCTCCCTCCCACCTGCCCCAGCCCCAAAAGCCGGTGAGACACCCAAACCTCTGGCCTTCTCGGTATCGCCTCCTTTGCCAGGGATTTGGGTCTTGTGTTGTCCTTATTTGGGGCAAAAAGCATCAGAAGAAATTGGCTTCTCTTATGGTGCTCTCCTGAAACCACACTGGATGGTGGCACACTCAAGGAATAGTGGCACCTCTTCAGGCTGGAATACTTATAGCAGAACCTGTCTGGGTAGATGGAGTTGGTGCTCCCCTCTCCATCTGCATGATTCCTGCATGTCCCTGCTCCGTGCTCAGCGCTGACAGATGCCAGCTGGGATCCTGCATCCCATCTCCCATTGGCACAGCTTGCCACACTGATTCACCTGCCAGGGTTTGGGGTGTCACGGACACAGGACTAGGACATCTCCACTGAGGTGAACCGAAATTTCCTCACCAAACAGTGGGGCTGATGCTGAGGCTTTGGGAAAAGGAATGCAGGTTTTGGATTGTCCAGGAGCCAGGGTTGAGGTGAGCTGGACTTTCCTTCCAGGTCTGCAGGGCCAGTGCTGAGGCTTTGGGTGGGAATTAGAGAGTTTAGGTGTCATGTCACCTCCAGGACATGAGAACGGCTGAAGACCCAGGTGCTCTTTCCATCCAGAAGAGTGTTTGGAAAGGAAAAGTGGCAGCGTGGGGCACAATGTAGTGGATTTTGAGGTAGGTGTGGATGCCCCGGGGAGGTGATGACTCCCGCTCCCTGCCTTTCTGTGCTGGCTCAGGGAGCTACAAGCGCGGCCTTGGGGGTACCGGGCCGGGCTGAGGTCTCACACGACGCCTCTCAGAGAGTGAAACACCCCCAAAAGATTCCCCCAGCCATTTCCGAGGAGGCGCTACGGGGGCTCCTGCTCCTAAGGCAGGGAATACTCCGCTCCGGGCTTTGTCTCTCTCCGGCTCCCGATCCTTCAGGCGGAGGATCCGCTCCGTGTTTTCCCTCCGGCCGGGGACGCCGCTCCACGTTCCGCCCTCCGCGTTTTGCGGCGCGTCCGCCCCGCCCCGCCCGGCGGACCCGGCGCGGCCTGCGCGGCGCGGCCTCAGCGCGTGGCGGCCCCGGCCGGCCCGGCCCGGCCCCGGCCCCGGCCCGCAGCGCCGGCCCCGGCGCGACCCACATGGAACGCACCTAGGGCGGATACCCCAGCGACCGGGTGAGTGCGAGCCCGGCTGGCCCCGCGCCACGGCGGCGGGGCGGGGGTGGGGGTGGGGGGTGAATGGGGGGAGGGGGGCGGCGTTGGGGGCTCCCCTCGGGCCTCGGACACCTCCCGCCCCCCCCGCCCCCTCCGCCCGGGCTGGGCCCGGGGCGCCGTCGTGAGCCGTGACCGTCGGGACGGGGATATGTGCCCTCCCCCCTTCTTCCCTGTGACCCCCGGGAACGCGGCTGTGCCTTCCCCCCGTGACCCTTACGGACGGGGTTCTGGGTACCCCTCCCCCGGGACCGCTGGGAACGGGAGGTTCAGCGCCCCCCCCGTGACCCCTGGGAATGGGGCTGTGCCCCCCCCGCCCCCGTACCCCTGGGGAGTCTGTGTGGCCCCCCCCCCCCCCCCCCCCCGCCCCAGCCCTGCCACCATCGAGGACGAGGATACGTGCCTCCCCCTTCCTCATCTCTGGCCGTGGGGATGGAGCTCCGGGAGCCTCCCCCCAGGGCCACTGGGTCCGCGTGGGGTCTGCGTCCCCCCCACGCCGTGGCCGCGGGGGCGGTTGCGGGTCCCTCCCGAGGCCGTTGGGAAGGAACCCCCGCGGGTGCTGCGGCCGTTGGGGGTCGGGACCCCCCGAGGGCTGCGAGGCCGCCTCGGGGGTCGCGCTCAGGGTCCTGGGGACCCCACGGCTTCAGGGAGGGGGTGTCCCCTGTGTGGGGCCACCGCTTGCGCGGGGTGATGCAGGCTGGGAAGTGGGCTCCCGAGAGGGTAGCGGTGTTCCTGGGCGGAGGCGGGGGTCACCCCTCTTGACCCCCGTCTCTGTACGGGGAGGGTTTGGGGGGTACGGGAGCAGAGGGACAGCGAGAGCGGAGGTTCCCTGAACCCCAGCTCTTTTGTAGTGCCGGTAGGGGGTTCTCGGCACAAGTCCCGGAAGATTAGATGTTCCCCATTGCGTTTAGCGAGTCCCTGTGAGTTTGGGGCGGGTCAGACCTCGAGAGCGGAGCCCCCTCCGGGCATCACCCCTGGGGCCGGGCCGTGTGCCGGCGGCCGGGAGCCGCAGGACGAGCCGCTCTCCTTCAAGTCCTTCGAGTCCCCGTTGGCCAGCGGGGCCGATCTGGAGGTGACCCCACCGGTGACAACGTGGCCGGGTGTCCCACGAGGGCTGGGGCGGCCGGCGGGGCAAGCACTCTTGCCGTGCGCTCCTCCGCCCGATGTGTACACGGGGAAGGTCACAGGTTCAGGTCTGGTCTGCGAGACTTGGCTCCCCTCCATCTCCCGGCAGCCTTCCTTTTGCCTTTCCTTTTTCCTCCCTTTCTGGGAAGGCCCTTTCCCTAGGAGGAGGCGTTAGGCACTCATTTTCCAAAGTGTGCACCGAAGAGCCCCATGGGCTTTTTCTCCCTCCTCCGGAATATCCAAGGATGCCGGTGTTAGGGCTGGCTTTTGGGCTATATCGTGTGCAGGCAGTTCCTTGCCTGGACATCCTCAGGAAAACCTGTTTCCATGCTTTGTGCGATGACTCCAGCATCAGATTATGCCGCACATTTCTAGCTCTTTGTTGGCGGTATGCGACCGCACATGCATGGCACTCAGAAAATCCAGGCAGCTGATTTCATTGATTAGCTCTCGACCAAAAATAATTTATATTTTATTATTTTGAAGCCATTTCAGTCATAAAACACAAATCCTTGCCCTTTTACTCCCTCCTTCATCCAATGAGGTTTTCTCCTCTCCTGTGAGGTGGAGAAGAGAGATGTGCGCAGCACCAGGAACGCAGCATATCTGTGGTGGAAAAGGACAAGGATTTAATGTTTCACCTGGACTGGCCTGGCATGCAGGGCAAGGGCTGCCTCTGGTTAGAGCTACTGGAGGAAATTAATTATCAAGCAAGTTGGAATGACCTGTAATTGAGTATGGCCAGAGCACAGGGAGAGGATTTTATTCCTTTCTCCGAGCCAGGCACTTGGACTTAGTCTGTGTGTTTGGTGAGGCACTCTTAGGCTGCTCATTAGCCTCAGGGGTGTGTGCATGTGCGTGTGCATGTGTGTCTTACCATACTTGTTATCTCTCTGCATGCTAAAAGTGATGTGATTTTTTTGGGGGGGACCCGTCTCTCTGGAACCCTGTGCTGGGTGGTAGCCCCAAATAATCCATCCCTTACCTCCATTGCAAAGTCCCCTCACACTTCCTTACACATGGCTTATGTCAGTGGTGACGGCATCCTCTGCCTCAAAAGCTTTTTCCCTGTAAATTGAGCTGAAAAGGTACATTTCTGGGAAGAAAGGGCTCACAAAGGCGGTTGAGGTGCTCTCACATGGTGTTGGATCTACCCAACAGCTTGTGTGTGTCTTTATTTTGAATTAACAAGAAGGACAGACCAAAGTTCACTCTGTCTGCTTTATTCTCTTGGAGAACGGGGCTGCCTTGAATCAAAAATTGCCTCCAGGTTATATTTACAGTGTGTTCTTAATTGTGATTGTATAAATTAAAGAAAACTGGGAGCTGCCTAGTCTTTCTAGTGCTTCCACATGGGCATCATTCCCCAGACAAAGTCGATGTCTGTGTGTTGTAGGCCACAACAGGTGGGACCCACATCTGGGATCCCACTTTTGGGCTCAGCTGATAGTGGTTGAGGACCAAGGTCACGTGTCGTGCCTGATTTAATTGGCATTTCCAGGATGTAGGGATCTTTCTCTGCATGCTTGTGGTGGGAAGAGGAAGAGTCTTGAGCTCGACCTTGGCTGGGCTGGAAGTGGGGCTGCATCTCGGCACTGTCCCACCATGCCCCGCCCAGCGTGGCTCTGACTGGGATTAGGGCCTGTGGGTGCTGATGCAATACTAGTCCCAGATGTAATGCAGTAAGCCTCTTTGTCCCCTTTATCCAGAGCATTATGTAAATAAGATGGTATTTACGGTCCCAGGTATGTTGTTCTGGGGCTGTGTGACACGCTGCGTGCGCAGTGATGCCCTTTGAGTGTTGGCTCCCTGTTCCTGGCCAGAGACAGGGACCTGCTGGGGGCAGGTAGCGAGTGGGCAGAGGAGGTGAGGCTGCAGGTGACCTTGCCAGGAGCTGGTGGCAGTTTAACCGTGCTCAGTTTGCTTGTACATGATGAAGGCAGCGAGTGGATCAATGTGGGAGTCTATGGGGTGGTTGCCCACTGAGGTCATGGGAGAAATCCATGGTTATCATGGCTTCCTGCAGGATATGGACTGCTGGTTCCCCAACCTTGGGGGTGGGAGAGTCATGAGTCTGTTCCCAAACCTGTGTTCCATTGCAACTGATGGTGGTTTTTGGAGATATTTTTTGGGAAGCATCAGAGACTCTAAAGCACCTGGAGATGGTCTGGGCTGTTTATAGTTCTTCTGTGACTCCTCTTCTGATGCTTCATGGGCTCTCTGGGCATGGGGAGAGCTTGTCATTTTCTCTTGGGTCTTGCCTGCTTGCTTGGGAAGATGTGCTTGTGGCAGGGAGTGGAAGGATGAGGATTGCATGGGTGTGCTTGACTCCATCAGGGTTTGGGGTTGGGATGTGTTGAGGAGCCCATGTGGGTGTGAAGGACCTTTTCTAAGATCAGGGATACGTAGGTGAGCTGCCTTAGAGCACGCAGCTGTCCTGGGAGCTCATTGGTGGCCAGGCGTGGCTCCTGAACCAGAGCTTTGGCCACCCTGGCAGCAACCAGTCTGCTTTATGTCCCCATGCTGGGCTGGCTGGGATGAGGAGGGGATTTGCTTTGTGTTGGTAAAGGGCAGGAAAAGAGATCCCACTGGGATATGTCTTATTTTGCCATGCGGATGCACTCCTGCTACCGAGGGTCAGTGCCTTGAGGTATGACATGGTGTCAGAGGAAGGAGTGAGCTTGGACAATCTTACAGTAAGAAAAGAGTGAATGGCTGCCTGACCAGGAAACTTGCTCTGAGACCCCAGTTGCTCTTGTGGTTGATTTTTTTTCTTTAAAGGAAACCAATTCCCATCTGCATTTGGGTGAAAAATCAGTTTTTGTGATGAGCCCAAGAGGTTGTTTTGTTTTCACTGCAGCTGAGTGTCCTTCACATGCACAAAACCCACTGACGTAGCTGCTGAGCGTCAGCTCAGATGTGGTATGAGGGGTATGAAAGAATGCAAGTGCAGTTTTTTGTGGATGAATAAGGATAATTTCAGGACAACCTTGATATTCTGCATTGAAACATTAAATGCCCAACTTCTACAATTCATTGCCATGTTCATGGTGTAAGAAAAGGAAAGATTATGTTGTTGCTTTATACTCCTCTTTCCCCAAGCACAGAAAGCTTTTGTGGCATTGGATTTTTCCTCTAAGCTGTTCTTGTGCCACTCATTCTTCCAGTGGCTGGAATGATGAGATCTCTACTGTGCTCCATCACGTGTGATGGGGCTACGCTGATTTAATGATAACAAAATTGATTTTAATGAATTTGCTGAGCCCATTTGTGGTTTGGATTTGCAGAGCATTGTTGGTTCAAGTGGGTCCAAAGATTTGACTAGGAGTTTTCCTGGTGCTTCTCCAAGGGGATGAAGGTTGAATCAGGATGAGTGTGCCATGCAGCTTTAAAGGAGTGAAAATGACTTCACTGACAGTAACCACCATGAAACCAATAGCAGAGGAAGAATCTTGCTCATCTCTGGGAGAATTGCTTCTCCTTTCCCAAAGGTTTAGTAGCCTTGTTGAAATTTCTTCTCTGAGGATTTCTTGTGTATCTTGGAGGGAGTTTCACATCTAATCTGCACCTTCCCTCTGCATCCATTGCCACAAGTAATTCCAAGTGCACTAGGACTCCCCAAATAAACCCAGCCTGCTTTGATGCATGGTTTTCCTTGGGTTTTATTGTATTCCTGTGCGCTGGCTAATTCACAAAATTTGGCAATTTGCAATGGGTCATTAGCATGAATTAGCAACTTTCTGATGGATATCAGAGCTCCACAAATGTGCTGTATTAATCTGGGAGATACACCTATTTGTTATCCCTCCCAGGTCAGAAAAAAAGGGATTTCTTGGCATGGTACTTGCTCTGCTTGCATTTGTCCCTATCTGCATCTGCCTTCCCTCCTCCTTTACTTCACAGACTGGTTGTTTTTTTCCCAAAGTGTTCCCAGGCTGATGATGTGACAGGAAGAGGGATTACAGTTGCACACACTGGCCTTGCTACAAAGGGAGCCTCAGCTTTGGGAGCCAAGGTGCCCTAATTGGTTATCGAATAAAGGGAATTAAAGGCATTAATAGGTGAAGTGGCAGCTCCTTCGGTTTTGGAGCGTTGGAGAGATGTTCATCGTCTTCTGAAGGCTGGGAAACAGCCAAGGCTGGCTGCATTGCTCTGCTCCAAAAAGGAAAGATAAAGGAAATAAAGCCCAGAAGTCTCCCGTCCCTGGGAACAAGCAAACCAGTGTCTGTCTGTCTGTCCTCTCTGACCAGCCCTGCTGTGCCCCTCTCCTGTCAAGGCAGGGCTGTGGCTGGGAGACACTGCTCAGCTGGGATCACTCCGGTGCTCTTCCTTTGGGTGAAGAAGATGGAAAAGAGATGCTGACTTAAGTGCAGAGTGGCAGCACAGCCAGTCATTTGCTGTTCCTGCTGTACCTCTGTGGAGGGTGATCCTTGTCGGATACCTGCATCCCTGTGACTATGAGAACCCAGTTTGGGACTGGGCCCACGATGGGGCTGGGGTGCAGCAGGGAGACCAGGAGCAAGGAGAAGAGCCACGCTGCCTCTGGAGCTCTGTAAGCAAAGGGAGCAAATGGCCAGTGCAGTAGTGCCCACCCTGCTCCCACCAACACCCTGAGCTTGGGATGCATCCCTGCTGACAGCATTGGGTGAGCAGGGGAAAAGGGCAAGCTCCCTTTTCTGGCACTTACTCCAGTGGTTATTTATGATCATTGGTTGTCTTTGGTCTTCTTTCTTCCCATGTCTGTGACTGATGCTTTGAGGCTCTTTCCTGGTCACATCCGTCTTGCTGCTTCCTCTCACTGCTGGCCATCTTCCAGCCTGCATGTACTGCTGATGTTTGGGAACCTCTTGGGTTATTTTTCTGTCCCCTCTACCCCCTTCTAGGTTGTGCAGAAGGACAGGCTGCCAGTTCAGGTGCCTTTAAGTCTCTCATAAATCAGCTCACTTCTCTGTTTGGGTTAGCAAGGATGTACCTGCACAGGATTTAAATCCACATGGCTCTTCCACTTTCCCAGTCAAAACCAGCTCTCTTCAAGGGACGGTCATTCCCCAGCTTTATCGGTATGGGAAGCATTGCAGTGCCAGGCAGATTGGCTCAGATGTCTCATTTTGAGTGTTTAATGTTATTTTTGGCACCAGCCAGCAGTGACACAGCTGGCTGGGCTCAACAAGAACAGCCTTTTTGGTGGTACAAGAACACCAGGGCCATGTCTGGTGCTGCCGGAACGCACTGCCTTGTCTGGGGCAGACTCACCCAGAGGGCTTACGTGTTAATCCTGGCTGGATATTGCTCGTGGTGTTGCTTTCCTTTTGCTGCTGTGTAGCTGCCAGTGGTCTGTGTGTCAGCCTTTGGCAGCTGAACCCAGTGGCACCGCTGCTCTACTCCTGTGGCGCTGCCAGTGCCTGCTGGGCACCTGCTGGGTACCAGTGATGCTGTGACAGGGTGGCACATGAGGGTCATGGGTGAGCCAGAGATGCAGATTTTGGGTGAAGATGGGGCTGTGTTCCTGGTTCTTGTTAAACCTTCACGTGCAGGTGTATGGCAGTTACACAGGGGTGGTGTCTCCCAGCATGCAGACACAACAGTGAGGGGTTGTTGGGCGGCCCTGAATCAGGGTAGGTCTGAGAGCTGAGCTTGCAGGAAGGAAGCTGCTTGTCATTTTACCTATGGAATACTTCTTCTCCCACACGTGTGGGTTTTTCAGTTCCTCTTTCCCTATACAGCAGAAAGTTTAGACACTGGGCACCTGTTTGCGCTTGTGGATTTGGGTAAGTTTTGGGACCTCTTAGGAAGATCTTGGCCATATTCAGCTGCCTGAGATTTTCGAGTCTGCTAGGTCATGCTTGCTGGAAGGTGTCTGTCCTGGCATTTTTGGATGAGCAGGCTGTGATCCAGTGCCTGAGCCTTGTTACTCCCTGCTTATCTCCGTGGCAAAGGCTTGGGAAGGGGATGTGGCTTCCACAGGACCCTGCTGTCAGAGCTGTAACAAAGCACTGGTGTGACTCTTGCCTGCTCATGCTGTGCTTGATGCTCCTCCAGTCCGTGCCACTGTGTTGTCCTAGCACCGTGGCCTTTCCTCCAAACCTGGTTCCTGCCTGGCAGGAGGTCAGTCATCTTTTTTCAAGGATGTTCTGTGTGTGAAGGAACATTGCAGGACTTAAGGGCACCTACAAAGAGGAGCCATATGGAGAAGTCAAGGGGCAACAGACAAAGATTTTGCTGGGAGGGGTTTCATCTCAACATAAGAAAGAAATTTTTTACAGCCATTCCCTGAAACAAACCCCTTCCAGGACACAGTAAGAGTCCATGCCAGTGGACAGGGTGGTAGGTAATGTAACCTGATCTCCTTTTTTCTCAAAAGATTGGAGCAGGTGACCTTTCAGGGTCCCTTCCAACCTGCTTTGCTCTTTGGTTCTGTGACCTGAGTCATGTAGACATGTATGTCCAAGCTTGTGTGTAACAATTGTGCTTGCTCCGCTTCCCACCGGAGAAGTGACTCCAGCAGTGCAATTTGGCAGAGCAGATGTTCCAAGAAGGTGCTGTTTGCCAGCCATCCTTCACAGGAACGGAATGGAGGGTTTGGTGCCTTCACTGGGTCTGTAGGTATCAGTGCACCTCCTGCTTGACCTGAGGACCATGTGCTGGTTCTCTTGCTGATATTTTTCTTGGAATATGAAGCTCTTGGACTTCCTTGTGAGTTGGTGGAAGAACTGTGAGCTATGTTTTATTCAGATGTACATACAGAAGTGGTATCTTGGAAAAAAAAATGCACAAGTTGAGAGACATCAAAATCAAATAATTGTACATCTCAAAAACTGCAGAGTCTCAAGGCATGAATAGACAAAAAATTTGGACTTTGGTGATGACACTTGCAAAACTGATGGGAGGATTAAAGAGGTACTTGTTCCAGTTTTCCCCATTTCACGATACAAAGGAAAGCCTGAAACTCTTGGTGTTCCCCCTTGTGCGTAGCCTGTTGGGAGTCCAGGGAAGTGAGGGGTTCTCAAGAGGGTGTCTGGGTTTTTCAGTGGTGTTGAGGTTATAGAAGTGTCAATAAGAAGCAAACACTAGCTTTTAGCTATTCTGGCATTTTCTTCAAACACACAGGCACTGTGTGTTTATCTTTTGTATTGATGGCTTTGCTGGATGTTGTCATGTGCTGCAATTGTGTGGACTTCCGCTAGAAAAGTCATGTTTTAAGGTCATGAGTGAATGGGAGTGGGCGTGAGGTTGAATTTTGATCCCAGGAGCATCTTTTGCCTGATGATAAATGTGGAGTTGAGGTCTGAGTGTGTATTTGGGAGCAGGTGGGTGTTGTGGCTGACAAGTCTCTGGAGCTTTGCTTCAGGTAGGGTGATTGCCTGCCCTGCACCAAAGTGGTCTCTGCTCACCTCTCCACTTTCCTCCATCTCCAGCCTCTACCAGTGACCTTGTATGTCCTGCTTTTGTCATGCCTGGACTGAAGTATTTCAAGCTTTTCTCAAGAATGCCAGCAAATGACTCATCGCTTGAGTGCTGCCCAGTCTCAGGTTCATCTCCAGGGTCAAGGCTCAGCCTTCAGAAACTTGGGAGTCCTGGCCCAAGTTTGTTGGTGTCTCTCTCAGTGTTCTAGCTGCAGTGCATGCTGGAAGATGTAGTCATGATGGGGTGCACCTCCATATTAAAAAAAAGAAGGGTGGCTCCATTTTATTCTAATTGGGTTCAGCCTTCTCCCTCCTGGCAGCTTGCTGACGCTGTCCTGCTCAGCCCTGAGAGCCACTGAAGTTCTCTGGGCGCCTTGTGTGAGTGCAGAGGCGGGAGCACAGCTCCTTCATTCAAAATCTTGCTTAATTCCACATTGAACAGCCTGTTTTGAAGCTCTGTGCCTTGGTGTGTTTTGCAACAGCTCGGACTCCCGCGGGGCGCAGGCGGTGGAGGGATCCTGCCCCCGTTGGGTGGCAGTTCTGGAGGGTGTCATGGCAAATCTCCTTTGTCTGCTACAGCTTGACTGATGTCTGGGGGAGAGTGAACCCTCCTCCCCTGCGTGATTTCTTGAGCTGAAAGCAGCAAGTGAGTGAGGAAGCTCCTTTGTGCAGATTTCTCCGTCTCCTCTTGTTTGTGCCAGCTGGCTCGCGTTCAACATTTCTCTTTTTTTCTCTCTCTTCTTTTTTTTTCTCTCTCCCCCAGCTCTAGAGAGAGGGGGCGGGGAGAAAGGGAACATCTTAAAAAGAAATCTGCAGCAAAGACATGGGAGTTACTTAACAAAAATCTAACCCAAACAAGCCCAGCTGGGGGATTACAGGCACGGCGGTAGGAGCTGGCTGGGGAGTGAGCGCAGCAGCGTGGGGAAGGCAGCGTGTCACCCCCCACCGCCCCGAGTTTCTTTAGTCGTAAAAGGAAACAAAAAGGGATCTCATGCAGAGGCAGTGGATGGGGAGAGCAGCCGGCTGGCTGCCAGTGGCTGGAGGGAAGGGCCTTGGCACTGCAGACCCTAGTGCTGCTGCCTCAGCTGCAGCCTTGTGGGGAGCCCTTTGGGGGTTTGTCAAGCTGGGGGGACAGCATCCCTTCCATGCCTCTGCCTTTGGCTCTTTCGGCAGGGAGTGGAGGGCTCTGCTCTCCAGGGTCGCTCCTGGCCAGAGCAACCATCTCACCAAACCTTCTGCTCCCTGCCTTGTGCCCGCTGGAGGAAATGCTGCATCCTGCAGATTTTCTCCCCCCCTCCCTTCCTTGTCCTCTTTGCTGCTCCTTCTTGTGGGCATTCCTGAAAGTTAATCAGGGTGAAAATTGCAGTCAGTCATGTCTGGAAGCCACCAGAGGCTTATCCTGGAGTGCTGCAGGCTGGAGCACATGGCTATGAGACAGTCTCCCTATGTGTGGGCTGGCTGCTGCCAGGAGAAGAGCTTTCTCCTACATCTTGCTGCCCTTGGGCGGTCAATCCTTCCCAGCTTTGGTCTCCTGGCCTCTGGTAACCAGCAGAGAAAGCTGGAGTGGCGCGGGTTTGGCGGGTTCTGAGCATCCTGCACCGGTTTTAGCACATAGAGGCAGGGGCTGGCACAGTTTCCCTGCTGCCTTTTGGAAGTGGAGCTGTTGTGGTGGAAGAGCTGTCTCTAGGTGTGTGTGCAGCCCTGAAAGTGAACTTTCAGGTTTGTCTCTGAATACGGTTTGGCTCTGTCCCAGCCCATAGATGTGGATTATAGAGGTCTCAGCACCTAATGGAGCTGAATTATTCATGTCTGGTGCTGTGTGTGTGCAGCATTCCCAAGCAGAAAGCTGTCTCCTTGTAGAATCTGCGCTCCAGGACTGCTCTTAAAACGCTTTGTTGGCAGGTCTCCAGGCCAACAAGTGAGCACATGCTTTTCATGTTGTGCGGGGATCAATCCTGCGATGGCAGGAGGTAAGGGGAAGGACACGTTTCCAGCTGAATCAATCTCCTCGCTCTGTTTTCTGAGATGCTGTGATTTGTGGCAGCGTTACTCCCCCGGCAGGGGAGTGGGAAGGATCTGGATACCACCCGGTGCTTCTCCAGCTTGGGCAAAGGAAGCAGTAGGATAGTCACCTCTTTGGGCCATGGGGTGTGGTAGCCAGGAGCTACTCTACACCCAGAATAATGATGGTGTGTTATTTTGGGGTCCCTGTGGGTCTGGCTTGGGAGAAGGACTCTCAGAAATGCTCCTGACTGCAGAGGCTGAGCCTGCAATAGTGGAGTAGAGAAATGGGGAACTGGGATGGGAGTTTTGTGGAAGGAAAAAGCTGTGGAAAATGGTTTAGAGCCACATGCAATGGAGCATATTCAGGAGATTCCTCCAGATCATATTCCAGGGTCCCAGCCTTCAGCTCTGCTCTGGAAAGGGCTGATCCCTGCCCCAGTCCCTCTTCCTGTGGTGGCATGTCTTGAGTTCCTCTGCCTCACTCTCGTCACAACGTGCCTTTCCCCTGCTCTTGCCAATCCAGTATGTTCCTGTCCGTCCTGTTTGTGGTTCCCTTCTGTCTGCATTAGCAGAGCCTGGGCTCCCTTGGCACCTCCTCCGTAGGGTGAGGGTTTTTGCTCCTCTTGTTTCCTAACCCTTTGATTGTTCCTGGCTCTCTAATTGCTGGGGACCGAGCGGTCTTCTGGGCTCCTTCTTCCTTTTGTTGTGGTAGGAATTGGCAAAAGCTGCTGCTGTTTGCAGAATTTCAGATCCAAGTCCTGCTCATCTGGTCTCCTTATTCCACATGTATAAATAATACTTCTGGAGATGTGTGTGCGTGTGTAAGTGCACGTTTAGAGCAGCAAGGTGAATTCTGTGGAGATATGGCCAAGCTGGCGTTGTTCAGGTGTTGCATGGAACAGGTGATGCTATACATGTTGTAGTACAACCCTGCAGACTGTCGTTTTCCTGTCACTGCAAGGTCAGATCCTTGTCTGCTTTTCCCTCTGACCTGAGCTTGCCGTGGCTCTTTGTCTTCTCCAACTTTGGGTTGGCAACTCTTGGATTTGGAGACTGAACTTCATCCTCTGCTGTCAGCTCCTGTGGGTTGATCCTGTGCATCAGTGGTCATTAGTGGTCCACCAATTCATTTGGATTGTTCCTGGATTCCATGCCTCAGCTTAGGGCTGGGGAGGGACTGGTATCAGCCAGAAATCTGGTTCATCCAGCTCGTTACTGGCTTTGCCCACCCACACAAAGGAATCACGGTGGATCCGTGACATGAAGAGTGTCTTGCAGGGGTGAGGTGGTTGCTGCCAGCCGTTGGCCCCATCAGTGGTTGGGAGGGAGGCTCTGGAGAGGCAGATTGATGGGGTTGGACATACCAGCTTGGAACTGGGGAGCAGGTGCTGGGGCAGGAGCAGGAAGAGGAGGAGGAGGCAGCCATAGAAACACGCAGGTCAGCTTTGGGAAGCCGTTAGCGACTCCTGTGCACAAAATGATCTCCTGATTCGGCACTTTCCATGCTGCTGAAATGAGAGGTCAGTGCTTTTCATTTCCAGCTTGCACGCAAGCCCCCCAGCTCCTGGGGTTAAAAATCTCCGTAATGACCTGTCAGAGAGAGGATTATTAGCTGTACAGAGCCGAGGATGCTGTGGGGAGCAGATGGAAAATGGTCTGGCTGCAGCAGCCTGGCTGATGAAAGAATCCCTGGCATTTTTACAGTGTTTGCATCTCTGGAAACGCACCGTGAAGCTGCTTTCCAGGCTCCTGCCTGCTGGGGTTTGAAGAAATTTGTGTGTGTGTGGTGTGGCGGGTTTTTTTTGGTTGATTTTTTTTTTTTTTTACTTCTCATTTCTCTCTAAGTCACCTGTTTTTGAAGTGTCACTTGTTAATAGTACCAGGAGCAGGGAGGCCTGTAGCTTGGCAGGGAAGGAGAGGACAGTGGTCAAGGATTTCTTAAGGATTCTGGAGAGCAGGTGGCCTTGCTGGGCGGTGCTGGGAAGAAGCTGTTACATGTGTTAATTATGTCTCGTCAGGGTAATTGCCATTACTCGGGTGCTGTGTCAGGTTGCGCGTGGGTGTCTTTTTTGTTTCCCTCCCTGGGGGAGAGGCTGGGAAGTGAGGAGGAGATATTTTGGGCTCACCGGGGTCAGCTGCAGTGCGGGCAGGTAGGGCTGAGCCCCCTCTTCCCAGTTAAGACTGGGTACTTAGACAATTGCATCTCCATTTCTTTCCCATTGGAAGCTTATCGTGGCCAGAGGCAGTGGTGGTAAACACTCCAAATCTGGGTACCGTGTTGCTCTGCCTGGAGGTGTGGGATGGGAAACCTTATGCTTCCCACTGCGATTTTCCCACTGCCTTTGGTGACTGCTCTGACACATCCCAAGTGTCACAGGCACTCTGAAGCCTGGGATTTATTTCCCACCAAGGCACTTGACTTCCCTGGTGAGCAGCTCTTGTCCCTCGCAGCAAGGCTGGCTTGGAGAGGAGCCCTCCCTCTGGGTGGCATTGGCAGGAGAGGAATCAATCCTCCCTCCCAGGGGCAGCGCTCGATAATTCAGAGGGAAATGGTGAGCGGGGAAATGTGTGAGTAATGTCTTGTTGGAGCTGAGAGCCGTGACCTGCCACGGCTGCTATTGATCGAGGACCGGTGCCAGATGGCCGCTGCTGCGGGGGTGGCTGTGGAGCAGCCCCAGCCCAGGGGGTGGCAGAAAGATGCTGTGAGGGGGATTTGGGAGGTTGGGGGCTTCACTCTGCCCAGATCTCTCCTGCCTGCAGGTGTGGCCGTCAGTGATCTGCCTGCCCATGGCTCTTCATGTGTAACCCTGTTCTCTTTGGTCTCCCTTCCAGCAGCGATGCCGTCACCTGGGCAGACCCCGACCACTGGAAGCCCCCCAAGGACGTAGGTGACCCCCAGGGCGTAGAGGCAGGGAAGAGCCTTGAACCGTGAGGGGCCGTTAACTCTAAGATGTCCTTGAGCAGCGGAGCTTCCGGAGGGAAAGGAATTGATGCGAACCCGGTTGAGACGTATGACAGTGGGGATGAATGGGACATTGGTGTAGGGAATCTCATCATTGACCTGGACGCTGATTTGGAGAAGGATCAGCAGAAATTGGAAATGTCGGGCTCCAAGGAGGTGGGGCTCCCGGCACCCAACGCAGTGGCAACACTACCAGATAACATCAAGTTTGTGAGCCCAGTGCCAGGCCCGCAAGGCAAGGAGGGCAAATCAAAGTCGAAAAGGAGCAAGACTGGCAAGGACAGTGGGAAGCCAACCCCAGGATCCTCCCTGTTCACTGGCAGCGAGGGAGCTGGTGGCAAGAAGGAGGTTCAAGGACGCTCTGGGGATGGTGCAAACTCGGGTGGTTTGGTGCCTGCCGTCACCCCGAAGAGCTCAGAGAAGTCGGCCAAGGCGTCTCGCAGTGTGGCTGGCTCCAAGAAGGAGAAGGAGGGTGGCTCATCCAAAAGCAAGAAGGAAAGGAGTGAGGGTGCAGGGGCTGCGGCAGAGAAGGAGCCCAGCGTGCTGCAGCCCCTGGCCCTGGCAGTGAGGGTGGGACAGTATGACGGGGGCCAGGGGACAGAGCCTGCTGCTGCTGAGCAGCTTGGGAGTATAGCTATTGACACGGGAGCTGCGCTCAATCCCTTGGGAGTAAAGTCAGAGCTGGAGGATGGAGAAAGTGAGTGCCGGCAGCTGAAAAAGGTGAAGTCAGAGAAGGTAAGAAAGGTGTTGGGGCATGGATGCCATTGCTGCTGCTCACGTGGTATTGCTGTGACATGGCATTGTGGGTGACAAGGGGGTGGGACTGTGTTTTGTACTGCTGCTTTGTACACTGATGTGTGGCTGGTGCCTCCTGGTTTTGGCGTTGGTGGTTTGACCATGTGATGTGCTGGTGTCTGGACATGCCAGTGGAGTGACACTGGTCAAGCCTGGCTTCTGGGAACCATGTGTGAGCAGATCACCTGCAGACACTGTGCTCTGGGTACCATCCTGCTCTACCCTCCGAGATTTGGTTTTCCTCCGCACTTTGGTTGTGCTGAATGGCTCCAGGCTTCCCTGGCCTCTATCATTCTGAAATCAAGGTGATGTCCTGGTGCTTTGCTACATCTCCCAAGGGGACACAAAGAGTCTGTGCTGTGCTCTGTGTCCTGCTGGCTTCACCTTGTGTGTCAAGGCTCCCTGCAGCTCCCGAAGGAATTTATTTCTCTGCAGTTGCATCATGTGCAGAGAAGGATCCCTTAGTGCAGAGAAGGAGCCATGTTAGTGGATGTGGGATCTATGTGGGCATGCGGGTGAGCACAAGGAGCAGGGCTGACAGGAGTCACTGCCTCGCTCCTGGGTCTGCCAATGGTACATGGGCTCTGTCCCACCTGTGGTGGTGATCCAGGGCTGGTGAGTGGCTGTGGGTGATGTTTGATGTGTCACTCCTCTGCTAACATGTGGCAGTGATACTGAGCTGGCCAAGCTGCTCTTCCAGGTCACCAGGGGCATGAAAAGCTGTGCCAATGGCAGATGGCCAACAGGGTGAGTGGCTGCCTGTCCATCTGGGTGGTGCTGGGCTCTGGGTGGCTGCATGGCTGTGTCTGGATGTGGCCATTTTTCAGGACTCTTCTCTGGTTTCTGAGCAGTCACAGTGGCTGATGTGATTTCTGGTTCGTATGGGGAAGACTTTGAGCATGTGGATGTCTATGCTTTCCTCCATGCCAGCTGCACAGGGGGTGTTGCCAGTGTGTGTGCCTGTGAAGCCGTGTGTGTCACACATGCATCACAAGTGCATGTGTTCAGGTTGGCTTGGCCCTATTGCCATCAACAGGGTGTCAGGAGAGTGGCTGGGGAGTATGAGAAGCAATGTCACCATGTTTGCAGCCCGAGGTTCCCTGGGAGGATTTCTGCTTTGGTGTGGGGATCACAATGTGGGCACTGGGATGGGTGGGGAGGGCACAGTGGCACTGTGAAGAGGTGCTGAGACCAGAGATTTGTTGGGGAGGGGATGGTCAGCCACGGGATGGCTCTGGGACAAGGGCTGCTAAATAGGTTGGTGTTTCTGCCACTTGAGAGGAAGATTCCTGGGGCAAGTGATTGAAGCCTGTAAAATTCAGGAGGGGTGTGGAGACATCTTCTTCCTTTGTCTGTTCTGGCTGTGCAACCAAAGTGAATGAAACCAGGAAGAGCAGCAGATGCTCTTTTGCATGATGGACTGGAATGCTGCTGCTAAAAGCTGTGGCTGCTGGAAGTCCATGTATGATTTGGGGCACCTGGGTGGGTTTGTGGAGGAGAAACTCATTGGGGGATGTACAGGGCAATGCATTTTGGCTTGGGAAAAGTATGAGGAGGACGGAAGCTTGGGAATTGGTTTGGGAAATACCTCAACATGCTTGGCTGTTATGTTCCGTGTAGCCATCTGTGCTGACTACTGTGTCAGCCAGCACTGGAGCTGGCTGGACCTTGGGTTGTACCCTGCATGGCTTTGCTCTGTTGTTACTATTAAAGATCTATTTCTTTCACTGGTACAGCTGCAGAAACTCTTTGCAGTTGGAGATACCAATGTGATGTATGGTGTTGGTGGACGAGAAACTCCACACACTTTGGTCGTGTGTGCTGGCACCTGGAAAACCCTCAGTGTCCTGGGCTCATCCCCTGTGTGGGCAGCAGGGAGAGCTCAGAGCTCCTTCCAGGGCCTAAGGGGGCTCAAGGAGACCTGGAGAGGGACTTGGGACAAGGAGTGCCAGGATATGGGGGAATGGCTTCCCACTTGCAGAAGACAGGGTTAGATGGGATATTGGGAAGAAACACTTTCCTGTGAGGGTGGTGAGGCCCTGGCATGGGTTCCTCCTGAGCTGTGGCTGCCCCATTCCTGGAAGTGTTCCAGGCCAGGTTGGACAGGGCTTGAAACAACCAAGTGTAGTGGCAGGTGTCCCTATCCATGGGAGGAGGTAGAAAAAGATGGGTGTTAAGGTCGTTTCTAACCCAGATGATTCTATCTTCTCCATGCTGACACCTGGTGAGGATGGTTCTGCCATTTTACTTGTCCAGATTCAAGCATAACCCCCTTGGTGAAAGCTGAGGCTGGAGGGCTGATCCCTGTTTTGAGAAGGGATTTGATGTCTGGATCTGCAGGAACACGTGTCACTTAGGAGGAAGCATTGTCTGTGTTTCATCAGCCTCCTGGGGGCAGCTGGATGGCTTCCTTTGGGTCGGGAAAGCCGTGGGCGAGAAGAAAGGTGTCTGCATGGTAAGGGGTGGGAAAGCAGTTTTGTGTCTTGAGGAAGAGACTGAGGCTGGGTGGATGCCTGGGGCGGGGTGGAGGACCAATGGGATGCAGCGGGGAATGTGGTGTTGGGCTTGTGAACTGCAGAGATGTTCCAGAAACTGCATGTGGGGTCCAAAGGACAAGCCAAGAGCAGAGGTGTGTGCTGGCTGTGGGAGGAAGGGCAGCTCCTGCAGGCAGTGCATCGAGAGGATTAAGGTGGCAGGTTCTTTCTGGCCTGGGGACAAACCCTGCCTGGGAAGCGAGAAGCTTGCTCAGACTGAAACAGGAACAGCCACAGCGTGACTCAGCCCAACCTTTGGTCTCCGTCAGCTTGTCCTTTGCTTAACCCTGTATTGCTCCTGCTTCCGTTTCAGGCAGGGAAGCTGGTCTCCATCTGTGGATGAAGAAAGGGGAGACTGTCCCGCCACTGCTGAAGCCTGGGGTGGGTGACCTCCCTGGAGGTCAGACAAAAGAGATGTGTGCTGCAGCCGCCAGCCAGGAGGCTCTGTTGTACCTCCGTGGCTGGAATAACGAGCTCTTTAGCAGGGGGTATTTTTCCTTGATGAGGTGCTTCCATGCCCCAGCCAGCTCTTGCCCCAGCCAGCTCACCCGACTTGCCTCTACTTCTGCTTTTGTGTTCTTCCAATATCTTGCTGTAGGATTTGGCAGCCATTGATTCCTTATTGGGTGTAGGAAGGAGCTTTGCTTTGGATTTTGCCAGACACTTTTCCATGTCAGCTGGTGCTCCGTGGCTCTGTCCACAGGCAGGTTCACCCTTCACAGACATGTGTCACCCATGTCTGACACAACAGTGATGGAGCCTGTGGACGTGGCCCTTGGGCTCCATGGGATGTTTTGCCACTCTGACCCCATGGCTCTGGTTGTTCCTTCCTGGGGCGAAGCCTCTGGAGCTGAATATCCCAAATATGCTTTCTCTTGGTGTGGATCTTGGCTGTGTCCTGGCTTGTTACGTGCTCTTCTCAAACCTGATGCCATCAGAGTGTTGGGGCACAGGCGATAACTTCTCCAGGGATGGGGCTGATCTTGATGAAGCCCACTGGTGGAAACCCTGCTGGAGACTTTCCAGGGTCTCTGGGATGGGCTGAGCACCTCGAGATTTGCCTTTGGCTGTGTTCAGTGCCTGGGCAAAAATATTTGGAGGGGCAACAGTGGGAGCTTAAAATACTTGCAGCAGGGAGAGAAAAGAGCTTGTGCTGGTGTACCCATGAGCATGGTGACCAGTGGCTGGGTCAGTCCCCGGGGATGGCTGGAGCTGAGTTGAGGTTTAGTTTGTTTTGCTTTGTGAGGACACTGGTGCTGGGAGGGAATGGCAGCTCTCGGTGAGCAGCCGAGCTCAGCAAAATGGCCGTGCACGGAGGAGCAGCGCTGATTTTGCCCCAGCAGCAGCCGCTGTGGCGTGGCCGAGCTGGGCTCCGGGCTGGTGGCTGAGCTGGCCCCTTCCTCAGCAGCCCTGCACCCAGCACAGTGCCCACCACGGCCCCCTGCAGCCGCTCCCAGCGCTCCGGGCCGCGCTGGCCCAGCCGGGGATGCTGAGCATTAAACAAAAGAGCCTCCCAGCTCTTGGCTGCTGCTTCGGCTTTGTTTTGATTGAGAGGTTGTTCAGCAGGAGGAGGAGGGAGGGGTTTTTTTCCCCCCCCCTTCTTTTCTGACGAGAGTCCAGATGTGATGCTGCTGCAGACAAGGGAAAGGCAAACAGAAGCCGCTGGAGACTCGGCTCTTCTGAAAAGGCTCTCAGGGTCACGGGTGCTGCGGTTTTGGGCAGCCAGGAGGGTGGATTCATCCGTGTCCCTCTGTGGGAGAGGCGGTGGAAGCCACCGGTGCATTTTTTTCTCCTGAATTTCTCCCTAGACACAGTGTGGTGATGCCCTGTGTGTGCTCAGAGCAGACATCTCTGCTGTGGGTGACCTGATAGAGAGAGGCTGTTGTAAGATGGGGGACACTGCAGTGTGTTCACACCAGAACTGGTGTGAAAATGCCCTTGTGGTTCTGTGGGAGGACAGTGTGGCAGCAGAGGGAGTGCTTGGGGTCAGGTGGCAGTGGAGACAGTGCGGTGGTGGCACCATACCAGTGGCAGCTGCAAAAAAAGAATAAAAAAAATCTGTGCTCTGTCCCTGCTGCTGCTGGCTTTGATGTCACCTTTGTGGACCGTCTTGCCCTAATCCAGGGATGCGGAACTGCGTGGTGCCTACAGCCTCAGTGGATGTGGGATGGACCCCCAGGTGCCAGATGTCCTGTACCATTAATCCTTTACTTGGAGTGAAAGCATGGTTGCCTTTTTTTAGCCGTTTTTCTGTTGTTGGGGGAAGGGATGAAGTTTGGTTCTGCATGCATGGCAAGGATTGGGGTGAGGGATTCCTGTGTGACTCCAGCTTGAAGCGGTAAGATCTTCCAGTCCCTCTGCTGGGTCCAAGCCCAACAGCAGGTGGCCACAGATGCTCTTAGGAACATCTCTTGGTGTGGGGGAGAACCAGGAAGAGATGTTGAGGGTGGTCCCAGCCTTGTACTTTGAAGATGTGCTTGGGATTTTGACTGGTGGTGGGGTTCCTTGTCTTGGGGCCAGAGTTTGGGAGGAGAAACTCCCAGTGGAGCTGTTTTAGTGAAAACAGTTACTGCTTTACAACCCCTCCAAAGCTGGCTTTGGAGCTGGTGTTCACCCTGTGTTTCGTTTTCCTCAGGGATTTTAGGGCATATGGGAAGCCCAGTGCTTGGGACATGTTCATGCCCAAAACCCTGGGGAGAAGTTGCTTCCCAGCCTTTGCTCTGTAGGGCTCGTTTCTTTCCGGGGAATGGCAGCCAGCGTGACAGGGGCAGTTCAGGGAGGTGCCAGGGGCGTGCAGGCAGATACCAGCTTCTGCCTGATCTCTCACCATGGTTCTTTTTCTCCAGCCATGCTGGAATGGGCTGCCTCCAGAGCTGCTGACAGAGCTGTGTTGGGAGTCCTTGGGAATGACACCACTCGTTTCCTTATTGTTCCCGGCTCCGCCGCCCAGAACCTTCTGCTCTAGGAACAAGGCAAGAAGGGGGCACGCAGCCAACATGTGTCAAGAGCTACAAAGGAGGAAATTGGCCTCGTTCACTTCAAACCATGGGGTTAGTGCTGGAGTTTTGGCTCCTGCTGAGAGGTTATTTATATGTGGGCTTTCTTTTATAACCACTGGATGTAGCAGGCTGGGAGTTCCAGCTGATCCCACCTCTGAAGGCTTACAAAGGGAAAATTGCATCTCTCCCTGGTTGCTTTCCCAGATGGCAGTGTTAGGAAGGACTAAAAAGCTGAGTTAGCTTTGATGCCTGACCCATCAGCATTGCTGTATCCCAGTGAATTGGCTGTCATGCCGAAACATGGCCCAGTCTCCACCAGAATGGACAGCAGGACATGTGGCTTCCTGTCAAGGACATGGTGGTAGGTAGCAGCGCTGGGAAAGAAGAGAAGAACCCTCCCCGCCCTGGAGCGTGAGAATGGAATGACGCCGTGGTAAGGAAGGGGCTGATAGAGGGGGGACAGAGGAGGAACAGCCCCTTCTCGGCTTCCTTGGTGCCAGGGACCTGCCAATCTGTTCCCCCAGTGCTTTGAGGAGAGATTTTGGTGGGTAGGCTGGTGGGATCCTGCAGACTCATGGACCTGATTCCTCCCTTGTGAGCAATGGCAGCTGCTGGAGATGGGTCAGATTTTGAGGCTAACTGGCTCTGGTAGACTCTGTGGTGTTTTTTTGCTTTGCTTCCAGGCTGGCTGCTCATTAGCCTAATGACCCCAGTTACCCAGCACCATTTATCTGCCGAGGGAGATTTCTTTAAAGGAAGATTTTCGCCTCTGGAGCGCTGTGCAACCCTGAAGGCTTCAAAACCCAGCGAGCTGCTCCTGCAGCCCTGCCGGGAAGCTGATGCAGGGGGAGTGTGCCAGGAATAACCCGCTAATGAGCAAAGCTGCTTCTCCACCCGGCAGCCAGGGAGGCCACAGGAAAGGGCAGCAGAGCACAGGCTGCCTGCATTTCCCCTCCTATGCTTTTAAAGGCTGCTTGGTTGGGGATTCACTGCCTTTTCCCTGTTTTCTGCAGGCATGACATCTGTGCCACTGGTTTCACAGTGCTGCATTTCTCTGCTGCTGCTCTGGAGGATGCTTTGGGCTGGAGCTGTGAAATCCCTCTTCCCTGTGAATTTTTACCCTGGAGTTGTGTTGGGCAAGAGGGCACTTAAATCCCCAGAACTGAAGGTGGGCAGGAGAAAAGGAAGTAGTGATTGCTGTGGACTTTCTGGGGTGGTTTTGTGTCATTCCTACCTCATGGTGATCGATGCCTGGAGCTTGAGTGCTCAGTGGGTGCAAGAGGAGCCACCCCAGGGCTCAGAGCTGTTAAGCATCAGCTGGGAGAGCAGCCCAGGGCTGGGAAGCAACTGCTGGGCTCTGGAATGATTTAATGCCACCAGCAGCCTGACAATACGTTGTATTTGGTGACAACATCTGCTCGAGATATTCCTGTCCCTGTTACTCATTCCTGCCCACGGACCAGATCAGGGAACTGATCTGATGTAAATAAATGTGCTCAGGGTTTTCTGGGGTGAGCTCAGGTTATGGGCTGGCATGGATGGGACATGGGCAAGTGGTGATGACACCTGGGGCTGGAGATGGGGCATAGCAGTGATGGTGGCACCTGTGGTGGGGGCACAGCAGTGGTGGTGGCATCTGGGGCTGGAGATGGAGCCTTTGCTGGGGCCATGCTGTGGTGTAAAGGTTTTAGTGGCTCTCTGGTCTCTCACAGGGCTCACAGTAACTTCGGCAAGCTCTGCTCTACCCAGGAAAGCATGTGGTGCCTGTGCTCCCCATCCCTCCTCCTCCTGTGCCCCCAGCCTTGCCAGCTGAATGGTGCCAGCTCCATCCCCGTGTTCTGTGGACAGATATTTCCCTTTGCAGGAAGTTGCTACCACGGAGCTTTTGTACAGTGTGGTGACGTCATGTACTCACATCTGCTGACTTTTCCCCTGTCCTTAACACTGAAGTGGCTTTACAACTTGTTATCTAGATTCTTCAGAATACTGTCTGGCCCTCATTCACTTGGGATGTCTTGGAATGTGTTGTGATGAATAGTGTGGAGAGCATGCCTGTTCTGCAGGCCTGAGCTGGAATTCTGCTTGGGATATGGAGGTGAGGGGATGGAATGTGATAAAGCTCAAAAGTGGATCTTGTCTAGTGCTGAGGGAAAAAGAGAACCCCCTGGGCTGCCCTCCCTTAATGCAAATGCTGGGGCCGGTGTGTCTCAGTTTCCCCTGTCCCCTGCATGGATTGGCTGCTCCTGTTAGGCTCAAGCATGGGCTTTGCTGGGCAGAGCACTGCCAGAGACTGCATAGAGAAGGTGCCATTGCAGCTACAAATCCTGTGGTTGTGGCACTGTGGGTTTGGGTTTTTTCCCAAGCCAGAAGGTAATTTCATTCCGGGAAGCTCACTCACTCCCCCAGTTAGCCATGGAAATGCAGTGTTGTGATATTTTCCCCAGGTACTATGCAAACAAACGCCGTTCCCAGACTTCCCCCCCTCTCTCCACTCATCGGGGTTCAGGTACACTGCCTCCCACACTGGGAATGGCCCTCTCATCTGGTCAACAGATAGCAGTGGCATGTTCTGGAGTCAACTGCATGCCATATGGCTGGTGGTCACCATCCTAGGGTCAGCCCTCAGGAGAAGGACCCTGGAGCTGGGTCTTGGTGTTCAAGCTGGACTGGAGGAGGGAGAGCTGCACCCACTCGGTGGGTGCTCATCTGTGGATGGCAGCAAGTGGAGTCTTGGGGTCTGTTATCTGAAAGGGAAGGCCATCCCAAAAATCACTGGTGCCACTGGAGCTGGGATGCTCCATCGTTATTGTGGTGCAGAAGAGAGACTGCAATGTCCATGTGGTCCCACACCAGACATGGTGCATGCTGGTGCTGCCCTGCCAGCTTAGGATCCTGACCTGCCTTCCCTGGTGGGACACCAAGCCCCAGGTCTGCACTTGTGTCCCTCTGACCCACCATGGTGTAAAGAATGGATGCCCCTTTGCAGGAAGGAAACAAAGAAAGGGTTCACTTGAAGAGTGGTGGTGAGGCATTGGAACAGGCTGCCCAAGGAAGTGCTGGAATCACATCCCTGGAAATGTTTGAAAAATGTGTGGATGTGGCACTTGAGGTTTGGTGGTGAGCATGGTGGCACTGGTGGGCTAGAGGTCCAGCCACTGGAGGTCTACTTCAGCCTTTATAAATCTATGAAGGCTGCAGCCAAGTTCTGGGAGTCAAATGGCTAAGAGAGGCTTGGAAGAACAGGAGAGCACTGGGTCTGGGCTCTGTGTGCTCAGAGGCCGGGGGAATTTGCATAACAAGGCTGAAAGAGGAGGATGGCTGGGCACCAGGCAGCTCTTTGAGGTGGTGACAAAGTCATCACGCAGAGCTGTCCTGCGCTGGAGAAGCCTCTCATGCCCAAGTGGGAGCACTGGATCTCTGGGGTGCCTTGTACACAGAGCGAGGTTTCAGGGTTTCCAGGGCTGTTTGCTGTTCTGTGGCTTGGAGGGGAGGAAGGTGACTGTGTCTATGTATCATGGACCTGGTTTGCTGACAGGAAGGTTTCTTTCTTTGCTCAGCATTAATGTTTCAAGGTGCAGGAACTCTTTGGGCGTTAGTGTTTTATGGTCTCACAGGCTGGCTGTTAATGCTCTGCTTTGTGGGTAGGGTGATGGAGCTGGAGGGGCCCTTTGAAGGAAACCAGCCTTTTGGTCAAACCCCTATGGCCACGAGCAGAGCTGCCCGGACTGGGGGAAGAGTCGAAGCCCCTTGGTAGTGGGTAGAGCCAGGTGGTTTAGCACTCAGGCTGGGTCTGAATCTTGCATACAAAAAGCCAAGGTTGCATGTGAAACCATGCCCAAATGTGACCACATATGCCATGGCTCTGCCAGATCACTGCCTGGCTTGTGGAAGAGCCATGTCCCAGGAAAAGGCCCTGCTTTACAGGGGCTCACAGCCTGTGCTCCCCCCCTGCTGCTTCCTCCAGACCAAGAAAACAGGAGCTGTTGGTGTTCCCTGTTACAGATCCCTCAATGGTAGATTGGACCAGCGTGTGTCCTGTCCATGTGGTCTCTCAGTAGGATCAATGTCTTCCTGTTCCCCCAGGAACCATTAGGGGGTTCATGGCATTAAAAAATGGAAATGTTGGGGTTTTCAGACTGTGTAGTCATCAATAATGACTTGGTTGTGGCAGGAGCAGTTCCCTGTGTAGGGCCCTGCAAAGGAGATGACACAGCAGAGAGGGCAGCAGCACATCTGGTTCTGTTTTTTCTTGTATGAGCAGAGCCTGTTTTGGGGCTCCCTTGCACCACCCCTGTACAGTGCTCTCGGTGTGCTTGAGCCCCCAGACCAAATGCATCTGCCTTCCTGTGGGGAAGGAGCTCCCCTCAGCTACTCTTGTCTGGGAGGACAGGAGTTATCTTCATGGCGAGCCAATGGCCTCCAGCCTTTGGCCACAGGAACAAGAGCAACTAGACTTGCAGGTGCCAGTTGTTTCTTGGGCAAGAAACCAATGGAGGTTTCATCCTCCAGGCCACCAAAGCAGACAGATTTTTCTAGGCAAAGAGGGGATCCGGTTTGGTGCAGATCTCAAGCCATGAGCCTGTGATGAGAGGTTGCCTTCTCTTTTGAAGCCACCATCATGAACCAGAGCATGTCGAGTAGGGGTGAGAGACTGGAGTAAATTGGATGTTTTTGGGCATGGAGATGTGTTACAGTGCAGTGCTTTACTCCTTACCCACTGCTCCACTGTTGTGTGTTACCCAAAAGCCTTTGGGAATGTTCCTTCCTGGCTTTCCTGTTTCAAACATGACACTGAAGCAGCACCCAGTGAGGTGCCTCAGCAGCCTCTGTCAGCAGAGCATTTTCAGCCTCCTGGCAGTGAGTGAGGCCATTAAAACCCAGTCTCCTCTGGGAGCTGATGGTCTGATAGGGGAGATGGAAGGAGCATTGCTTTCAATTTCCCATTGATCCTAACGAGCTGATGTGGGAGACTCGGATGGCTTTGGCTGTGTTGAGGGCTGTTACCTCCAGCACTCAGAGCTGCTCTCAGGTCTGCTTTGCTTCTCAGTTCTAGGAAATGGAATAAAGAGAAAACCACTTAGGAGGATTTTAATCAGAACTTGGCAGAAGAACTTAAGGAAACCCAAGAAATCTTCTGACAAGCATGCTTCATGCTGAGATTGCCAATGAATGGGAAGGGCAAAGACAGGGCCTTGGCTCAGGTGGGTTGGGTTTCTTCTGGCTTGTTTAATGGGATGCCATTAGCATTCCTGCCCTCCCTGGCTGGGAGGGGAGGGAGAAAATAAGCCTTTCTCAATATGCTGGAGACTTGTCAGCTGGAATTGAGGCTGAGTCCTCTGGGAGTAGATGATGAAAGTCATCCCAGACCTGCTGGAGATGGCCAGCATGGTTCAGGAGGAGGAGATGGTATAATTTTTACTAATAGGGGCCTTGGAGTTTGAGAGAGTCTTGTGGTATGGTTGGATTTCTTCAAGAGGTTGATCTTGGCAGGCTGGAGAAGTGGGTCTGTGTGAACCTCATGAAGTTCAGCAAGGCCAAGTACGAGGTCCTGCCCCTGGTCTGGGGTCATCCCTAGCACAAACACAGCCTGGGTGGAGAACAGATTGAGCCACACCCTGGGGGGAGGGCCTGGGGATACTGGTGGGTGACAAATTGGATGTAACCTGGTGATGTCTGCTTGTAGCCCAGAAAGCCAACCCGGGCTGCATCCAGAGGAGTGGATCTGGCAAATAGAGGGAGGGGGCTCTGCCCCTCTCGGGTGATACCCCACCTGCAAAGCTACCTCCAGTCTGGAGGTCCAACATCAGAAACTGCCTGAGTGAGCCCAGAGAATGTCTTGAAGATGCTCTGAGAGCTGGAGCTCCTTTGCTCTGGAGCCAGGCTGGGAGGACTGGGGGTGCTCACCTGGAGAAGAGAAGGCTCCAGGGAGAGCTCAGAGCCTCTCAGAGTGTCTAAAGGGGCTCCAGGAGAGCTGGAGAGGGACTTTTGACAAGGGCCTGGAGTGCAAGGACAAGGGGAAATGGCTTCCCACTGCCAGAGGGCAGGGTTAGTTGGGATATTGGGCAGAAATTGTTTCCTGTGAGGGTGGGAAGGCCCTGGCACAGGTTTCCTCGAGAAGATATAGCTGCATCATCCCTGGACATGTTCCAGGCCAGGTTGGATGGGGTTTGGAGCAACCTGGGATAGTGGCAGGTGTCCCTGCCCATGGCAGGGGATTGGAAAGAGATGAGTTTGAAGATCCTTTCCATCCCAAACTGGTCTGTGAGTCAGTGGAGCTGAGCTGTTGCTGGTGAGTGCTGTTGGGAGTGAGAAATGCTGCTATGAGATTCAGAGCCCTTGTGGATGATGTTTCAACTAAGACGTGTGAGGTGTGGACAAACCTGTTGCTATGATGGGAGATTTCAGCAGCTCTCCAGATCGTCACTTAGAGCTGATGGCAAGTTTCCCATAACATCATCTTAGCCCAAGTTTCTTGGCTCAGCTATAACTCCTTTTGTAAATTGTTATTTAGGAATATTTGATTAAAAGTCCATGAAGTGGTATGAGTAGCTTGACCATTTAGGGGTAGGAGAGTTGCAAGCGCAGTTCTTGCATGTGTGTCCTGCAGCTGGGTAACCCAAACCCAGCTTTTGTTTTCTGATTCCTGGGGAGGGGAGCATGTTGTTCTGGTTTATGAGTGTGGGCCAGGCATTGCTGAACAGAAACGGCCCCAAGTTGTGTTTATTTGTAAAGGGCTCTTCAAGACTGCCTTGTACCACAGCTTTCTGTTTTATTGATATTCCAGCATCTGGACTGTTTTCCTAAACATGCTTTCATCCAAGGAGAGATTAAGGGAGTGAGAACTGTTCTGATAAAGCTGACAAAAATAATTTTTGCTTGAGACTAAGTACCACTCGGGACTTTGTCTTGTAAAACAATCTGTGGGTAAGCACAAAGAACTGTCCTAGGAAGCCCCGAATGCTCCAGATCGTTGTTCCTGCTGGGGGGTTGGAGGACTGTACATTTTCCACAAGTGTTTGAATTTGTTAAGTGCTGCCTGAGGTGATCTAATAGCAGTCAGGGAAGTTTTGGGAGTTTGTGGCTGAGGTGACTGAGTCCCTAAGAGGAGAGATCTGCATGCAGTGTGTTTGGATTGATGGGAACACTGATGATGCACACATCCATTTTTCCTCACACCCCACAGTGGATTGCTCATGGATGGGTTGCCATCTCCTGTGACAAGCTGATGTAATGAGGGGGATAGCTGATGTAGCTTTAGGTGTTGAGGATGTGATGGTGGCAGTGTGATACAGATAATCTGGGAGGTTCTGTGTGAAGACCCATCTGAAAGTAGGTTGGTGCCACATTGGAGTAGTTTGGCTCTCAGCACCTGGGAGATGCCAAGCTCAGCAGAGCACAGCAACCTTAATGCTGCACCCTTTGTCATTCCCCTTCTGGCAGCGTTTTTGCTAATAATCATGTGTTCGTATGCTGTGACTTTGTTTGACAACTTGTGCGGTGACAGGAAGCTGAACTTCTTCCTTGATGAGATACGTAGGTATACGTGGCATGTGTTCTCCAAACTTGTGTGGCCCTGAAGCAAAATATGGTTTGGATGCCATCTGCTTCCTAAAGGGCAGAGTTGGAGCTGCTGGAGGAAGCTTAACATGCTTCTGTGGGCTGAATGTTGCCCCATGCCTCTCCCAAAGGACCTGAGATTGGCTGCTCTGGGTCAGTTTGGTTAATTCACAATTAACAAAGCACTATTAAAAGCATACTCATTGGAGGGCTCTTCATAGGAGGACTTTTCCCTGAGACTCTTTGCTAGTGGTTTGTGTATCCCACCTGGGAATCACACCATAGCCTGTGAGCAGATGATTGAATTCATGACCCATTGAATATCCTAAGTTGGCAGTAATCCACAAGGATCATCAAGTCCAGCTCCTGGTAGGCTTGACTCCATAAACAGTTACGATACTAACTTAGAGGAGATAATGTTGGTGGGACAGTGTTCCTACTCAGGGATTTCTCTTGGATCTAGAAACAGGAACTCTGGAAAGCACCATCAGAAAGCATAATTAAAAACCACCTTGGTGTCTCTGCCTGCAGAGCTCCTCAAATTCCCAGGATGGCTGAATACATCCATGCTGGCTGGGAGCCATTCTGGCTCCTGCCTGGGGTCACAGTGCAGGGTGGGGGGCCTGGCTCTGGAGACTCACTGAAGGGCTCCAGCTGGCTTGTGACCCAACGAGGCTGAAAGTAGCTGCTCTTCCATCTGGGCCAAGAATTTGTAGGGGTTTAATCACCCTGTCTGGGCACTGGGCTGGCATGCATTTCTGGTGTCAGATTTACTGCTGTTGGCCCCCAAATGCCCAGTGCATCTTGCTTTTATGGAATCCTGCTTGCTTTTATGGGACCAAAACTAACATCTCAGCATAGTTAGACTTTATTAGTATTTTTTTGAATGTTCAACATTGCAAGTCTTCAGCTTGTTTCTTATGGTGAGCTGGTTGTACTGTGTGTGCTTTTGAGTGAAGTGTGCCCAATTTGGTAAAAGTTTTGGTCTTCTTTCTTACTCAGATCTTCTCTGCACAGGGGAAAGGAGTCTTTTATGTGGGTGTATTTTCTGTGGCCAGGGCTCTGCATTCCTTCCTGAGCCATGTGTAGCCTGGTAGTGTTTTAGTGGGAAGAAACTAATGGCTGAAGCAGCTGCCTGGGTGTCACCTTGCAGAGGTGATGGTTTGGGGAGCGTAATGATGGAGAGGGGTACTGCCTTGGGCTTGAGGTTTGATCCAAAGTTTCATCCCTGAATCACTGCAGGATGTGGGATGTTGGTGTATGGATGTGAGTGCACTTCCTGGAGAAGTTGGAAGGTGTCCCTGCCCATGGCAGGGGTTTGGAGCTGGATGAGCTTTAAGGTCCCCTCCAACCCAAACTTTTTTTTGGTTCTGTAGGCTAAGTTTGGCTCTGCCAGGTGATCATTTCAGATCAGTGATGTCCTTCTCTGCACATCTTTGCCCCAACATTGCCTGTCTTCTTGTTGCTGACAGCTTCAGTGTCTCCGCTGTTCCCTTCCGTTGTCCTGGTGCGAGAAGCAAGAAAGCTGGAGGAACCAGGTTTGGTTCCATCTTAGTGTCTCATAGACTCACAGGCTGGTTTGGGTTGGAAGGGTCTTTTAAACTCACCTCATTCCACCTTCTGCTGTGGGCTGGGATACCTTCCACTAGACCAGATTGCTCCAAGCCCTGTCCAGCCTGACCTCGGATGGGGCAGACACAACTTCCTTGGGCACTCTTCACCCAGGCAAAAGGTATTTTCCTCCACCTGTGTCCTTTGAAAGTCTGTCTCTCCTGGATGACAGGCTGGGATGTGAGGTCCTGCTGTCCAGGAGAAGGTGACAGCCATGCTCTTCTGCTTAATGGCTCCTTCCTGGAGAAGGGAGCAGAATACATGGTGATGGGAGGTGGAACTGGGGGATTGTTCTACTGTGGGATCTCTTGTATTGCCATTGTCCTGAACCACTTTCAGCCCAGCCAGGTTTCAGGACCAGGCTCTCTGGACACAGCTGGTATTTGGTGATGATCTCTTGGAAGATGGGAGATCTCAGAGGAGAGCTTCCTCACAGGTTTGTGTTCAGCCTCCTTGTGCAGTCATTGGAGCTTTGCTGCTCCCCCAGGAGGTGTCCTGCCTGCTCCTGGCCACCCCTTCCCACATCAATGCTCAAGGGTTTGTGCAGCCATGTGGGGAATTGGGTCAGGGACATGATCCAATTAAAAGCTGTGCTGAGTGATATTGAAAGCAGGTTTTAAACAGGCAGTTTTCTGACAGTCCACAAATGCCAGTGTTAGGAAAAGAGGGCTTTGGACCACAGTAGGAATAAACAGCCATGGGTGGATTGTGGTGGGATGGTTTTTTCTGGTGGTGCTGGTCCATGAAGGCTTGGTGTGTTGGTAGGCAACCATAGGGACAACAAACTCAACTGCCACTTGGATTCTTCTTGTTGGTGAGTCTTTGTTCTCTTTCCAGGGAGCCCAGTCTCACCCTCTTGTGTCTGTTTTGTGGCTGCCATCGCTCATGGAGAGCCTCTCATCAGGCATTTCTTAGGCTCCTTCTCTTCAAGGGTGCAGCCAAGGGCTGTGGTCGCCGGGAAAGACTGGTATTGCACCGCACCCATGCCCATCCTCACTGCCTGGGGCAAGGGGGGGTTGCCTTCAGTAATCCTGACTAATCCTTTAATCTGTATCAACACTGATAGGTATTAAAGCAGCAGATAAGGTTCAGACCGTGGCTTGGAGCTCAGCGATATCCCCACCCTCTTCCAGCTAAATCTGGGCTGATTGTGCTTTCTCTTAAGGGGACCGTGCTTGTTTGCCGAGCAGCTGCACTGGGTTGAGAGGGTGGATTAGCTGTTCCCAGCTGGAACATGCCCTTGTTGCTGGGCTCCAGCTTGCCAGACAAGTCCATTGATCTGTCTGTGTGTGTTCGTGGTAACCAGCATCCCGTGCTTTCTGGAGCAAACCCCTCCAGGTTTGTGTTCCTCTGCCAGTCTGCAGCAGATCTGTAGCCTCCTGCTTTTTATCTGTGTTACTCACCTGGGTATAAGCCTTATTCAGTTGTAGATACTTCACAGAGTTCTTAAGCAACAACACAAAGCTTTCCTGAAGCAACCAGTCCTGTGGATCTGTGGCTCCTTGCTGCCTGCTGCTCACAGCAGGATTTCCCTCCTCCCCCACCTCTAGAGCAGGACTCCCACCTCCTAGCCTTTCACACTCTCTTCTTTTTGGGCACCTTTCCTCATAGCTGAGGTCTGTGATGTTCTCACTTGTATGGCTTCTGGGCACCTCCAGTTACCCCAATGATCCAGCGCTGTGAAGGCAGGACTCCAGAGCTGGCTGTCTCGTGTTTGGTGGGCACCAAACCAAGGTTCTTAATGCTCCCAGTCGAGTTCACTGTGCAAAACAAACTGTCTCTATTGTTTTTGCTGTTGTAGGCTCATCTGCCCTTTCCCTGTCCTCTTCCAGTTTCTCCCCTTGCTTGTGGGATTGCTCCGAGCTTGCCACCGGTTCCCTCATCAGCAAAGCCATGGTTAATCCTTCCCATAAATCCTTTAAGCTGTCAGCAAACAACCCCCTTCTTAAAATTCTAGCACGCAAGCTTGGCTGGGACAGAGCTTGGCTCACAACCCCAAGGTTTCATTTTTGTTCCCAGATTATCACCTCCAGTCCTCCTTGGTCCCAGTTTTGGCTGGCACTGTGGGCTTCTCACCATTGCTGTGGAGCATTGGTTGGCTGATGCATGAGCGTGGCCTTCCTTGATGTATCTGAGGTGTAAAAGCATTCAGGTTCTGGATTACCTAATGAGGGGTTCCAGGTGTGTCAGGTGGTTTGAAGTCACAGGTTCCTTAGATTCCATGTGGAATCTCCTCTGAGGAGCCACCTGTCCTGTGGGACAGAGTGTGTTGGCCCTGTTTGTTGTCTACATGAGCTCAATATGCAGCTGATGGGGGCAAAATGGGCTAAAAAATAAGAGTAAAGCTTTTTTGTGGTCATGCTCGCCTCTCTGCATCCAAACTCTTACATCTTTGCTGTTTTGCTCTCAGACATGACTGTCTCTTTCAGGTTTATTTATTCAGGTTTGTTTATTTTGTTTATTGCAAAAACACAAGGTTGGGTCACTGTTTTGGGCTGTATTTTCATTTGGGTTAGGTTAGGATTAGGTTAGGAGCTTCAGGTGTTGTACTTCTTTTTGGGGATCTCTGAATATCCCTTCCTTCGAAAGTTGACATCCTCCAAGGCATTTGGCAGAATCAAGAGAACAAAAAACTGGTTTCTCAATTTCTCAACCCCCACTTGAGTTTCTCTCCTGTGAAATTTGCTTTCCCCCTTAAAACTCCTGATGAAATACAGTTTGGAATTTATGGGATTCTCATTACAGGACTGTCATACAAGAACCTTTTTCCACTGCTGATCCCAGAGGGAGGAAAGGCTCTGAGACTCCCTGAGGAATATTGAATGGCATCTTGCTGCCAAGTGGCTGCATCTGGGGATTACTCAGTAAAACAGAAGGAAGGGGAAAAAAGGTTAATGCAGTGTTGGCAGCCGGCAGCTTCAGAAGCTCGTGTCCTTCAGGCTGCCGTGATTCAGCTCTGTGACTTGAGTGCAGGTGGTTCTTAGCTTATCCCTCAGGTCTGCCAGAGCAAAAAAGATTTGAAGGAAATACCATATTAAATCTAAATTTCTGAAAAATTGATTCCTTAAAATTGATTTTTTTGGAAAAAAAGTGCTTTTGTCAGCAGGGGCTAATTGTAAAAGGCACATGGCTTGTACACGCGGCCCTGTGAGCACCCTCTTTGCACAGGCTGGTTTCCTGTCAGGATTCATGGATCAACCAGCTCCATCCCGATGCCTGTAACACGGTGAAAACCCTAGGGCTGAGTTTGGGGTGAGTCGAGGTGGGAGAACACCCACGGGCAGCTGCCAGGTGACTGTAGAGCTGTTCCCATGAGCGCTGCTCCTGCTGCCATTGTGCTTTCCAGGAGCTCCAGCGAGGGGCAGCCTCCAGGCATTACGTGCTTTCTTGCAGCCTGGTGTGCTTGATCGCCTACCACCGGCAAGCACGGGCCTGAGCAAAAGCCAGTCACCTGGATCTACAGGGTTTTATTTATTATTACTATTTTTTTTTTTTGCAAACAAGCTGGGCGATCTGCGCTTGGCTGTTGGCACTGCATCCTGCAGCATATGACAGATAATCGGCCTGGCTGCTGGCCTGCGGAGGAGGTGAGGCTCCTATCGATGTGTGACCTGGGAAAGCACATCAGCTCCATAAATCACTGCCTGCTGCTGCCCGTGCCTTGTGCCTCTCTTGAGCATCTTGGCAGGTTCGATATCTGCAGCGGGGCTCTGGATGGCTCCTCGCCACTGGGTGAGCACGCAGTCAGTGTCTGTGCAGGGCAAGGAGGCAGGGCAGGCTTCTGTCCAGTCCCCTTGCTGCCTTTAATGTCATTCCTCAGAGAGGAAACAACTTGGATAAACTGCTGTCTTGCTGTTTTCCTTGTGCTGGGGAGCACAGCTCCTTATGGACACCAGGACTCCTGCCCAGTCCTACTGGTAATGGCCTGAGTCTTTAAAAGCCGAGGGTGTGTTTTCTGGGTTTCGAGTGCTGGTGCTCAGTCATGGGGTGTTAAACCTACCCATGTCTCCACTGCTCTGCTTTCTCATTACTAAACTGTCCTGGGAGCAGCCACATGCTGAGAACGAGGTCTGTGCTGTTGAGCCTTTTTCTAGAAGTGGTGAAATCATGCTTTGAGGGTGCCAAACAGCCCATTCCTGGAGATATCCTCAGAGAGATGTCACTGCTGCCAGCACCCTGCTCCAGCCAGCAGCCTTCTGGCATGGAGTGCCTCATGCCTCTCCTCTAATCACACCTGAATTCACCAGTCCAGCTCCTTGGATTTTTGGGGTTTACTCATGAACAGAAGGAGGACTTGGGATCTGGCCAAGGGCTTTGTTGGACTCATGCTTGCGATTACTGGTACTGACTTTTGGGGTGCTTGAGATTGTAGGTAGCAGGGGGGATGAATCCCCTAATCTCAATACAGGCTTGTTAATGATCCAAAAACTATTTTCCATTGTGAGTTTGGTGCCCAGGGTACGCTTAGAGGGAGCACATGCAGGCCCTGAGCCTTTTGAGCGCTGACAGTCCTGGCACTCACTAAACAGAGCAAAAAATTGCCACAGTGTGTTATTCCAACAGCAGGAGGAGAGGCGAGCAGAGCTGAGAGGGGAGGCTGCCTCTGCCCAGCTTTACCAATCCGGAGCAAGCTGGGTTGCTAGCAGGACAAAGAGCAGGGTTAGGTGAGACTGCTGAAAGCTATTGGTGGACTATTCCCATGGATGTTTTCCTCATTTGTCTGCCCTCCCTTTCAGAGCTGAATTTTCCAGCTAGGGATCAGGCTGGCATCTCCTTGATTTCCCCTTCCTGGAACATTTTTTATCCAGCTTTTGGTGCTCCCGTGTTGAGGTTTTTTCTTAAGCTATGCTTCTGGTGGCTAAAGAATGCAGCAAAGGTGGTCATGGATCCTGGTGCTTGGTTTGCTCCTTTTTGACAACAGCACTTTGCTGGCATCCTAGCACCTTGCCTTTTCCAGGTTGTGTTTGAGGAGCTGCAGTCTCTGGGATCAAGCCATGGAGGCTTTGCAGGATGACATTTCCCAGGAATGAGTCAGTGGTTGGGATGGGCAGGGGTAATGATAGGGACTGGGCTCTGCTTTAGGTGGGAGTGACATTGCAGACCAGAGCTCCAGGATGGGGATGGGAGGCTGTCTCCAGTCCCTGTTTGCCCTTGGCATGAGCACTTGCCTGGCTTTTGGCTCTTGGGAAGCAAGTGGAAAGGTTTGTGGCTATGGAGGGGCTGGAGATCTCTGATATTGGGGTCAAGATAACTGGTTAAGGGATTTCAGGGCTTAAAGCACAAAACAAGGCATGGTAGTGATCTGGATACAGAACAAGAGATGCTCCAGGAGTGGGATGCAGCTGTTGAGGCTGCTGCAGCTGTGAAATAGTGCCCTTCTGCTTAGGGAAGGAGTAAATGGTTCCCTTTGCTTGCTGCACCCCTTTTTTTCTCCCACTGCCCTGTTCCTGCTCCTCTTCCTCCGTGCCTTTAATTGCATAGGGTTTGCTGATGCAATTAAAACCAGATGTGTCTGCAGCCATGGTGCTTGCCTCCCTTCTCCAAGGTATTCCTCTGCCTGCTTGTGAGAGCTGCTGACTCAAGAAAGGCCAGGTCTCCACAATGGCTGCCTCATGCCCATGGCAGTGGTCCCCAGAGAAGGGAGGTGGCTAAGGCAGGACTGTCACAGGGCTGTCTCTCTCAGCCTGAGGAGGTAGCTGGCTGACTCCTAGGATTCCCAAGGATGTGAACAGGCTGGAGCAGGGACCTCCTGCCTTCCTGCAGCTGATGTGTAATGGTGATAGCTGCCAGGCTGTGGCGATGACTGATGGGCAGGACATCTTTCTGGGCTGGGGGTCATCTGTGCGGCAGCTAAAGCCAGCTGAGCGATGAGTGATGGTCTCTGGGCTTTCAAGGGAAGAGAGTGACAGTCATGGACCATGGGAAATGCTCAGCTAAAGGGACAGGACCCGAGCTCAGCAATGTTTGAGGATGGCAGCTGTAGAAGCTGCTGGCACAGAGGGCAGAGAGGGCACTTGCTCCACTCTGGATGGGAGGGGAAGTTGCTGATGTGATGGAGAAAGGCTTTCTCCCTCTGCCAGGCTGCCTCCCCTGTTTCTCCCTGCCTGTGTAGCACTGCCCAAGGCAGTGTCCTCAGCATGACTCCAGCTGCTTGCCAGCTCTGTCTCTTCACTTGCTCTTCTGGGATGTCATTGCTTCTCCACCAGCACTGACCCTTGGCTTTGGTGTGTCCCCTTGGCTTTTCCCATGCTTTTTTGTTCCTTATTTGCCTAGCTACTGTTACCATATCCAGGAATGTTCTTCAGGTCCCCTTCTTCATCCTGCCCCTTGGTGTTCCTCCATGTGAAGGGTGTGGTTTCCAGCCTTTTTACCAAGTGTCAGCTCTTCAGTCCCAAGCCCCAGGTCCTTTCCTGGTGCCCATGGAGCTTTTCTCAAGCTTTCATCCCTGCAGCCATCAACTTCATTCTCTGAGACACTGCCCTTCAAATGCCACTGTTTGGTTTTAGTCTCCACGGCCAAGAAGCATCTCTGGGATGTGCCATATCAGCTGTGCCCCTCCCCTTTACCAACAGCCTCTTTGAGGCCCTTGGGAAGCTCTTTGGTTGTCCCCACTTGAGCGATGTGATGTTTAGGGGACATTGCCGTGGTCTCTGCTGTAGAGAAGACCTGCATGGTGTTCAGACAGGCACCAGTGACCTGCTTTGGCTTGGTAAAAGCCAGCATCAGGTCAGATGTTGGTAGAGATCCCAAATGATGGAAAGGGTGAGCAAGGACGACATTTGCTGCCAACACCATTCTGAGCACAGGGGTTACACAAGTGGCCCTCCCTCCCTCCCTCCCTCCCTCCCTCCCTCCCTCCCTCCCTCCCTCCCTCCCTCCCTCCCTCCCTCCCTCCCTCCCTCCCTCCCTCCCTCCCTCCCTCCCTCCCTCCCTCCCTCCCTCCCTCCCTCCCTCCCTCCCTCCCTCCCTCCCTCCCTCCCTCCCCTCCCTCCCTCCCTCCCTCCCTCCCTCCCTCCCTCCCTCCCTCCCTCCCTCCCTCCCTCCCTCCCTCCATCTCTTGCGTTCATACGCATTTTCCTGCCTGCTCCTGGTTTTGTAGAGCTGCACAAAACCCCGGTTCTCCCTGGCCACTGCCTGCTTTCCTTGAGCAGACCAGCAGCTCATTAGCGTGTCCTGGGAGTCCCAGAGCTGCTGGTTGGCACGATGGGAACCTTCTCCCTCTGTCCAAACAGCATTTTGTGTGATTATTGATAAAAAGTTGTTGCTCCTTTTCCTCAGGTATGAGCAGGAGTAGAAGATGTGTATGGACATGCTGCCTCTGTGTTTTCAGGAGAGATGGTGTGATTAAAGGTCAGATGGGTTTATTAGAGACAGAAATATATTTTGGCTGCCTCAGGCTGGAATAGAGGTATCAAAAGCTGTTGGACATTGTGGGGATCTTGGAACTTCCAGAGTAGGCTCTGGAAGAGTGTCTCACTGGTAATGAGGAATCGTCTTCCAGGGTTCCATTAGATCATGACACTGATCTAGTGGCATTCCTGGGAGGGACTCTCATATCTTGCTTGTCCTACTTGCCTTGACTTTGTGTTTTTGTCATTCTTTTTTTCTTTGGACTCTCCAAGATCCTAGACTTTAAAAAAGAGATGTATCACTAATTAAGAATTAAATGCCAAGAAACACTGTGGGACCATATTCCCAAAGAACCTGGAGCTGTGGGGTGTTGGCTTCCCCTGTGCTACGGACATCCTTTTTATGGATGTGACCCCAAACCCTCAGCATTTCTTGGTCAAAATGACTTTCATCATCCCTCAAAGCCAACCATTGGGCTTGGAAAGCCCTGGAGAGGAGACGTGGGGCTCCCTGATCCCTTACCACCTCTCACCAAGGTGAGAGGGGAGACGGAGGAGATGGAAACATGCAGCCAGCAGGTTGTTGAGCCCAATGCCAGCTCCTTATTGACTTTTCTTGCCTCAGAAGAGCTCTCTGCAGCTGGGCTCCTCTGCATGCAGGCATGGGGGTGGTAAACGACCACTGCTGAGCTCACAGCTGCTTTCCCAGGCTAGCTGGGATGCCCGGGGCGCAGCACTGGTGCTCCCCATTCCTGCCCTCTATTTATGCCCCCCTTGCTGGGCGTAAAAACCTGCCAGGCTCTGATTTATGGCTCTGTTGTGTCTTTCCAAACAGGGCTTGTGTTATCCTCCATGGGCTGCCTGTTTGAGCTGAGAGCACCTTTGGCCCCCAGGGGAACAGTTGAATTTTAATGATGGGCAGCCAGGTTCAGGTCTGTGGTGGCCAGCAAACCCCAGTACTCAAGCATGGCACCTTGGGGCTAAAACTCCCTTATTTATTATTATTTCACTCTTCCTCATGCCTTTAGGATTTCTCTGCCATAGCTGGCTGGTAATTTGATGAATCAAAGAAATTTTGGCCAGACACTAAATGAAATTTATGACGGTCTGGCCTTGCTTATGGTGGGTCTAACTCCAGCAGTATCTTTGCCTTATTTTAGGGGTGCCAGCTAAAAATACACTGTTGATTGAATATAAGCTTGGCCCTGCTACTCCCTGATCTGTCTGCCCACCAGCCACAGGCATGTCATTTTTGCATGTCTATGTGCTAAGGTGCTGCTGGGTGGAAGGAGGCATAGCGACTGCTGGCATCAGACAGTGGTTTATTTGGTGGTTTTCCTTCTTGTTTTGTGGCAAAAGGGGAACAATTTATCGTTAGCTGGAATTCAGTGACCCGTGGGTGTCCCTGCATGTAGCCTGAGAAATGCAAGGTTAGAGGCTAAAAACCTTCCTGGAGCTTAATTGGACTAGCAGAAAGCTTCAGCCGTGGGTGGTGTCAGCATCCATCCCTGTTTGGGGGAGGCTGATCTGGATTTCAGATGCAAGCTCTTCCCCTTGCTATGGTCCAGAGGAGCTGATGAAGCAGCTACTTGGAATTATTTTTCTATTTTTGCATGGAGTACTCTCAAGGAGAAGCATGGCTGCGGGCAGCAGAGTCCTGTGATGTGAATCATGAAGCTCCCTCTGCTCTCTGAGATGTGCTGAAAGCCCCTCTTGTGGCTGCAGCGCTCCTTGGCAGTAGGTGGCCTGCAGGTGATGAGTTACAGTCTGGCTTGGCTCTGGCTCAGCTTCTCTTCTCCCTGGCTGCTCAGCTTCCCTGCAGGGAGCGATCAATCCTCCCCAGCCTTGCTGCTGGTCGTCAGTGCAAAACCTGCCAGGTGAGACCTTCAGGCACCACGGCCCAGCTGTGTCCAGCAGCCAGGCATCGCTCACACACCAGCATCGGCTCTGCCTCCTCCTGGCAAATGTCCCTGCCTGCACTGGGGCTTGGATCTAGATGAGCTTTAAGTTCCCTTTAAGTTCCCAACCAGTCTGTGATTCTGTCATCAGAGCAGAGGCACCAAGAGGCATTTGAGCCAAAGACAGGAACACTATTTTTCATCCTCAAGGCTGGAATTCAAGTCTGGAGCGAGGGTAGGTGATGGGAGTCTGTGGGTTCACGTGGAAAGCTCGTTCTTGCTTCTCTTGCAGCTCATCTAGAGATTTCATGGCAGTATGAGCACGTGTTGTACTGCTTTGGGGTCAGTGCCCAGGCACTGTTCTGCTCAGAGATAGTGAGGCAGCATCTTGATTTCAGTAATTAATAAAACCTTGGGAATTGGCTTGAAAAACTTCCTGTGGAATTTGCTGTGTCCTGCAGGTACTGATTCGTGCATGTTCCTGATGGGAGCTGGTGGACATGGGTGCAAACTTGCTTGAAGGGCTGGGGTGAGCCCAGCATTTACCGGCCAGAATAGGAATATTGACTTGTGCCATTTTAAAAGCAGCACAATTGAAAGAATTTGCTGGAAAACTGAGATGTGGGGAGTGGGGGGGTGATGCAGTCATGGGACACAGCACACTTATCATTCCTGTGTTAGCATGAGGTTTCCATCTTGTGTGCTGGGAGACAGAGGCACATTCCAGACACCAGTCCCCTCTGTGTGGCCACTGGTATGAGACACATGTGGTGACACCGTCTTCCTCACCCACATCCTCGTGTGTCATGTGATTGGGCTCATTTCTTGCTCTCTCTTCTCTTGTGACTTCCTCATCAGGCCATGGAACAGAGCTGGCTTTGTGTCTGGAAAGCACCAGGATCTCTCCTGGCAACTGGAGCAAAACCTACAAAGAAAAGGAGATGAGAGCCAAGTGGGCGGCTTCCTAAACGTGCAGCCTGCAGGGGTTGGATGTGCACATCATACCAAAGCAGGTTTTTAATATTAAATAGATGGAAGGAAGATGTCTCCTTTTGCCTGAGGGATAAATAGATCTGAAACTCATCCTAGACTTTGCTGCTTGTTGCATCTGAAATATGTGTGTCTCGCCCTGGAATCCAGCCTCTCCAGGAGCTGCCAATACCTGGCTACAACCCATATGTAAAAATGCTCTGGTGTTTGTGGTGTACGTGGGATGTGATGGAAGGTCTCTGGGAGAAGCATCCAATGAATGGATTTGCCTCTTTTCCCCCCAGTCCATAGCTATGTGCACCCCATGGTCTGGACATGACACTTCTCATGGTGCCACCAAAGCAAGTGTCACAGCTGTGGTCCTCTAGTGCCCTCCCAGTGCTAGACCTCCTCCAGGAGCTGTGTGGGTGCCTCAGGAGGTGCACCCTGCTTTGCAGGGACTAAGTGTTGTCTCCTTCTCTCCTACCCCTTACCCAACCAAATTTTATAGGTGTGAGCACTGAGTACCTGGCTTGGCTTCTCACCCACAATCCACAGGACCTTCAGGACCAAATGCTGTTTGTAGCCATGGGTAGACAGTTTCTTGTGCAGGAGAACTGCTTAGAAAACCCTCCGTCTTGCCACTGCCATTTGCTGGGAGATGGATGGGATAGGAGAAGGGTTTTTTTCTTACCTGCTTGGCCGTGAGCCTCCTGGTCCTGCCATGGAGGTGGACAATGGAGCTGAAGCTGCTCTCTCATCAGAGATGCTTATTATTATGGTTGCAGTGTGGAAGAACATCAAGAAAAGATAACTCTGCCAAAATTTAAGTAAAACCCTGCCAAAACCCAGCAAATCTAGTCTGAACTTGGGCAGTTGCAAAGTTGCTGGATGTTTGCTCTCTAAAAGGAGAAGGACTGCTACCATGTCTTGGGAAAACCTTGAATGTGAGTTGTTGGTGATTCAGAGCCTGGCAGGGGGTGGATCTGGGGTGTCAGCAGCACTTAGGGGGTGCTGTGGGGAGTGATGTATGTTATGATATTAATGGAGGGTTGTAGGAAAGAAAGAGGGAAGGAGCAGAGCAATGGAAGGATGAAGGATTTTCTCACTTGGAAAATACTGGTGTACTTAGGAACAATTTCCCTGCCAGAAAGCTTTGGCCAATGTCTGTCTTAAACATTCCTCTCATTGATTCATCCCATTTCCTCCTTGCTCCTCTGCATCATCCTCTGCGTAATTCCTCTCTCTCCTTTGATGTTTTCATCCCCCATGTATTTGTAGATTACGGCTGTGTCCCCACATAACTGTCACTGAACCAAGCTATCCATATTTAGCTCTTCTAATCTCCTCTTCCAAACCAATCCCCTCAGCCTTGTTATTTTTGTGCCTCTTCTCTGAACTTCCTTAATTTTGTCCTTTTCTGTCATGAATGGTAGTGAAAGGTGTCCCTGCCCATGGCAGGGGGATGGAATGAGCCAACCTTTAAGGGCCCTTCCAAGCCAAACCATTCTGGGATATTAAGATGGCATCTTGGAGATGATCCCCTCTAGGTCACTGAAAGGATCACCTCGGGGTGGTGCTTGACTGTTTAATGTATGTCTGTAACTCCATATTCCCCCCAGTTTTCTTGCACAGTGACTCTGAATGTGAGTGACACTTGCTTTTGGCCCTCTTTGGGTTCTGGGAGGCACAATCCAATGCCACAACTTTGGCTGTTGTGGAGGGTCCAGCTGTCCCCACACCACATTCACAGCTTGATTGATCCAAACACCCACAAACAAAGCCCATCTTCTACTCCACACTCCATCTCTTCTTTCTCAGCGCTGCTCTGAAGACAGCAGAGCCTTTTGCCACATCTCTTATGCTTTGTGAGTGTAAAAGCTAGTTTCTTAGTGGTGTAATAAAACTGCATCTGTGCATGTGGTTGCGTTGTCTACCATGGGTTCACAGTGACAGAGTGGTTGTGCTGGATTTGTCCATTCTCACGTGGAAGTGGGCACTGGATATTAGGATGGATATGGACAAAGCTGGTCCTTGGACTGTGAACCCAGCAAGCAGAGGAACCCATCCTAGGTGAGAAAGGTCTGAGCCCAGCTCATTTTTACTTCAAGGCTTGGATCCATCTTCTCCCTTCTACATTTACAAGAATCCAATTTTGTACTGAAATGATTTGTAAACCCTGAGCTGTCTCTCCTCTGATTGACTCCTATGTACTGCAGCTTTTCAAAGGTAAGGACTTTGTGCCTGGATAAGCATTAATTAAATGTGCTTGAATTATTAATGCTCTGAGTTTGCATGTAGGGTTGTGGGTGTGGGTGTGTGTGCACGCATGGCCATGCCCTGGCATGAATTGCTGGAAGCCTAGCAGCCACAGTGTCCGTGTTCTAGGGGTTTTGATTTGTGAGACTGAGGTAGAGGAAAAAATGGGTGAAAAAATTGAGGGAAAGGTTGAAGCAGGCAGGTGTAGCCATGCTGTTCCCTGACAGAGAGCTGAGCTGCTGTGCCAGCTTCTTGTGCTCAGCCCTGACCTACCAGGTATCAGCTTTGGCTTGCTGTTGTTGGTTGGTGATCCTGGCCAAGGTTTGTTGGTAGCTTTTGTGTTCTTGCTGTGTCCAGGAGGCTGCTTTTTCAGCCTCTTTCAGACTCATCTCTTGATCTGTTGAAATGGAGATGCCAAGCTCTACAATATGTTCTTCATCCCTAGAGCTGCTTGGGTGGTGGGGCCTGTGCTTGGTGCTCAGGATGCTGGCCAGTGTGCTGTGTAGCACAAGGCAGACCCTGTAGGCAAGTTAAACCACTTGCTATGAAAATCCTGCTTTTTCATGTGATTCCTCTTGCCTGCCTTGCAGATTCGTGTTTTAGGGATGTCTCTAGTTTGGCTGTTTCAACCTCTGAGTCGTTTGGCCAGGTTTGTGGAGCTGGTGGTTATCACTCAGGCTCTTAACAGTGGCTGGAGCTGCCAGTGGTTTGTGAAAGGTCTCTTGGATTTGTATCCTCCTTCCAGGAGATTGATTCACTGAGGTGCTTGTGAAACCTCTTATGTTCTCCTTTGTCTGCTTAAAGGTGCTGGTCAGCAAGTGCTGTTAATGGCAGCTATTGAGCACTGCTCGGATCCTTGGGTGCAGCTGCCTGCTTATTTTGGTGGAAAGAAAATAAGCAAAAGCAAGACTTTCCCTCACAGTGGTTCTTCCATGTAGAAACCTGACTTGCAGGAGGTGTGGCTGGTGTCAGTGGTGCAGAGGATGCTGGAGGATGGAAGAAGCAGCAATATGAGAAGCCAGCCACACAGCTGCGATGGTGGTCTGTGTTGGCAGAAGGGTGAGTGCAGGTTGTGGGGTGTAATGGGAGACCTGAGTTCCCAGTGGGAAGTCAGTTGCTGTCATCAGAGCTTTCCAGCTCAGGCAGCACTGCCAGAGGTGAGGATGGCTGGTGACCATGGCCGCAGTGGTGCTGAAGAAGGCGCTGGAGGCTGGGTTGGCTGCTGTGGTCAGGCTCTGTGTTTCTCATCATCTCTGCACTCCCATGATGCACATGCATCTCCAGTGCTTTTCCACATAGGATCTTTCCCTTTTTCTCCACCAACTGAGCTGCTTTGTATTTTAATTCAATAAATGAGGAGACCCATGGCCCATCTGTGAGATACCAGTGGTTGATGATGGCTGAATGGAGACCCAATGACATGTGGTGGGACTGATGCACAGAGGTCCCAGCTTGGATTTCTTCCCCATGTCTCTCACTTATGTCACCTGTCCCCTTTCATCACTGCTCTTCACTGCCTCTCTCCTGCTGGAGACACCTTTTTTTCCCTTCCAGGAGCAGATCTGATAGTCTTGTAAGTGGTTGGAGCAGGTGAGCTGGTGCCAGTACGTCTGCCTTGGATACTATTCCTGGCTTTATTGAAGACACGGTAATACGCAAGACTATGCCTCTGTGGTGTCTGCCTCCTCTTGATCTCAAAACGCTGCAAGCACTGAGATAAGACCGGCTGTGTTCAAGCAGTGATTTTATTCCTCTCTCCTCTGCAGAGAGAAAGCAGCTCGTCGTAAAGTCATGCTGGCTTGTATTTGCATTTCTCCAGCAGTGTGGCTGAGGTTGATAGCATCCGGATGTCGGCATCAACTGGGTATTAGGATCAGTCCCCCATCACTGGCATGGCGGGAGGTTGTACCTCCGGTGTCACTGGGTGGGATGTCTCATCCTGATCTTCCCATTAGTTGTGACCAGGTCTGGTTTTGGTGGTGCTGGTTGTGGGGCTGTGAGCTTTATGCAGCTATCCTCTTCCAGGCTTTGGTTCCTGTGGCCCACTCATCTACAGCCAGAACAGACTTCCTCAGCCAGGTCTGCCCCAATGTGCCCAGATGACAATGAGTCTGAGTTGAGAATGTGCTGCCAGCCTCAGCACTGTGCTGCATTGTGCCGTCCTTTTGGCCATCTGCTCTGGCCATTCTGCAGGGACTTGCTGGCCAGGGAAAGTGTTTGCATGGGTGGAGGCAAACCCCCTCTCCTGGATCTCAGAGCTGGAGCACAGGTGCAGGGCATGGCCAGGGAAGGAAACAGAGACACCTTTTGTAGGTAGAGCATTCCTGTTACACCTTGGCATCAACGCATCCACAGCTGGGAGATGCCATGAATCCCAAGTCTGACAGGTGGGAGCAGATGGTGAAGAGCACCGGGAACAAGTTGTGAAGGAGAGTGGTGGGGAATTGGCCTCTCTTGGCTTGTTTTTAGGGGGATGCTAAGAGCCCTAGGGTTGGGAAATTTGGACATCTGCTCCTTAAAACTCCTTACTTCCCATCTGAATTGCCTGGCTCTTTGGTGGTGGTGCTGGCTAGGAGGTCCCATGCTCGCTTGTCTTCTCTGGGGAGCGAACTCAGGGAGTGGGATGGTGATCCCACTCCAGTCTGCACACGTGGAAGCACATGGAAGCACGAATCCTTCCTTGTGGCACTTATTGCTGCAAATGCCAATCTTCTCTTGGAGCAGGTGCTCTGCTGCCCTGTGGGCTCAGATTTGCCAGCTAAGGAACCCAGTATATTTCCCAAGTGTTCCCATGGTCTGTAGAAATAGCTGGCTTTGTTTATTTGAGTTTGTGTTTATCCAGGGAAGGGAGACTTTTGTCTAGAACAGAATCCTTTGGACCTGATGCTTGTGCCACCATTATTTCCTGGCATGTGGGTGTTTGTTGGAAGCTCTTGTTGGCTGCTTTCTTGCTGGAGAAATCCAGCCAGACAGTCAAGCAGTCAGTGTTGGTGGCACCTGCTCTGTTTGGGGAGGGGATCTTCTGGAGCCTGTTGCACGTGGCCTGGGGTTAAATACTTCCAATGTGTTGGGATGATGCTGCTGGGGGACGAGACTGGGAGCTCTGCTTGCAGGTGGAAGATGGAATTGTAGACATGGTGGGTACCAGAGCCAACAAAAGGATTTTGTCTTCAGGCTTTGCATACAGGGCTTTACCTGACCAGGGGGTTGGGTTGGAGAAGACTCTTTGAAATTCCTACCAAGGTCATTGGAGGGAAAGAGGCACTGTGGTGCTGTGATTTTGGGGTTTAGAGATGCCCACCAAAGATGCTTGTCACCTGGATGGATCTGCTCCCTGGGGATCTCTCTCCAAGGAGCTGGAAGCTAATGTTCCCAGCTCCTACTCTGAAAAAGTGAAGCTGTGGGGCATGTGGTGACAGACCAGGACAGGAAACATCAAAGCTTTGAGAACATCAAAGCTCCCAAAGGTTGAGCTGAGTTGGTCAGTGATGTGGGATGTGTTGACTGCAAGCCTCGAGCAGTGCTCCTGTGATGTAGCACCTTAGGTCCATTTTCTGTCTTCTGACACACCCAGTCATGAGTTTGTGACCAGGAACAAGGCTCCCTCTTGGCTTTTCTTGTCTCTCTCTCTGCAGGAGTGGAAAGATGTTGTAGGTGAGAAAAATGGTTCCTGTGCTGCATAGCTTCTTCATGTGGGGATACACTGGAGCCTAGAACCATCTCAGATCTCACCCTGAGTCCTGGCTGACAGATGGGGTACAGATCTGGGGGTGCCCTACACCTTCACCCTCTCTGCCCTTGGAGATGCACCACAGATCTCTCTGCTGGTTGACCTTCTCAGGAGTTTTGGGATTGCTTTTATCGCTCCAAAATGCATTTTTCTTGCCTGACTTTGATTATTGGGGACAAACCAAAATTCTCATAAATAGTAGTGTGTGGTCTGCATGGTCCAAGGAGCGGCATTAAAATCAGTGGGGTGTTTTTATTTCTTATTTGCCCTCTTCTCACTCTCTCATTAAAAATTGCTGCTGTGATGTCCCTTTGAGGGCAGCTGATGCTAAGGAGCCAGTGCTGCGAAGATGGCAGGAACTGCTCTGTGTGCGTCTCCCCACGCCAGTGCCCACTGCCGTGCTCCCCTTCATTGGGACCTGTCCCGCCTTCCCAGGGGGCTGTAACGAGGGGTAGCTTTTAATTATCCCCCAGATAGCCCCCAGCGCCACTGGCATCACCCCAGACTCTCAGTGGGTTTGCTTTTCCCCCATTGAGCAGAGGCTGTGCTGGCCGCTGCCGCCCAGGCTTGGCTCCGTTCCACTTCTGTCCTCGGCGGTGGTGAAAGCACGTTCCTCGTGATGGGAAAGCCTCCGCCACAAACACAAAGGGCTTTCATTAGGGGAGGCAGCGGCGGGCGGACACGGCCGGCCGGTGCTGGCATGCAGAAGCTTCACCCCAGTAACCCCACACAGGGGTGGCTGCAGACACAGCAGGTTCCTCCAGCCAGTGTTTAATCTTAGAGCCTACCCAGCTTGGAAAGAGAAATAAATTTTATTTCCGCAAGGGGGATTTAGGGCCCAGAAGTGGTATGGGAGGGTGGCCAGAAGGTACAAGGCTTGTTTTTGGAGCCGGGGATGGCAGCTAGCACAGCCCTGGAGGTGATGTGAAACCACTGCTGTGGGGTGTGAGCGCTGCCCACCACCCCCAGGCCAGCATCGCCCCGGGCTCCCTTTCTCCCTCCGAGGGGAAGAGTGGCCAGAGGAGCTGCCCTATGGTACATAGGGCTCTCCCAGCCATCCTGCGTCTCCTGACCTCGCTCAGAAAGCAGAAGGGTGAAAAGATCATGGCAATGGGAGATAAGACACACGTAGAGGGGGAGGTGAATTTCATGGATTTCATCCATATGTCTTTTCCTCCTGCATGGCTTTCAGCTTTTTTTGGTTGTGTCCCAGTGGGGAACCTCTGCTCTGCCCTCACCCTTGAAGAACCATCCTGAACCTTTTCATTTTGCTCTGGAGCTTCGGGCAAGGGAGCAGGAGAGCTGCCTTGTCTCCCCACGGCTGCTGAAAGAGGCTGTTTGTTACAGAGCAGGGTGAGATATGAAATCCCATCAAGCCGCCTTGCTTATTAGAGATCTCAGTGAGCTGCTTATTATGCACCATGGCATAATGCAGATTACGAATGTGACCGGGTGATAATTAGCAGAGCTGGAACTGTAATTAAATGCTCCTGTGCTGCGCTGTGGTTTCTGTTGCAGAGTGGAAGGAAGCTGAACGGTCTCAGCAGGTCGCCAGCACACACACACAGCCACTGCTCCCTGGGCAATGGGGGCGAGTGATCCCTGCCTCTCCCTGGGCTCTTACTGCTGCCCACCCAAGCCAGGCAGCCCTGCCTGGTTCCTCCCTTTGCTGGAGGCTCTTCCTTTGCTGGAGACTGACTTGTGGTTTGTAGAATGTGGCATTGAGGAGCCCCTTCAAAGCAGCCTCATGCTTCCTCGGAGCATCTTGCCCTGGATCTGCTGATGAGGTTGCTGTGTTCTGGGGGGTGATTTTCCTGTGGGAGTCTTCTGGAAGCTCCTCTGGCAACCTTCTGGGGTGGTTTTATGCCAAAACCACCCTTCTTGAATCCCATGGCATGCAATTGGGTCACTGGCCATAGGGCAGCCTTGGAGGTGGGTGATCTGGAGATGGGCTCCTGGGGGAGAGCTGATTTTGTTGGTGGGAGGTTGGAGGTGGTTGTGGGTAACAAGCTGTGCTGCTGGGGAGGAGACTGTGGGGTCCAACCACTGTTGTTTGAGACCTCCAGGCCATCTTTAATGCCAAGTGGACTGCATGTTGCTGTGATGAGCTGTCTAGAGAGAGAATGGATGCAGGACAAGGAGAGAGCTGTAGACAGAAAGTGCTTTGTGTTCTGCTGGAAGAGAAAATCCACTTGCCCTATCAGAGCCAGGATGTGATATCCTCCTCTAGCTAGAGATTTGTGTTACCAGGGATGTGGAGAGAAAGTGTGGGTCAGGAGCTGGTGGGGAGGTGGGATGCTCCAGGCACTTGCTGTGATTGTGGGCACCCTATTGGGTGGGGCAGGCTAGGTTGGATGTGCAAGGTTCTGCTGGAGTTGTTTCCCTTGCTTGAAGGATGGAGCTGTGTGAGCAAGAGAGGGAGCAGGCAAATTTGGCAGCTGATCAGGACCAGGATGGGAGTCAGCAGCAAGGCTGGAAGGGATCATGGGCTGGTCCACACTTGGTCACCACAAACTTGGACTCTCCAGGTCTTCTGTTTTCCCTCAGCAGAGTTTTAGGGGGTCTGGGAGTAGGACTGGGTGCTTTAGAGGAATCTTGGCCTGCTTGAAACTGGAACCCAGGTCAGCAGTTGCTGCTGGTGTGATAAGTTTCCTCAGTCTGCTTCTCTGAGGTAGCCCAGTGTCTAAAGATGACAAATGGTGAAGAGAGGAGGTCTAAGCTGAAGAGGAGCCGTTCACCCCAGAGCTGCTGCAGGTCCTTGCAAGCCAAGATGAGGGGGTGGCTGGCTTGGCTGATAAACCCCAAAGGATGGGAAGGTCTCTACCCTGCCCTTGCCTTGGCCAGCCACAGAGCCCATCAGCCATCCTCCTTCTGACACTGCTGTAATCTGCTTGCGTGGCAGAATGGCCAAGGACTTTGGCTTCTCAGCAGCAGGGTGGCTTGGCTGGGCTTCCACTTGGCATATTGGCTTGTTGGCTTTCCAGGCCCAGCTCTGGCTGTGGGATCTGGTTTCTATGTGCAGAGAGAGCACAATGGCTGGATCGGGCTCTGAAGCAGATACTTGTATAGGGAAGAGGGATATGGTCCAAGTGACTCTGTCTGCAGGTGGTCACAGGGTAGTTCTGGAAGGAGAAGGATGTTGGTTTTCATGGGTGCCAGAGGGAGTCTGCTACTTGTTTGTCCTGTCCTGCCTGTGGAGCAGGAGCTCTTCTAGTGAGCCATCGGGTCCAAAGCCATTGACTGCATTAACATCTGAGCCATAGCCAAGAGGCATCCTCACTGGGGATGATTACAGAAGCCGTCAGGGAAGGAACTTGCCACGAGTTCTTTCAAGCAGAAGCACAGATATCTCCTGCACAAGGACTTTTGAGTGTGATCTCTGTGACTACAGTGCTCCCCAGGGTTACATGGGTATGGGAACGTCAGGGCAGGAGAGCCCTGCGAGATCCTTGTCCTCTTATGGGGTGTGGGATGTGAACTGAAGGTGGCAGTCCTGAGCTTGAGGTTCTCCAGGAATGTAGATGTCTGTTGATACTTGCCCTCCCTTCAGTGTTCCCAGCAGTATGGTGACCACGTATCTCTTTTTCCCCACAGATGGAATCTCCGGTCTCTACGCCCGCAGTGTTGCCCTTGCACCTCCTTGTCCCTGTGGTCAACAATGACATCTCGTCGCCGTGCGAGCAGATCATGGTACGCACCCGCTCAGTGGGAGTGAACACCTGTGATGTGGCCCTGGCCACCGAGCCCGAGTGCTTGGGCCCCTGCGAGCCTGGGACCAGCGTGAACCTGGAGGGCATCGTCTGGCAGGAGACAGAGGACGGTGAGTGTCACAGAGCTTCCTCCTCTCTGACAGTGTCACGGGGGACTTACGGCAGTCCCTTCCTTCCCATGTCCCTGCTGTGTCGTTCTTTGGCATGTCCTGGTCTTTCCTGCCACCAGCTGGGTGACCAGGACAGAGGAACCGTGTGAGAGCAGTCCATAATCTGTCCAGCAAGGGGAGTAATTGGCCAGTACTTGTGTCAGCCCCGTGTGTTGCGTTAGCCCTTTGCCCAGACAGCAGGCGAAAATCTAAGTTGCCATTTCTCTACCCTTTGACAAGAGCTGACTTGTTCTGGAGGTGCCAGGGCAAGGGCTGTGCCAGCCAGCACGGGAATTTGACAGAGTTGACTTCATTTTTGCTTGGCAACCCACAGGTCTGTCACAAAAGCTCTCAAACCCTGTGAGGCGGCAGAAATCTCCTGCTGGAATAAAAAAACCCAGCGGAGCTCTCAAAATCGACTCAGTGGGAGATCAGCCTCTCAGCTCTCTTGCCAAGCCAATCCAATCATTTTTTTCCACTGGAGCTCATCTCATCCATGCACAGCTTGGTTTGCTTTCCTAGGTCCTTTGATGGATTTTCGTTGCTCTTGGGGCTCTGCCAAGGAACGCAGGGATGAATAGGTGGCTCAGTGGCCCATGGGAAGTGCTGGAACTTGGCCTTCCCTCTAGCCTCAGTGGGATGCTGGAGATTCCTGCCTTGGGAGGCACAGGGTGAGCTCATTGTGTTTGTGTCTGGACAGTCCAGAAGCGCAAAGGTGAGAGAGAGCAGTGGTGGTGGAGGCTGGTTGATGGGTCATCTCAGTCAGATGTCCATGTGCTCCTTTTGGATACCTGCTCCTGTTCTTCCATTGCTGTTCTGTGCAGAAAATGGAGCTATTGGCCTTTATCCCTGCCATTCCTGACTGAGATTCTTTATTGTCTGTGATGGAAGCTGAACTGAAATCTCCACTCCCAGGAGCTGCTTCCAATGAGGTTCTCTTCTTGTCCCATGCTTTGGGAAGGTGGGGGGGAGCAGTTTGCTTTTTCTCTCTTCCTACTGGGAAACTGATTTTGAAACCACGGTTGGCGCAGGAGCAAGTGCTGCAGTGGCTGCCAGTGTGAGCACTGGAGTTGTTCTCCTTGGAAAAAGCATATTGAGAAATAGCACCTAAGCTGTTTGGGAAGAGAGCAGTGAATGGATCATGCCAGGGAAGACTGTGATGTCTAGCTTGGGATGGGGACTTCCACACTCCTCTGCTTTGCTGTCCAGTCCATATGGAAAAAAATTCACCCTGATTGAGGCAGCTGGGAGCTGTGAGTGTTTTTTCTGCTGCTCCAAGGCAGAAGGATGTCACATGTAAAATCTGTGAGAAGAAACAGAAAGCAGGAGAGTTCAGGAGCCCTGCTCTGCACATCCCAGGGCCAGGGAATCTACAGGGTGGATCTGCTCTAAAGAAACCTGTGGAAGGTCTGCACTGATCTACCACCTCCCCAGCACTGCGTGATCGGTATCTCCAAGAGCCTGGTCACTTCAGCTTCAGCTGGGGAAACTGAGGCACAATTGGGCTGGGTTTTGGGACACACAGCAGCACAGAGGAGCGTTGGCATCCTCCACCTGTGGGGCTGCCCCATCTCCCCACCCCCACCAGCCTGCTGTCCTTGTGTGGCTTCTCTCAAGCCAAAAGCCCTGGAGCTGCAGAGTTCCCTGAAAATCCCAGGGCTGCTGGAGAGCCCCGTGGGCAGGGGCGAAGCTGGATTTGTATAGTAGTTCTGGGTGGAAATCAGGAGAGGGTCTCAGTGGCTGCTCCAGGATGGATGAACTGAGCATCCCTGAGGCAGGGAGCAGGAGAACATCGCTCCCTGCCAATTCCTGGTTGAGAGGTCTTGCCATGGGGGCAGTTGCTGTTCTTTTCTCCTTCTCCTCACCCCACTGTGGAGCTCCACGTCTGTCTGCCTGTCCATCCGCATTACCTCTCGCTTCCTCAGCCACCATTTCGGAGCATGCCTTGGAGGTGTCCTGTGATTTCCCACAGCCCGGATATTTTTAGTCTGTGGTAATTCAGTGAATTCACACAGAGATCCTTCTCTGCCAGCTGCTGATGGTTGCCACTGTTGGGAGCGAGGATTTCACATCCAGTCCTGCACAAAGGCGAGCCCTGTTAGTGCCTTTGGTCTCTTGGGGTGCGCTGTGTGCCTTGGCTCCGGTCACACGACGTCTCTCATCCTTGAGTGAAGAGGCAGGGGGGAGCTATCCCTGGTTTTTGTGTGGCATCTCTCACCTGCCTTCCCATTGTCCAAGATAGAGTCAAGGGCGATGCTGGATCTGACTGCTGGAAGATGGAGTTTGTGAAATGTTCAGGGATGCAGCAATCATCTCCCCTTACCCAAGGGATACAGAGGAGAAAGCTACGGCAAGGCCATGTCTGCAAAGCCAGGTGAGGTGCTTCCAGCATCTGGAGACTCTCCTCAGTATATCCAGAGGGATCCATCTCTCCCCCTTGCTCCTTGGGATGTAGGTAGCAGCATCACTGGACTGTTTGGAAGGACCCTAGAGCAGTGGAGCAGCTCTTGGCTTGCATCAAGTTTAGAATCACAGAACTGAGGAATGGTTTGGTTTGAAAGGGACCTTAAAGCCCAGTTCATTCCGCGCCCTGCCATGGGTGGGGACACCTTCCACTAGCCCAGGTTGCTCCAAGTCCCATCCAAATTGGCCTAGAACACTTTTAGGAATCGGGCAGCCAGAGCTTCTCTGGGAAACTTGTGCCAGCGCCTCACTACCATGACAGGAAGGAATTTTTTTCCCTAATATACCATCTAAATCTCCCCTCTTTCAGCTAAAGCAAATACTCTTTGGCCTGTCACTTCTTGGCCTTGCAAAAAGTCCCTCTTCAGCCTTCTTTTAGATCCCTTTTAGGCACTGGAAAGGACTCTAATGTCTTCCTGAGGCTGGCCTTCCCCTCTCCATGTGGGGCTGCAAAATCATGGAGAAAAGCTTCTAAAGGCAAAGCCTGGCAATGCTTGGAAGGATAAGTTGGACAAGAAGGATAAGTCCATCTGAGATGGGAGCATGAAGCTTTGATGAATCTGATGATGTCCCTGAACCAACTTTATGCTCATTCCCCACTAGAAAATCTGCCATGAGTCCATGAACCCTGCTAAAGGCATCCCAGAGGGCTCCTACCACCAACCAGCCATCTGGCTCTGGACTTTTGGTCCACCTTCTCCTCCACCATTCCAGATTGGTGTTGGCCCGAGGGCTGGTCTAGCTGGTAGTGAACACTGTTGTTGGTGCTCTCCTGCGACCATGGTGACACCATCCCTTTGCTGAGCCTGGCTTGCACAGGGATGTGTTTTACCAGGACATTTAGTGGGGAGCAGCTCTCTTGGGAGCTCCCCTAGTGCTGTTAAGGGTAATTCTCATCTTCAGGAATTATTAACTGATCTGATCACACTGGGCAGCATTGCTCTCTTTGCTGCCTCAGGAACTGCCAGGTCTCCTCCATCCCCTTCGGTGAAGCTGGTGTCACCTGGCTTGGACCGTGTCACCTTCTCACCCCCACATGGTGCCACACCAGTGCTGATCGCAGCAAAACAAACACAAACCCTCTGAGCTATGAGGATCGTGGTGTGGCAGCACCTGGAGATTGTCAGCACACTGTATGTACATCCCTTCCTCCAGCTCCTTGCTGGGATGTTAGTGGCAGGTTCCCCATGGCTCAGATTTCTGAACTCTGAACATTTAGATTGTCCGTTTGCAAACTTTTCATGAGGGTATGATGGAGCACAAGCCTGCCCAGGGTTGGCACATGCCAGTGTGGACGTGTCCTTGCTTGGAGCAGGAGGGAAGTGCAATAGATGGGGGTAGAATGGAGAAGATGGGAGGGTGAGAGCAAAGACCCGTCAAATACAATGGATAGTGGCTTAAATGCTTCCTCTGCCAGTTCCCATGGGAACTGCGGATACATCTCATCGGATCTCATGGACTTACGCACCTTGAACTTCTCTTACAGGTGGTTCTTCCTTCTTCCAGCACCTGTCTTTGCCACCTCCAGCTCAGGGGGCATGGATGGAGCCACTTGCTGGGGAAGATCAAGGCAAACAAGGAATTGAGCCCCTCAGCTGTGTGCTACCCCGACTGGAGGCTTCCTTTGTGTGTTTGAGTTTCTCCTAGAGTTCCTTGTTAATCCATCAGGCCTCCTGGCATTTCCACCTGACTTCTCTTTGTTGGGATGCATTGCTCCTGAATTCAGGGATGATCCTTGGATGCCAGCCAGCATCCTTGGGTCCCACTTCCCTCCAGCACTCTATCCCATGGCACTCTGTCAAACAGGTCTCTGAGGAGGCCCAGGTCTTCTTCCCTGGAGTCCAGGGCGGTGATCTTTGTGTGCTGCAGTCCCTGGAAAGCAGTTGGATGGCCAGGGACAGTCATGCACCATCTGAGCATCTACATGGTATGATGGGATGATCCTGTCTCCCTCTGGCCCTGCTGGGGAAACTGTGTTCATGTAACCTGTCAAGATTTGATAGAGGGGACTTCTCTGTGAGAAGACACCAGAAACTTCCCCCCATGTTGGACAAGGCCACCTAAGGCCGAGCTTATCAGCAATGAGGGCAGTGTCTCTAGGATAATGTATTTAGGAAGAGGAGAAAAAGCAGCCCCCATTCTCCATCCCCCTGTGCTGTTTGCGGACAAAGATGTAGAAATCAGGAGTAAAGTTGAGCCTGGGAAGAAGCCAGGAGAAAGTATTTTAAGGTTTGGTTTTATTTCTCATTACCCTACTCTGATTTGATTTGCAATAAATTAAATTAGTTTAATTTGGGGTGAGTCTCTTTTGCCTGTGATGGTAATTGGTGAGTGATCTGATCTCTCCTCACTGGCTGAGGTGACAATTGTGCTGGGCAGCCCTGTGGTGTCCTTTATCTGCTGGCAGGAGCCAGGGATGGCCATGAACAGCTTTGGGTGTTGTGTCCCAAAGCCTGGGCACTATGGGTCAGGCAAGATCTCTGCACATGGGCAGGGCTTATGGAAAAGCTGGAGCATCCTCAAAGCGATGCAGCTGGAGGGGAAATGACAAAGATCATTTCAAAGATGATGCAGCTGGGGAAGAAATCAATGGAAGAAGGGGCATCCCAAAGCCAGGGCATCCTGGAAGTGATGCAGGTGGAGGAGGAATTCATAGAGATGTTCTTGGTTGAGCTTGGGGTATTCATCTTTGAAAAGGGTTGAATTGTGCCCCAATACAATGGCTCCTGGTGCTCACAGCAACCTTGTCCTCCATCCCATATGATCCCAGGATTTTCTCATACACTGCCTTCCTGAATGGCAACTTTGCACCATCACCAACCCTTACTTTTTCCAGCCAGGATACAACTCTTACGTGAGCACTTGGTGAGCAGGATGCTGAGTGGTTTGCACCCAGATTTGGGTGGTATCCATTCCTTAAGGGCTTCTAAGATTCACCTTCCCATGAAAGGTGGGATGGGAGTTACCCAGTGGGATTCCTTCTGTTCAAGAGCATCTGCGTTCTTGAAGATGCGAAAGCATTACTTCCTCACTGCTGCCCTTGTCATGCCTGTGCCTGCTCATCATCCTGCTGTGGGAGGAGGACACAGTGGGTGAAAAAAGCTGCTTAGGATCTGTCCTGGGGTTTAAATTGTCCTGGGTTATTGTTGGAGGATTAGGAGGGGATTTGATATGATTGGTTGCAGCGGGTTAAATATAGGCTGGTGTGTGTTGGAGGTCTGCTGTTCCAACAGGGAAGGAGAGACGGTGCTGGCCCTTCCTCTGTCATCTCTTGTAACTGTGGTGGTCAGGAGGAAAAATGCCAGCACCTCCTTTCTAATATCACACACTGGCCCTGGGATGCACAAGAGACTGCATGGTTTGCCATGCAATTAATTTCCAGCTGCTCATGTGGTCTTCTCTGGCTCCAGAGGGATTGAATGGCAGGGAGAGCAGAGGGACTGGGAGGGATGAGGCCTGGGTTAGTGCTGCTTGCTCCTCAGTGGCTCTCAGGTCCTTGGGCAGCTCCTGGGAGGATCCCACAGCAGCTCCCCAGAGGTTTCCTGGGAATGGTGGGGCTGGGCTGGGGTACAGGATTCAGCCAGCAGCTTCTTTGGGTTTAAAGGAAAGGGGGACAGGCTCCTGCCTGCCAAAAACTGTATCAGGAAGAACAGAAGACCACATTCCATGTGCCCTTTTTGGGATGCCTGGAACCAGCATCCCACTGTTCCCACTGATCTTTCCATGTGTGGGGCTGTGGGTTCCCAGCAGTTGGTTTCTCCCTCAGGTTGTCTCCATCATCACATCCTGGCCACATCTTTGTTAAGGCAGGCCCCCAGCACCTTCCTCTGAAGGCAGAACCCAGTGTCTCTTGCTCACTGGGATGAGCTGGTTGTGGCTCTTGGCCATGTGCTGGCACCATGTCTTCCCATGATCTGCTCCCAACATTTTCCAGGAGGAAAAGGAGAAAGAGAAGGTCTGCATTTCATTTCTCTTTCTGAAAAGGCCGTGTCGAGCCTTGGCTCCATGTATTATCCTTGCCAAAGCCTGCAGCTGGCCGCTGGCATAGCACGGTGGGGGATGTGGGCTGAGATTTATAAACATGCTTCAGGCGCAGCTGCTCCGGGCTCCCTCGGCTCCATCCATCTCCCGGGCCGTACATCTTGCTGCACTCATCAACCCTCGCAAACACGTTCCCGAGTTTTACCTTGCTTGGGTAAATGCGCCCGGCACAACTGCTCCAGTTACACAGAAACCAGAGTGATCCTGGCAAGGGGGAGACACCACGATGCTGAGGGGTACTGTGGAGGACCTCTCTGCCTCCCAGAAGAGGTGCTGAGGGTCCTTGTGGCGTGGGTGTGAGCCAGGCAGTTCCTCTTCTGAATTAGTGTGGAAAAACTGAAACACCAAGGTTTTCTACATGCCCAGTGACTTTGCTGTGTGATGGGAGGATGTGGCCCCATGGGTGGTTCTCCAGATGAAAATACAGGGCAGAGGGATGCCCCTGGAGGTGCTGAAGCAAAGTGCCCCAGGGCAATGGAGGGTTACTCTGCCAGGATTGGGTTTTCCTGCCAGGGACAGTCGCCTGAGCAGGAATGCTGGGCTCAGCTTGCCATCTAGTGGCAGTAGCAGCTTTTTCTGGAGGGTCATGAGGTTCATGGCCATGCTGGTTCATAGCCCTGCTGGGGTGGTCTGCAGCTCCACTTTGGGGTCCACAGCCTTGCTAGGGACTTTCTGCATTTCCCCCGAGGTCTTCCCAATTCTTTCTTTCTGGAGATCATTCCCTCCCCTGCCTGAGCACACATGGATCCAATGTGGATCTTCAGGTCCCCCCTGAAATCCCACAGCCCTTTGTAGTTCACTGGGTTTTAAATTCCCATGAAAGCAGGGAACTGGAAGAGGGGTTAGGTGAGACATGCCAAGGGAAGGGATGAGCTGGGAGTCTCCAGCTCCTATCTTGGTGCCCCTCCAGCCTTGAGCCAAATGTCTCACCTCCTCTGAGAGCCCATGACCCCTTGTCTACCCTACTTCAACCCTGGAGCTAAGCTCTTCCTCCTGCCTGTCTCGAGGGGCAGGTTCTTGGCACCGTGGGATCACACCTGGCCCCATTTGACCCTTTCCCCTCGCCTTGCAGGGATGCTGGTGGTCAATGTCACCTGGAGGAACAAGACGTACGTGGGGACGCTGCTGGACTGCACACAGCATGACTGGGCACCGCCCCGGTAAGCGGCTGGGGGGCTCTGGGGGGCTCCTAGCGCTGTGGGCAGATCTGGCCCTGTATGACCCCCAGGGCACCTGGGACAATCTGCCCTGCTGCCACAGAGGTTGGCATCTCCTCCCTGCCCAACCCAACTGCTCCCGTGGCTTTTTGCCCCTGCAGTCACACGTGCCTTGTCCTGGGACTGGAGATGGTTTAGCACATCCCAAGGGACCTCTCTGGTTTCCTCTTTATCGGTCAGTGGGGGGAGAAGTCTATGGGATTGGTAGTGAGGGGAGTAAGGGGGTCCCCACCGTGCCTTGGGGACAGCACAGCCCAGCACAGCCACCTCTCTGTTGAAACCTCTGTGTCCTCCTCCCTGCAGGTTCTGTGACTCTCCCACCAGCGACCTGGAGATGCGTAACGGCCGGGGCAGGGGCAAGCGCGTGCGCCCCAACAGCAACACGCCGGTCAACGAGGCGGCCGCTGCCTCGGACAGCAAGGGGAGCAGCAGCAGCAGCAAGACCCGGGCGGGAGCCAACAGCAAGGGGCGCCGGGGCAGCCAGAACTCCTCGGACCACCGCACCCCGCCTGGTGGCACCGCCGAGGATGTTAAGGCCAGTCCCTCCTCTGTCACCAAGCGGAAGAGCAAACCTCTCTCCGACATGGATCTGAACTCCAGCTCGGAGGACTCCAAGGGCAGCAAGCGCATCCGCACAAACTCAATGGGCTCGGCCGCGGTGCCACCTGCCGCGGTCAAGGTGGAGCCAGCTATCCTGGAGCGCAGCTGCCCCTCTCCCATCCTCATCGACTGTCCCCACCCCAACTGTAACAAGAAGTACAAGCATATCAACGGGCTGAAGTACCACCAGGCCCATGCACACACGGATGATGATAATAAGCTGGAGGCTGATGTGGACAGCGAGTATGGCGAGGAGCCCTCCCTGCACGCCGACGTCGGGAGCTGCAATGGTGCTGCCGGGACACAGAAAGGCTCCCTCTCACCCGCTCGCTCAGCCACCCCCAAGGTGCGCTTGATGGAGCCCCACAGCCCCTCCCCGTCCAGCAAGTTCAGCACCAAGGTCCCCTGCAAGAAGAAGGTGGGTGGGGAAGGGGACACAGACCTGGGTGCTCTGTCCAATGATGGCTCTGAGGATGGTCCTTCGGTGGCCGATGAGACGAGTAACGATGACTTTGACTCGCTGGAGAAGCGATGCATTGATAAGGACAAGTCAAAGAAGGCCTCTGGTGCTAAACAGGAGAAGATTCCTTCCAAAAGCTTGAAGTCAGCCAGACCCATTGCACCAGCCATCCCCCCGCAGCCAATTTACACCTTCCAGACTGCCACGCTCACCACAGCCAGCCCCGGCTCCTCTGGTGGCCTCGCCACAACTGTGGTCCAGACCATGCCCAACAGCCCCCAGCTCAAACCCATCCAGCCCAAGCCAACAGTGATGGGAGAGCCCTTTGCTGTCAACCCTGCCCTCACCCCTTCCAAGGAAAAGAAGAAGAAAGACAAGAAGAAGAAGGACCCTAAAGAGGTGGAAAACCCTTTGACTCCTGGCAAAGCCTACAGAGCAGAGGAAGGTAAGAGCCCTTTCCGGGGGGAATCCAGCGAGCTGGGGATGAAAGGCGAGGGGCTGCTGAACGGTTCGTCTGACCCCCACCAGAGCCGGCTCGCCAGCATCAAGGCCGAGGCGGATAAGATCTACAGCTTCACTGACAATGCCCCCAGTCCCTCCATCGGCGGGGCCAGCAGGCTGGAGAACACCAGCGCAGCCCAGCCCCTGACCCCACTGCACGTTGTCACCCAGAATGGGGCAGAGGCCAACTCGGTGAAGACCAACAGCCCGGCCTACTCGGACATCTCTGATGCTGGGGAGGATGGGGAGGGCAAGCTGGAGAACATGAAGGCAAAGGATCCAGAGCAGTTGGTCAAGGAAGGCGCCAAAAAAGCTCTTTTCCCTCCACAACCGCAGAGCAAGGAGTCTCCCTTCTACCAAGGCTTTGAAACCTACTATTCCCCTGGCTACCCCCAGGCTAGCCCAGGCCCCCTGAACCCCGGTGGGCAGTCTGCGGCCGAGACACAGACCTTGAAGCTGAAGAAGGACGAGGAGCAGGAGAACCCGGAGGTGAAGGTGAAGAGTGAAGGCTGTGAAGAGAAGAAGGCAGAGCTCAGCAGTGGCTCCAGCCAGCAGCCCTCGGTCATCCAGCAGCGCCCCAACATGTACATGCAATCCCTCTACTACAACCAGTATGCCTACGTGCCGCCCTATGGCTACAGCGAGCAGGGCTACCACGCTCATCTGCTGAGTACCAACCCTGCCTACCGCCAGCAGTACGAGGAGCAGCAGAAGCAGCGGCAGAGCCTGGAGCAGCAGCAGCAGCGAGGGCTGGAGAAGAAGGCGGAGCTGGGCTTGAAAGAGAAGGAGGCAGCACTCAAAGAGGAATGGAAGCAGAAGCCACCCATGCCCCCAACACTGACCAAAGCCCCGAGCCTCACAGACCTCGTCAAGTCAGGGCTGAGCAAGCCCAAGGAGCAGGGAGGTCCTGATATGGCCAAATCCGTCATCATCCCCAAGCTGGAGGACTCGTCCAAGCTGTCCAGCGGCCAGGTTGCCGAGGGGCTCAAAGTGAAGCTGAGTGAAGCTGGTCACCTAGGGAAGGAGACGGCTGAGACGAAGACTGGCTCTGAGTGTGGCCGGCAAGCAGAAGTGGACCCTGTTCTCTGGTACAGACAGGTAATGCCATACCCTGTCTGCCAGCCCAGCTTTGGGTTTGCTCCTGGAGGAAGCTGCTCACTGGGTTTTGCTGGGGCCATCACCTCAGAGAACACCTTATCCTCTGCTTGTGGTGGGACTCCACCCTTGGGGCCAGGAAAAGGGTGAGGCTGTGAGGCCATGGATGAGCTATGGAGAGGGAGGTGGGGTTTGCTGATCTCTTCCAAACCCAACCTGGATTTGGGACAGGTGGGGCTGTGGGGAGGCAGCTGCTCGGGTGGTTGGCTGTTCTTGCGGGAAGCAGAGGCCGTGGATGGGCCAAGGAGAGCCCAGAGAAGGGCAGTGGGGTTTGCCAGTCTCCTCCAAACGCAGGCTGGTTTTGGGACAGGCAGGACCAGGGGGAGGCAGCTGTTCTGACAGCTGACTGTTCTTGCAGGAAGCTGAGCCCCGGATGTGGACCTACGTGTACCCGGCAAAGTACTCGGACATCAAGACAGAGGATGAGCGGTGGAAAGAGGAGAGAGACCGAAAGTTGAAGGAAGAAAGAAATCGAAGTAAAGAAGCCTTGTCCAAGGAGGATGGAAAGGAGAGCACCAGCTCCGAGTGCAAGTTGACCCCCACCGAGGAGGCTCGTATGGTGGGGAAGGACCCCAGGCCCAGTGTCCACGTCCCTGTGTCCTCACCCCTCACGCAGCATCAGTCCTACATCCCGTACATGCACGGCTACTCCTACAGCCAGTCGTATGACCCCAACCACCCCAGCTACCGTGCCATGCCCACCGTTATGATGCAGAATTACCCAGGTAGGGAGCCGGGGGCTTTGAGGGCTGTCCATTCCCAGCTGTCCCTGCTCTCAGCGTGGGGGGTGGCTGTGGGACATCTTCTCACACACATACAGAGCTACATGTTCCCACTGTGCTGCTCCTGGTGCCCTGACTGCTCTTCTCCCCCCAGGGTCATACCTACCCTCCAGCTATTCCTTCTCTCCATACGGGAGCAAGGCGTCCGGCAGCGATGACAGCGACAAGTCCCGAGCCAGCCCCAGCGTGAGCTGTAAATCCAGCTCGGAGTCCAAGGCCCTGGACATCCTGCAGCAGCATGCCAGCCACTACAAGAGCAAATCACCCACGGTGAGGATCAGCAGAGCGCTGGCTTGGCCCAGCTCTGTGGGATAGTCCCTGGATCCTGTAAGGAGGTGGGAGCAGCTCCGCTTGCCGTGTGGTTTTGCTGTTTCTGCTGCTGTGGGAGACCTGCAGCCATGGATTCCAACATTACAAATCCTTTGGGATGGACCTTCCAATCCTGTGCCCCAGTGCTGGGGCTTCTCCAGGCCCTGCAGCAATCAGGTGACACTTGTCCTCAGCCCTGGAGCTGGCAGGGGGGATGTGGGAGCTGTCTCCATCCCGTGGCTTCTCCTGGGCTAAGCTGGGAGACAGAGCTTGGGCACAGGAAAGAATTGTCCTCCAACAGGCCCTGTGTCCTCCACATGCCTTTTGGCCATCCCAGCCCACTTCCCATCAGCATCATGGGAACCTTTTGGGCAGAGGGAATATCCCAGTACGTGCCTCGGGGCCGCCGGTCATGTCCCTTAGCATGTGTCTGCTTTCTCCTCTCCAGATAAGTGAGAAGACGTCTCAGGAGCGGGACCGCAGTGGCTGTGGGGTGGTGGGGGGCAGCGGGAGCTGCAGCAGCGTTGGGGGAGCGGGTGCGGGGGAGAGGAGCGGCGACCGGCCCCGCACATCGCCCTCCCAGCGCCTGCTCTCGACGCATCACCACCACCACCACCTCGGGTACTCGCTGCTGCCAGCACAGTACAACCTGCCCTATGCAACAGGTGAGCGTGGGGCTGGGCTGGGCTGGAGCTGCACCTGCCCTTGGGCCACGGGACCCTCAGACCGTCCCCGAGGTGCCCGGCCCTGTCTAGCAGCTCCTGACGCCTCTTCTTCCCCCCCAGGTCTCTCCTCCACAGCCATCGTTGCCAGCCAGCAAGGCTCCGCTCCCTCCCTATACCCACCTCCCCGGAGGTGAGAACGGTAAGGCTCCGCTCCTGCCGCACCTCCACGCGGGCAGCCGGGCCGGGCCGGAGGAGGCCGGGATGGGCTCTCACGGGATGCCCTCGAGGGTTTAGGGTTTGCCCATGGCGCTGGGGCTCAAGGGAGCTCACCTGCCCTTGGGTCATGGCAGGATGTGACACACCAGGATGCCTGGGCTATACGAGACGTGTGACTGGCTCACATGGAGAAGCGCTGGAGACTCCTTTAGACATCAGTTGAATGGTGTTAATTGTACTGCTTGACGTTCCTGCCGTGATCCGAGGCAGACTCTGTCTTCTCCCCTCGTCGGACACACACTGACTCCCCGCCCCACCCCTCTTTGGCGAGTGGGTGAGCTGGTTCCTGCGGATGTATTTATTCTACTGAGCACCAGCACTCGGGGTGGAGGCGACTCACCTGCCTGGTGCATATGAAGAGGAAACAGAAGCACTGAGGTTTCTCGATGAATTTGGGACCCTGCCGTGTCTCTGTGAGCTGCTGCTTCACGACAGGACTGGGGGCAGGCAGGGACTTGGAACATGGGACCGAGCCTGCCATGTGGCCACAGTCTCAGGAAAGGAAGGAGGGAAGGAAGGACTGGCTCACAGAGCCTTGGCGGGTGTCAGCGGGCTGGTGGTTGGCAGCCTGGCTGGAGGCAGCTGTGGGGCTCTCCCAGCCTCTCATCTGGTCCTGCACCCCACAGCATCCACAACACAGTCGTGCCTGTGGGCAGGAGCCACCAGCATGTGGCCAATGGCCAGAGTGAGGCTGGGGAAGCTCTTGGCCCCAGCAAAGCAGCCTCTGCCCTTGGGGGCTGGGGCTCCATGGGGCTAGGGGCGGCAGGGTACAGAGCTGGGGGCTGTCTGTCACCCCACAGGCTGCCAGGCCCCCCAGGCAGTGCACGGTCCAGACCTGCCTGAAGCTCCTGCCCGTGGCTTTTGCTTTGGTTTCTGAGCTGCAACTCTGCAAATCCCAGCCTTTCCTCTGCCCCACTATGATGGCAAGTGTCCCCCAAACCCTGGGGCAGCACATCCTGCTGTGGGGGGCTGCGGCTCCCCTTTTCATCCACCTTTTGCTTTTTGGGCGGCTTCCCCAGGCCGCAGGCAGGGTGCAGCAAGAAACAAGCACACTTAGGTTCTGCCAGAGGCACGTGGGGCCCCGCTGGTCCCTGCTCCAGCCTCGCCTCGTGCCAGGGCTGGGGGCACCAGGTCCTGGAGGAAGATGGTCCCCACTCCTAGCTGCTCCCCAGCTCTGAGGACAGGGGCTTTCTGGTCCTCTGCCCCCAGCCCCAGAGTGGCTCTCCCCGGGCCGACGCTCTACCTCGGCCCCGCAGCGGCCGGGCCACCCCTGCTCGTCCCACGCCTCTTGTGCTGCCCGGCCGGGGCCATGGGGGCGGTCGGTCTCAGTTGTGTGTCCGTGTTGCACCCAGCCCCGAGGGCCGCTGTAAGGGGATGCTCTGCCTGCTGGGCTCTGTACATACTGTAAAAAGCAATTGTTTGAAAGCTGTTGTTTTGGGTTTTGTTTTCTTTCCCCGTTTCTTCCCCATCCCACTGTACCCAGTTGGAAAGGAGCACTGGCTGCTCTTGGCCCTGGTTCAGGTGCCGGCAGCACAGTGGCCCCAGCCTGCTCTTGTTGTTTGACTCATTTTTCTTCCACTCTTTGTTGTGTTTGGAAGGAGACGGGGCCGCGTGGCCTGGCACGCTCCGCAGGGACAGGGTGGCTTGATGGACCCTCCCCGCACCCATCACAGAGCCACCTGCAGCTGCGGGACCGGGGGCTGGTGGGGTCTGGGTCCTTTGGAGAGCCCCCATCCCAGCCCTGGAGGAGTGTCCCGCTGGCTGCTCCTACCTCCAGCCTCGGCCGGCCCGGCACAGCCGGGCTCCCAGCACGGCCGGGGCCCACAGCGGCTCCAGCGGCGCAGAGGAAGTGCCTGGGGGTGTTGGGGGGTGCCACAGGCTTTGCTGGCAGTCGGAGGGGGTCGGGGGGCTGCTCCCCACCTTCCCAGTTGGGTCCCAGTTGAGTCTCCCTTTAGGTGTTAAATGAAACAACAGTTTATGCAGAATAGGTTTGAGGTTTGACGTTTCCCGGGTTCTCTGGGCCAGCTGTTGCCCACGGGGCCACCCCCAGCCCCGGTGTCAGACCGTTGGTGTTTATAGCTTGTTTCCATTGGCGTTGCTGTGTTGGGTTTCATTTCAGTCTTCCTGACTCTGCCCTTCTGTAAAGTGTACATTATTACCGAGTTCCTTGTTTTTTTATATATATATATATATAAATATATATATATACAAACTGTACTCTTCTTGCCTTTGTACATTCAGGCAAGGAGGGAGAATAAATCTTTTTAAGAGACAATCACAAACCTGTGAGGGTGGCTTTTTCTTCCTGTTCCCCCAAGTCTGGTCCTTTATCCCCAAAAACTGTGGCCAGTTACTTCTGGGGGTGGGAGAGGGGGTTTCCCCATCTCAGGCATCTCAGTGACCCAAGGCTTCTGCCTTGAACCCCTGGGCACCAAGGCCCTGCCTGCACCATGGCCCCAGGCTAGAGGAGGTGCTGGACCCACGGGGGCAGTCACAAGGCCGGGTTTGGCTTCTCCACCTTTGCCATGGAAGTGATCCATGTGGGAGGCAGCACCCAGGGACATCAGAGGCACCTTCCAGGTTTTTTAGAGGGTGTTTTGGAAGGCATTTGGTGATGTGAGAAATCCACATTTTCCCTCCTTGAGGCAGGGCAGGAGAGATTTGAAATTGTCAGAGAAGCACACGCAGTGGCACAGCCTCGTATCTCCAGCACAATAAAGAGCTCAGATCAGCCTCACTCCAGCTCCTGTGACCAGAATCCTACACTTTACCAGTCTGTTTTACCAGTAAGAAGGAGGGAACAAAGTGGTTCCCATCCCATCAGGTGGGATGTGCCAGCCTGGGGCACCATGGGGTGGCAGCTGCAAGGACACCCAGGGGGCACCTGCCAGTCTCACGCCTGCGTCGGGGCAGCTCTAGCTACAAGAAGGGATAAAACTGCACCCTGCACTCAGCAGTTTTAGCCAGGGAACACCCATTCTCTGGGACTCCTCTTTCAGAGGACAGCCCCTTTGATTTTAAACTGATAGAGGGTCTAATGCACTGCTGCAGGAAGCAGAGCTCCTTTCCCTCTTGATTTCATGCAGTTGAAGGAGGGCAAAAGAGACCCAAATTTAAGATGATTTATTCACACACACTAGTATCTCAGCCCCATCCCTCTCAAACAAAACACTTACCATGGTGGATAAGGAGTGGCTCGGGTCCAGCTTCCCACAGAATCATCTATCAAAGGGCAAGAGCACAACAGGAACAGTCCCACAAGAAGGAACCAGGCCAGGAAGAGCTGAGGGCATGGCCCTGGGGCCTGTCAGCTGGGGTACAGCACCACGGTACAGGGACAGGGCAGCTCCTCTGGCACAGGAAAGGGCTGGGCTGATCCATGACCTACTGCTGGCACCATGGCCCCTTCCTGGTAAAGCCCTTGGATGGGGAGAGCATCCCAGCACCTGCCCCCAACAAGCCTTTGGTTTGGATACAGCCCTTGGTGGCATCCCAAACTTTGAGCTCATCCCTGTGGGAAGATGAGCAGGAGCAGAGGTGAGGGCTTGGGGTTGCTCCGGAGCCATCCTGGGGTGGAGGGTAAAGGCAGGAGCTTTTCTTGGCTCTTTGGACCATCCCAACCATCACGGTGCAGGTCAGGACTGCTCCTCCCAAATAAGCAGCCCCAGGTGTGTGAAGTTCATCTGAATGCCCCTTTTATTGAATGCCATGATAGTGTCGTGGGAACATGGAACAGGGTTAAGACTGCGTAAAACAAAAGCTGGAAAAGAAAGTTTCAAAAAAAAGGGGGAAAAAAAAGGTTAGACCAGTTAAACCAGCATTGGAGTGAAGATGCATGGGGGTTTAATGTAGTGTTAAAGGATAAACTTGAGCATCTCCTGCACATGCCCCACACCAAGCCAGGCTGTTTTTAAGGTCTTGAGTGGGAAATGAATGGGTTGTGTCCCAGCTGAGCCCACACGGGGCAGGCAGGAGGCACCAATGGGGGGTTGGAGCAGTCCCGAAGGTGGTACCGACCCCGGGGCTCCCACACCGTGCAGCTGCATGGGAAGGGGTCCTATGCCAGTTCATAAACATCTTCCTTTTCCTAGTGATGATTACATGTGTGATAGATAGTTCTCTAGGCAACATGTTTCAATGAGAGTCAACTCTGGGGATACACAGCCCAATCTAACAATGAGAAATGCGCTTGCAGTCCAACAGAAGCTCTGCTTCCCTCTCCTCAGGAAAGGAGGTGGTCCTCTCTCCCCTCCAACAGCATGTTAGGGTCCCACTGGAGTTCCTCTCTGCAGCTACTCTTCATCAGAGGAAGAGCTCTGATCCAGGGGGTACACCATGAACATCACGTCCGGCCGTGACGGGACAGCGGGATGGCCAGGCCGCACGATCTCAAAGCCCAAGAAGCTGAACGTCTTCAGGAGCGGAGCTACCAAAGAGAAGGAGATCTGTTACCAGCAGGAATAATCCTCTTTACCTCTCCCTTGAGCCATCAGTCAAAGTGTGTGGGACACTTCTTTGAGTGCATCCAGAGCTTACTGTGCAGACAAGCACAGCCCTCTCCAGCAGGGCTCTTCCTGTGCTCATCACAGCTGCTCCCAAGTGTGAAGGGATTTCAGCTGTGCAGCTTTGTCCTCATGTTTCTTCTATCTCCTGTGAGAAACAGCAGTGGTTGGTTGCCTGCACCAGCTGCACATCCCTGCTTTCCCAGGATGCATGTGGCCATCCCATAGGTTCTGTCCTGCCCTAGCACCCTTGACCACCGAGAGGACAGACAACAGCCAGGAGGAATCTGCTCAGGGACAAAGCAGACATTTGCTGTCTCCACAAGGAGGTGCTGGAGCTCAGTGGAAACTCCAGACAGCTCTGCACAGGTCGGGGTGGGACCTGAGGAAAGCCACATGTGGGAATTAAGAGCGGGGCCAGCCCAGACAGACGGTTCTGTGGCAGTCACTGAAGCAATGGCTGCCCTGTGACCCTCGCCTTATGGCACCCTCGGGCAATCAGCTCCAGTGTGGGAGTGACCATGCAGAGGAGCTCCTGAAGATACTTCCTGGCAGCACTGAATTTAAGCTGTCATAGACAAGGACCCAGGTTTCCAGAACTCCTACAAACAACCCCTGGCCTTGGCTGTTCCCAGCCTCCGTGGGGGCCACCCACGCAACCGGTGCTAGTGGTGACATAACAGCCAGGACTTGATCTGGAAATTATTCCTGGCATGGTAATAAGGGATGATGACATCTTCCTGGGCTCAGCTCAGCTTTACTAAGGCCCTTCGTTTCGGAGAAGCCGGGACAGCTCACAAAGCTGCGGAGTAAAATTAGAGCTGGGGTTGGAATTACTCGCTCGGATACAGCCGGACTCTGGTGGGATTTAGAGTGACATGCTCCCAGCCTGGTACATCCCCCAGCCCCCCAGGCTGTAATCCCTCACCCAGCACTTCTATCTTTAGATACTAACGCTGTCCCCAAAGCCATAAGCATCTTGAGCCAGGGCCAGGATTACCTGTAAGCCCAGAAAGGACAGAAGTGCCAGGAGATCTTTAAAAAGCTGGTGAATTTCAGGGCAACAGGCTCGAAGTGCTTGTTTTCCATCTAATAACTCCTCCCTGGTTTCAACTTCCGTGTCACAGCAGCCTGGTGCCAAAGAGAACTTCACTGCTCACCAAAGAGGGAATATTAACTGCCACTGGATGAGAAAATCATCCCAAATCATTCAGGAGCAGCTTTTTGCACCAGAGTATTTAATGGCAGGACAGCAAAACAGATGAATGGAATCCCAGATTGGTTTGGGCTGGAAGGGACCTTAAAGCTCATTGAATTCCACCCCACTGCCATGGGCCAGGACAACTTCCACTAGAGTAAGTTGTTCCAAGCCCTATCCAGATCTGCTGGAGAAACCACAACACTCCCTCGCCCTTACCCTCCAAAAAGGGCTGGTTTCCTCCACACAAAACTATTCCCCTAAGAATTATGCACATAACAATCCCTGCACCAGGAGGGTCCCGTGGGTCTTGCCCTGGGATGACCAAGTTTCTTTACAGCTTCAGCAGCACCGTGTGAGATGTCAGGAGCAAACCCGAGCGTGCATCAGCCCTCACCTCGATCCTCTCTGCTTTTCCTGAAGCAGATGAAGACATAGTTGACTTTCATTTTTTCTTCAGCAAACTCCAGCAGTGCTGACAACCTGCCAAGGAGGGGGAAGACAAAAGGACATCAGCTCTGGGAAGTCCTGTCCTGAGGAAGCCTCTGAGCATTATTGAATTATCAACTGTTTGGATGTTTTCGGACACAAAGATTGTTTACAGCCCCCTTGCAGCAAACAATGGGTGCTGAAACAATGGGCTTCCTGCCCTGCAGATTCAAGAGCTGTGCTTGCTCCGAGTCCCGATCAGTTCCTGTCTTCACAGCCACAAACACCCTCCCCACCCGTGGTGCTTTGGGACCGAAGCCTTCATAGGCAGGAAGCGGAATATTGCAGCTGCTCCTGGGCCAGGCTGCGTTCCCTGGCAATGCACGTGGGGGATCTGGGAGCTCTGTGCTTTTTGGGAAGGAGAAGCACCCAGAACCGAGCTCATGGCAGGCAGAAAAGGAGAACAAACCATCCCCAGAGGACGTGTGCACAGGCAGAGCCATTTTCCGGGTGCATCGGCTGCACGGCACAGCTGCTGCCCCCCAATCCTCGCTTCCTGCCTTTCCAGCTGGATTATTTCTGCCACCTCTTGATGGAAGTGGTGCTGCAGTAACCCCTCTGCGAGCCTCCAGGGTGGCACACGGATCAGCTGCTGTCACTTGCAACCGCTGGTGCTGCCAGAGCAGTGACAAACAGGCCTTGGCTCTCCATCTCAGTAACCAGCTGTCAGCGCAGCGCGGCAGATTAAATTTGCAAAGGTTCTGTTAATATGTTAATGAACTACTGTAATTATGGCCTCTGGCCTCTCCTCAGCTGTTTCACCCAGCTAAAAATAACCTGACAAAATTGCGCTTTAAGTCACAATGACACTGGCAAATAAATCCCCTCCCAGGAGGACCCATTCCAGGGGGAGCCCAGAGATTTATGGGCCAACTGGAGAAACTACACAAACATTTATCTGGACTCAGAGTCAAATGAGACAAGTGTGAGACAGCAACAACACTGCCACTTCCTGAAGGTGCCCGGCGATGGGTTTTTCCTTAATTAGCTCGTGTCACTGAGGGATGAAGCCTATTTGGAGATTTAGGAGGAGTTGATTGCAGAATCCAGCAAAGCCACATCTCCACTGCAGCAGAGACCTCTGGCACAGCACTTGGCAGGAAGGAGCTGCTCTGGAAGCTGCGTTTACACAAACTTCCCATAGCAGAGCTGTCTGGACAAAACATGACCGGATTCTGCCAAGAGAAAAATCCGAGCTCCTGGCAGAGCCCAGCGCCAGTGCGGCAGCGCTCCAAGAGCAGATCCACCTACTGATGAGGAGAGCATCAATAGGATGGAGGGCTGTTTTTTTCCCTGAAAGAGAGGAAAATCTGCCAAGATAGGCTTGCCAAGTGGCCAGCGGAAAAATAAAATTAAAGAATAATAAAATAGCAGAGAAAATCTTGTTGGCTTTCCATACCAAAGTATACAAAAATTCACTCTGCTCATTTATTGCTTGTTTTTCTTTACTGTTGGAACTCAAAAAATGGTGACTCATCTGGAATATTGCTGGGGGGAAAATATTCCTATGGGGTACTCTGCAGACAAGGGAGCAGAATGTGCACAAACCACAAGCAGAGCTGCCATGGCACAGCCCATTTTCCCCACAGCACGGAATCCCAGGATGGTTTGGTTTGGAAGGGACCATAAAACTCATCTCGTTCCAACTCCTGCCATGGGCAGGGACACTTTCCACTAGACCATGTTGCTCCAAGTGCCATCCAGCCTGGCCTGGAACACTTCCAGGGATGGGGTGTCCATTCACAATCACCCACGTAAGCAAAGTCCTGCCAGGAGCCATGGCTGCACCTTTGGGATCCAGAACTTACCCTTCTTTGCTTCCATCAGCTAATAATCCATCAGGGATTTCCACAAAGAGGCTCTGGTTGGAGAGCACTGCATCCCAGGAGGAGGTCTTCACCTCTGTGACCTTGTACTGGAAGTGGACAATGTGAGGCTTCCCTTCATGCACTGAGACATCTTGGCTAACAGTGATCTTCTCATCCTGGGAAAATGAAAAATGTAAAGTCCTGAACAGTCAGGGGACAACTGGAAAAATCAAATGCAAAGAAATAGTCTTAGGGTTTTACTGAGAAGAGGATTATGCTTTTCCCTTCCCCTTTTGCTGGCTCAGGGACACATCACACAGTTCTCAGCCCTCAGAGTGATTTCTAGCCATGTTTTCCTGCTAAGGGAATGTAGTTTTACATATTGACATAATATTAAATTTCTGAGTGGAAGACTCCACTCCCTCCAGGAGTGTATGCAGGCTCCAGCCACATCTGGTGGTGCTTCAAGAACTGCCCTTCCAAGAACACAACTGGACTCAACACCCAACACAGAGCTTCTGCTGCCACAACCCAACCAGTTTCGGTGCCTCTCCCAGAAGGACCCACTTTCTGTTCCAGGAGTGACCACAAATTGCTTTCCCAGATTTTATAGCCAATGGTTTGCCTCCTGGTGAAAGGGAGGAAAACACAGAGCACAGGGAAATTCCAGACCAGATCTGAAGCTTGTGAGGAGGTCTTCTCCAGAGACCACAAACACACGTCCTTCCCCAGTCCTGCCTCATGAGGATGCCAAGCATGCAGATTACTTGGGATCAGCTCAGCAGTTCCTAGAAATTCAGTGGTTACAGCTCCATTCCCTCAGACAGTTCCTGCAGGCACTTGGCTTGCCCAGAAATGATTTCCATGTTTCACTGCAAAGAGCCCCAAGTTAATACTGTTACTGTAGTGAAGCTGAACTGTCCCCTGAGCTTGGTGACAGCTGGTGTGTCCCTGTCCCTCACAGGCACCTGCACAGCTCTGAAGTCATGAGAGCACCTGGAGAGCCATGTGTCCCTCCCTCCTCAGCAGGTGGGTGGGCAGTGGTTCACTCCACTGGATCGTTGTCCAGCCTCCAGATACTTTATTTTAACAGGGCTATTAATTCAGCAGCTCCTTACGAGCCCTTACAGGCTCCTCAAGCCACTGTCCCAGTGCTTTAATTCCTATTACCTCCTGTCTTAAAACAGATGTCCTTGGTTGGACTACTGTATGACAGAGAAACCTCCAAGGACACTCACACTGGTGACAAAGTAACACCACGTCCAAATTGGGAGCTGCTTGGCCTCCAAAGCTGAGCAGAGGAAGTTTTTCATTGAAAGCCCACAAAGCTCAGCTGAAAAACAAGTTTACACTTCACCAGAATAAATATCCTGTAGGATATTTGAAAGAACATCTGAGTGCAAGAAGTCTGAGTGGCTGAGTGCACCAAGAAATGCACTGAGAGCTGCTCTATCAGGTCAAGCTGTGGCTGTGATGGAGCCAGCAGAGAGAGGCAGGGCTGAATACAGAGGTTCTTAAAAAACACAAATCCAAGGGGCTTACATGCATATCCTTCAGCAATGGCTTTACAGGACCCTTTACAGTTGTTTTAGTGCAGAAAGTGTTTCTGTTCCAGAAAACATCCTTCTCTCCAGAAAAGCTCACATATCATACTTTTCCCATGCTCACAAAACTAAAACTGGGTGAGGAAGGTAAGGAAAGCAGGCTGGGATTGACACATGGGAGGTGTGCCTTTGAGTGGGAAGTATGGCACTGCCACAGGAAGGGAAATGCATTCTGAGCTATTTGGTTCAGAACCTGGCACCAGAAGTTATGTCCAGTGCTCTAAACCCAGTGAGGCTGTTCCACTGAAACCCCACTGTGACAGCCCAGGAGCCAAAGGCAGCACGGCTGCAGGGATCAGCAGAACTAGTTCCCCTGGTTCAGTGGGAATTACCTTTACACAGCCTGGCTGGGGCAGCTGCCACTTTACTCCCAGGCATCCAGAGATGCTAGGGAAGAGAAAGGCTCTGTGGGCTGCTTCTGTGAAGCAGCAACAGCAGCCCAAAATTCTTTGGAAGCTGCTCAAAGCAAAACCCTGTTTACACAACAAGCACTCAGTTTTAATTCACCCTGGAAAAATCCCCACACAAAATCCCCCTGCCATGTTCCTGTGGACAAAACCCCCTGCCACCAGACTGAATTTTACCCAGCTGCCCAAACCCTGGCTCCCCAGCCCTCCAGCTCAATTTCAGCAACAGAAAGCCTCAAGGACCAACTTCCACTTGGTTCCCATTCATTGAGCACAAGATTTTCCCGTCCTGCTCTGCTCCTCAGATGTCCTGGGAAGGACAGGGGGAGGCCCTGGTGTGTTGGCAGGGTGAGAAGGAAGGATGTTGTGATCCACCCCAGCCAAGTGGCTGGAGAGAGCTGTGGAAGCACTGGCTGCTGGCATGGGCTACACCTGCAGCCTCCTGGCCAAGTCTGCCAGCCAGGGCACACCTCGGCTGCACAGCACCCACTCCGGACTTCTTGGCATTCCTACCTCCAGAAGAGCTCTCTGGATGGAGGGCTGAGCTTTTAAGTCTCTTAAGACAAAAATGCCAACACTCATAGGGAGCCCCAGTTTATAGCAGTGATGTATCCCAGTGCTGTGTGCGCCGGCAGAGGCAGCAGAGGCAAGTGTGTTCAGAAAGGTCATCCCTTGGACTGAACAGCTGATACAGCTGGAAAAGGACTAAAGCTTTTGGATCCAGATGCCTTTCCAGGTCATGCTGGTGGTTGCTGGCTGAAAAGCTCAGCTGCTCTAACTACAGCACTGACTCAGCAGACTGAGCAGGTGACCAAGGGGGCAGACAGAACCCTGTAACCACTCCAAGGTCTGACACACCTCAGATCCTGGGGTCAGTTCTGGGCACCTCGTTCCAAGACAGACATTGAGGGGTTGGAACATGTCCAGAGAAGGGAAGAGAGCTGGGGAAGGGACTAGAGCACAAGTCTGATGAGGAGCAGCTGGGGGAGATCAGCCTGGAGAAAAGAAGGTTCATGGGGGACCTTCCTGCTCTCTACAGCTCCTGGACAGGAGAGTGCAGCCAGGTGGGAGTCGTGCTCTGCTCCCAGGGAACAAGGGATGGGATGAGAGGATATTACCTCAACCATTGCCAGGACAGAGGAGGCTGGATATTAGGGAAAACGTTTTCACCGAAAGGACTGTCCAGCCCTGGCAGAGGCTGCTCAGAGAAGTGGAGTCACCATCACTGGAGGGGTTTAAAAGCCCTGTGGGTTTGGCACTTGGGGACATGGGTTAGTGGTGAACATGGGCAGTACAGACAGAACAGTTGGACTCAATGACCTTAGATGGTTTTTCCAACCCAAACTATTCCATGATTCTTTGTTACAGCAGGGGCTGATTTTCTGACCAATTCTGCTAGTTTTGTCAAGCAGTAAATCCAGGAGGAATTCCTGGATCCATATTGCTGGGATGCAGCTATCTGGATGACATACACGCCACTGCCAAAATCTGTGCAAGTTCAGGGTTGTACTGGAATTAAACACTCCAAAGTCTCCAAATCATTATTTGATCCCACCTTCCTCCTCCATGCTGAGCCCATTTTTTGCCTTTGGGCCTTGCCTGGTGCACAGACAAGGCTTGGCAAGGCTGGCTGGTGGGAGTTCCAGCTGCAGGGTCCCATTTCCCACCCAGAGGGGATTCATTACTTGTCCTGAGCCCTCTTGAAGCTATTTTTGTACCTTCTTTCTGTGGTAGGAAGCTCATTGTGCTGCTTCTCTGGAGTCTGTACCCCCCAAACATCTGTGACAATTTACCTCGGGCATTAAACCGATGGGACCTTGTCCCTGGAGGCTCAGAGGTCAACATTTTGCAAGGGAAGCAGGTGAAGAAAGTGCTGAAAACTCACCAAAGGAAATCCTGAAATCAGCCACGAGGTCTGTGATTCTCTCAGAAACTCCAAGAGGAGACTCTGGGAGCTGTGGCCCGAAAGGGTCTGTATCTTTCCATCAGGTAACGTCTGTGTGCCGCCCACAGGTTAATTAAAAATCAGGTCTAACCCCTATGACAACACCCCTGGCTCAACAGCCAAATTTGCAAGGCGAACATAAATTCACTCTGCCTCATCTAAATGGAAGAGCTTGTCCCAGAAAGGAGACAGGTGTGAGCCAAGTCACACAAATGCCAGGAGCAGCCAGGTCTCCTCATTCAAAAGGAAAGGTCCCACAGAATGAAGAGGAACACAAAATGAGACGGCTGCAAGTCTGCAGACACAAACCCTTCCTGATCTCCCCTGCCTGTGCTCATGTTCTAGAAACAGCCCTGTCTGGGAGCTGGATGACTGCCTCTCCCATCTGCGCCTCGGTCCAGGCAGCTCCCAGGCCCTGACAGCTTCACCTTCAGGACCAGGGTGCAGGAAGGAGCTTATCGACCCTTGCTGCATTTCACCTTTCTGCTTCTCGCTTCCTCTCTCTGCCAGACATTTCAGAAGCCCTTTCACGTTTTGATAATGCAGGCTCCACGTACAATAGCTGCAGCAGGCCCCTGGGAACAGGCCAGTGAATGATCCGCTGCACAACGGTCTCTCATTTCTTAATAAACAGGTGATATTTAAGCAGGAGAGACCTGTCTGCAGCTCAGTTCCTGAAAAATTACCTGTTCTCCCACTTATTATCTTGGAGTTCTTTGCATTTATTCCCATCAGACTGTGAGAGGAACTGAACACGGTTGTGACACAGGTACAGGTCAGTGTTTAGATGTTAAATCTTTCTCACCTTATATATCAGAGCTGAAAGAGAAGGATCCCTGCCACCCCCTCGCCCACCGGGGATCTTCGACAGTGGGTGAGGGGCATCAGGAGCACCACAGAGGCCCTGGAACGATGTGCCTGCAGCACTGCAGCTGGGGACAGTTACTCAAAGGTAAAATACTACTGCAAGAGAAAGAGAGAGAACACCATGTTACATTAGCAGGGATCACATTTCGGAGGCTCCAGCTTCTCAAATCCCCAAATCATTCGTATCCTTGCACCTCCACAACACCCAGATGTCAACATTGAAACCACCTGCTGCCCCAGCGGTACCAGAACCCAGCGTGTTTTGTTAGGATTTCAGGAGGGGCTAGAGCCAGGAACCCAGAGAGAATGCTGAGCAACCTCATGCTAATAAGGGAGGCCTGGAAGGCTGCCAGGAGCAGATGGCTGGGAACACATGACCAGATGAGCACACATTTTCTAGAGACAAATATCTACAAATAGATCAACAGGGCCCAGGAGGAGAAGGTTTAAGTTTCACATTTTCAAAGCCAGGAGAAGTGAAAGGGCTGGTTCTTCAATAGGCTCCACAATGTCCACGGCAACATTTTCACACACACATGAAGTGCCATGCAAGCATCCTCCACCCCAACCCTAAAAATTACTAGTTCACCCCACAGAGATACTTTGAACAGCAAGAAAACACATTTCCCTTGCAGTTTCCAAGTTTGTTTGGAAGCCCTACACATGGTCTTCCAGAATTGCTTTGGACACAGGCTTTTAATGCCTGCTCCAGCTTTTAAGAAGCTCATCAAAGCAAACTATTTTACTTTCGGAGCCTTGGTTCCTCTCTCAGCACCACAAAAGCTCTGTGCTGAGGCCCAGCAATATTCCTCTACTACAGCCTGCAAAAGCCATGCAGGGAAAACAGTCCTTCTCCAGTGCTCCCATTATGAAACACACCAGCACAAAGCTAAGGAAGCACCACCAAAACAACACGGCGAGGGAGGGTTTTCATGAGCACGGAGTGAGGAATGAAGCTCAAGTGGATAAATTCTGCAGCTGTTCTGACAACCACTGTCTGTCCTGAAACTTCTCACTTGAAGCTGTTCCCAATCCAGTGTTTTTCCACTCTAATCCCTCTCCACAAGGCAGACAGGCTTAAGTATCCAAACACCAAGTACAGAGCTGCACTGCCAAAACCATCTGAGATGCCTAGAAACATGGATTCAGATTGGTTTGGGCTGGGAGGGATCTTAAAGCCCATCCAGTTCCACCCCCTGCCATAGGCAGGGACACCTTCCACTACACCAGGTTGCTCCAAGCCCCATCCAACCTGGCCTTGTAACTTGCCTGTGCCAGCTGCAAACAAACTACTAAAATTTGGCATTTCCGAGTGCCAAAAACATAACTCACAAATGTATGAGGCAGAATTCACCACGGATCTCTGCTTACCACCTACCACCAAAACCATCTTTCTACAGGAAACACTTAATATTCTTCCTCCACACATTCCCTCCCTCCCCCAGGTTCGCTAGACAGGGCTCTGGGGCAGCATTCCCATGTGCTAGAGCAGACACCTCTCAGAGAAAAGGCAGTTTAATTACACCAGGAGATGTCTGGGAGCAAAGCAGGGCGTTCTGTGCTCCCTGGTGTGCCTGGGGCTATCAATGGGCCAGTGTGTGTTCAGTAGTAGTGGATGTCGAGAGGATGACAAAGCACTTTGTGCCGTCCCCACCCCCGAAAGCTGTTGGCAGCTTTGTTATTCCCTTCCCTCCTCCCTCTACCCTCCAGCCAACAATGTACTATTGATAGCTCATTCCAACTTGCGGCCAAGGCATCGAGAAACTGGATAATGAAGTGGAGTTGTGGGAAAAAAAAAAAAAAAAAATTAAAACAGAGAGGCAGTTTTCACGCAAAGCAGCCAAAGACACTTCCCGGTCTCACTTCCTCTGGCACATGCCAAAAGTCAAAACACCAGCCCCCTTCAGCTGCTGCCTGCACATTCCCTGGCCCAGATCTGCACACCTCCACATTCCCCCCCAGGATTAGGGTTCTGAGAGCAGCACCCTTAGGGAAGAGAGTTTGTGCGGGGCACAGATTGAAAGGGCTTTCGCTTTCTCCAGCTGTGCTTCAGCTCTCTGGGAAGAAATTCATGCAAACACCCAACCACGTCTGATTCCTTCATCCATCCTCAGGCAACTCTCCCTGAGGCCTGTCTATAGCTTAAAAGTTAGGCTTGTGCTCCCTTCTGACGTCTGTCCTCCTTAGAGAAGCTGCTTTCCTGCAGCTTGGCTGAAATTAAGACGCATTTAGATCACCAAGACCCTTCAGTGGAGAAACTCCTCAGTACAAGCTGCTCATCTGTGCCCTGCTCGAAAGGGGAGCTGAAAGTCGATGTTACTAAGCTCCCATCCCGCGGGTGTAATTTTAACTCGCTAAGCTCCCAGCGATCCCAACCCCGTGCCCTGTCCCTGGGAAGTGCAAAGGGCAGCTCAGCAACTTCAGAGCCCCATCACCGCTGCTCCTAGGCAGCCCTGGCACACACAGCCAGGCTGAGACCACCACCAGCGTATCAGGGGCTGAAATCGACCCATTTCCTTCTTTTGGGGGTTTGATTTGTTTTGAACGCTTAGACCAGATGGAAGGATCCACAAAGTTCCCCTGACGTTGGAGAAATTACTGTTTTGTTTGTTTTCCTTTCTGCCCCTTCCCAAAACAGGCTCTGGAGATGCAGCTGCACTCGAATACTAATACCACGACTACGACTAATAACAACAACAATTATTATTATTGCTAGACACATATCCAGGAGCCCGATTTGAGGAGTAAATTGTAAATAACCATCTGGTCAGCACAGCACAGCTTAACCATCTCCCACACAGGCAACCGACAAGAACCAGGGCTGCTTCATGCGCATCCTCTGGGCTCTTATCGGCGACAGAGGCGCAGGAAATGACACCCTGGGGACTCTAAACAAGGAACAGACACGCAAGATGAATCGGTCAGCTGAGAAAAACACACAGATCCTGTAAGTTCGTGCCTACTGACACCCAGCCTGCCTGGAAAAGCCACCTTCCCCCAGGCACAGGGAGGTGTGGGGGGCGCGGGGAGGGAGCGCTCGGACCCCGCCGCAGCGAGGGCAGCTCAGCGAGAGGTGCTCAGGCCCTGGCGAGCCCAGACCCATCCCCGGGAGGTTCCTCCAGGGGGAAGCAACGCCTCGATAGGGATCTTAAGCGGGGAAAAGCGGAGCGGCCTCCCCGCGGCCTCCCCGCCGCCTCAGCGCCCGCCCGCGCCCCGGGCCCGCCCGCCGCCGCCGCCGCCGCCGCCGCCGCCGCCGCCGCCGCCGCGCTGAAGAGCGAGGGAGGGCGAGGGGAGCGCGCTGCACACCTGTCCTGGGTGTTTATCATCGTGCGCTCGCTCCGGTGCGGCCGCGGTCGCTACTGGCGCTGGTGCCCGGCTGTGCCCCGCCTCCGCTCCGCTCCGCTCGGCGCCGCGCTCCGACTGACCCCCCGGGCCCGGGCGCCGCCCCGCCCCCGAGCCGCGCGCCCCCGCCCCCCCCCCCCGGCGCGCGGGCAGCCCGGGACCCTGCGGCCCCGCCCCCCGGCGCGCGGGCAGCCCGGGAACCTGCGGCCCCGCCCCCCGGCGCGCGGGCAGCCCGGGAACCTGCGGCCCCGCCCCCCGGCGCGCGGGCAGCCCGGGAACCTGCGGCCCCGCCCCCCGGCGCGCGGGCAGCCCGGGAACCTGCGGCCCCAGCCAGGGCGCGCGCCCAGCCCCGGCCCCGCCTCCCACACCCACCAGCCTGTGACGTCACCCCGGCGCGCGCCCGCGCGCCCCTCGCGTCTGTGAAGGGGGTGAGGGGAGCGCGTCTGGGGCTCCCGGTTATCCATAGGGTCCCGGTTATCCATAGGGACTCGGTTGTCCATAGGCTCCCAGTTATCCATGGGGACCTAGTTATCCATAGGCTCCTGGTTATCCATAGGGTTCCAGTTATCCATAGGGTCCCAGTTATCCATAGGCTCCCAGTTATCCATAGGGTCCCGGTTATCCCCTCAGACTCCTGGATCTCCTCATGGTCTGGTTCTCCTCAAGGTCCCAGATTGCCCCTCAGGCCCCTGCTTCTCCCCTCAGGCTCCTGGCGCTCCTGAGGCTCCCGTTTATCTCTCCCCATGGGTTCCCACCCCTGTGGGGCAGGTCTCAGGTCTCGGGTCTCAGGTGGCCCCAGGCCTGCTCCTGGGCTGTGGGCAGTGGCAAGGCCCAGGAGGAACAGGGGCAGAGGTGATGGGAGAAGAGGTTAGGGAACAGGGCCAAGGAATGAGGAGCTGAGCATTGGTGGAGCCACATAGAAGAAGCCACTGGTGCGGAGGTTAGAGACTGGGAAGAAATTCATCCCTGTGAGGGAGGTGAGGCCCTGGCACAGGGTGCCCAGAACAGCTGTGGCTGCCCCATCCCTGAAGTGTCCAAGGCCAGGCTGGACAGGGCTTGGAGCAACCTGGGATAGTGGAAGGTGTCCCTGCCCATGGCAGAGGGGTTGCAACTATATGGGATTTAAGGTCCCTTCCAACACAAATCATGCCTTGACACGATGATTCTATTTCCTGCTTAAAGTATGCTGCTGGTACATAAAATGTGGCCTGGGATACAAGATAACCCAGATAAGTAGGAGCCTGAGTAAAGAATGAACACATGGATAACAGAATGCAGAGCTGCCTGTGACAGGGTTCTGCAGGGGCTTTCGGTGAGAAGTGTATCCATAAGAGAAAAGAAGTCAACACAGCCAAAGATGAGGCTCCTGGAGAACCAGACAGATGGAAGAACCTGTGGGCTTCAGTCCTGCAAGAGAGCTTGGTGGGTGCTGAGCCTTCACATGGGATCAGGGACTGAGCAGCCCTCTGGAAGAGCTCTGGAGTCCCTGTGGATGCCAGCCCCAGGGTTGGAATCCTGCAGAATCTCACACTGACCCACCTGGTCTCACACCTGGCAGAGGCAGCTTCTGAGTGGCAGTGCAGGCTCCTGAGTGACACCTACAACAGCCTGAGGCGCGATGCCCCAGTAGGCTCAGGGTCTCTGGGCTCTGACCAGCAGCCCTGGACTGGAGATCCCAGATCCCAGTGCAGTGGCGCTGCCCCTCGCTCGGCAGGAAGGGACCAGATGTTCTGCAGAAAGTTGAACATCAGCCAGGGCCCAAGTTCAAACAGAGCCCATTAAATGGCCTTTTCCCCCTTCCTTCTCATTTCCAGCCCTGCTTGTAGCCCTGATTCTATTTATAATGCCCAGGAAAAGCAAACTGAGACTTTCCCACAGTGCCGGCTTCTCAGGCGATTGTTGTTTGGGAAGCTGGAATGTACATAGTATTATTTTTGAATCTCCCTGGGAAGGGTTTATATTTTTATTTTGCGTGTCACTCTGTGTCCCCATCTGTGCTGGGGAGGAGAGTGTGTGAAACACAAGGTGTCTGGTGCTGCTTACAGCTCTCCAGTGTGTGGCCACTGCTGGTTTAGGGGTCTGTGCCCATGAGCCCCTTGTGGGGAGGGTGCTGGGTGCAATGAGAGGCATCCTGACAAGCCATGAGGATAGAGGCCAAAGAGGGGCATTGCCCTCAAGACATAGACCCTGGCTCAGTTCCAAACCCTGGGAGTGCCCATCATGCTGCTTGCTCTGTGCCTCAGTGTCCCCTGAGTGCAGAGGAGAGAACACCAAGAACGCTGCTGGGAGCAATGGGCTCATCATTCCAGCTCTGCCTGGGGTTTGGCATCGAGACATGCCCTCGCACCACAGTTTCAGGGTAGAAGAGCCGCCATATGAGGCTGGGCCTGACAGCCAGGCCATGGGGTCACTGTTTCTGTGGTGCCGGTGCCAGCAGAGGCCAGCAGGTTCTTTATTTGCCATTCTTGGCCATGTGAGGCTGTTCCCTGCATGGAGCTGCTGTGGGATATTCTGGGCATGGCTGGAGCTACCCCTGGCTCCCGTGCCCCCGGGCAGGCAGGTATTTCACACAGCAAAAACCACCTTGCTTGGACTCAGGTCCTGCCTGTCCTATCCCTTGTTGTTGTTACCTGGCCACACCGCCTGCAATGCTCCTGGCTCTCCCTTCCCCTGCCCTGGAAGGTCCTGCACCGCTCCATTCCCTCTGTGCCTCAGGGCCTTCCTGTTCTCCCTGGGTTTTACCAACCCTGCCCAGGATTTTGGCAGTGAGAAATGCTGTTGCACTGTATTTTTGGACAGTTTCTTTTTGCCACAGTCTGATAAAGGACAGACACCTCCAAATAGCTTTACTCTGTCACACTGGGTTCTGGGGTTGACTAACCCAAATTCTAGATGCAAAACGGATGCAATCTGCGACCTTTCTGTTTTAGATGCTTGCAAACACTAACTGAGCATCTCCTTAATTATTGATTGTGATTAAATGTGGACCGTGTAGCTCTTAAAAATACTTTTCATGAGGACAAACTATGGAAAGAAGTGATCAACTTTTCCCCAGCTAGGGGAACGGAGGCTCGGAGCCCCTCTGTGCCTGGAGCTAGTGATCCTCATGGGCTGGGGCTGGCAGGTGGCTGTTGCCTCTCAGAGCTGCCTGACCCGGGACAGAAGCTCCTGGATGGGAGAGAGGTGAGATTGCCCAGTCACAGCCTCCTTGCTCTGGCAGCAGAGACACTGCCCGGATGTTGGGGGCCATGGAGGCTCGTGGGGTTCCTGCAGGACAGGCTGTTGCTCCAGCATTTGCTCCACGCTCTCCCTTGGCCGCAGTCCTGGGCCTGCCCGTGAGAAAGTGCCAGGAGTGAGTTGCACGGCTCCGTGGCTCTGTGGCCGTGCAGTCACAGCGGCTCTTGGCGACCTTGCGATAACACAGCCATTGAGATAAGGGAGACAGGCCTGCTGCAGAGGGGATTGGAGCAGGGAAGCACTGTCATGCAGCCTTTCTCTGGGTCTGTTCCCCCAGGCAGAACTGCACGTGTGCCCCCCTGCTGCATCCTCCCCTGCAGCGGAGTGCAGGGTGTGGGATGGGCATCACATCACACAGACAGCGCCTCAGTACCTGCAGAAATGCTGCATAGCTGGCTGTGCTTACAAGTGTTGCTTAATGGAAAACACTTCCAAAGGTTTCCAGACAAAGAGGGAAGAGGGTTGGTAGAGTTGAGTGTAATTAATACCCTGTAGTTATTTAAAAACATTGTTAGAAATATGTCATTCAGAACTTTCTGGGGCTGGACACATATCTAGAGATGTAATTAAGTTTTCAACAGTGCCTTTTTTTTTTTTAATGTAAAGATCTTGTTTTCCTAAGGGAAAGACAAAAGTGAACCCTGCCAGAAAATTTTGTTGTCATACCTCAGTCCCAGCCCTTCTGCTAGCTCAGTCTTCCTGTGCTGACATGTCTGTGTCTATTACAACCAAAACAGCACCAGGAGCATTTCTGGCATTTTGGCTCCCTGTGTTTTGAGGTGAGCTGTGCACAAATTCCCTAAAGCTGGACCATCAGTGTGTCTGGAATTGTCTTGAGTGCCCATCTGCAAGGTGGGTTTTAATTGTTTGAACAGTCAAATTGGTTGGTGTCACTCACCTGTGTCTTCCATCTGCTTCGCATCTGTAACAACAAATGAGGTTCCTTCCAAACCGTGCTGATAGTTTTCGGCTCTCCCTTTATATTTCCAGCAGGATGACTTGATTTCTTGGCAGACCTGCCTGGAGCTGAGGGTCAGATTTAAGGCACGTTGCTGACATCAGTGGGTATTTTTTTTTTTTTGTTGTTTTTAATGAGCTTTGTCAGAATTCGTTCTTTAGCCATTAAGCAGTGCCAGTGCGGAGTTCATGCATGAGCTGAGCTGAAACCTGCTTGGTATGAATTAGTGATGAGGGAAAAGGAGGTCAGGGAATGCCTTGTTTCAGGGAATGGCAATAACTGGTGTGTTCCAAGGCCTGGAACCAGGGAATGAGCAGAAGAAAACTTAGAAATCATGACAAGGGGTGAATTCCCACTGCTGTGCTCTGAGGAGGCCTTGTCCCTCCTCATGCCTGTGGGATGTGCATCAGCACCAAGCAAAGGTGTTCCCATGCAGCCTGAATTTGGGTGGTATTGGGGTGTGCTGAGGAGCTGGATGGTATCAGGGGGATGAGCTGGTGATATGACATGATGGCCCACCATGAGAGGGGTCTGTCACAAATGTGTGTCATTGATGAGCCCTGTGCTCCAGAAGGATGCTGTGGGCCCGTGTCAATGCCTTTGGAGAGGGCTTTTCTGGTATGACCAGATGGCCAAGCTGAAGACATGCCAGAGCAAGTCCCTGACTGTCCCTCCAAGCAGTGAGTGTCGGGATGGGTTGCCCTGAAGAGGCAGAGGGGTTTTACTAGCAAACACTGGAAAAAAGGGCAGTTCCTCCACCTGTGGTGATCTGGTGCAACAGAACCTGGGAATGGGGTGTGATGGAGAAAGTAATCCATGGAGTACAGAGCCTCCAGGAAGCCAGGAACATGTAGATGTGATGCTCAGGCATGCAGCTCCCGCCTCTGGACTGCGTCAGCCAAGCTGGCAGCGAGGAATATCTGTGGGAACTGGGGTTTGCTCCGGAGGTCACTTCTTCCTTGGCCAAAACAAATACTTCTGTGATTCCCTGTCCCTGTTTCCACTGCCTGTAGCTTCTCTGCATCACCCCTGCTGCTCTGTGCGCAGAGCTCTCTTCCTTGGCTGCTTGTGGAGTATGACACACTCCAGGATATTCAGAGCAGGGTCTGGTAGGTGGCACAAACAGACAAAAAAGGAGTAAAATCAAGGACAAATTGATAAAAAGGAGCATAAAGGAAAGCCCCTGCATGGTGGGGAGGTGCCTTGCTGCTGGCATTTGCACATCTGAATCCAGCCAAGGCTTTGTATTGATTCCTTTAAAAGCTCTTTCAATTATTTTTACAGTGAGCTCATCTTTCCTGGCACATCCTTGCTCCCTGTGCATTCCATACTGGCATGGCAGGTGTTGTTCACCTCTCTGTAGTCATCCACATGTAAGCTGGGAACAGCAGCTCTGCTGCTTGTCCCTGGAGAAAAAGAGATCTTGGCTGCTTATAGGCACTGTGTGAAGGTGAGATGGATGGAGCTGGAGGTGTTTCTGTTGGAGCTGCCTGAACTTAGCCAGAACAGGGCCTGTGTGCAGCCTCTGAGCAGTAGCACTTGCACAAAAGCTGCTTTTCTGTGGTCAATACTTTAGGAAACGTTCCCGTGAACAGAGGTGGAGTTGTGTAAAAGACTGGGTGGTGTGTTGGTACACGGTGATGAGCCACTGCTACTCCAGCCAAAAATCCAAAATGCCTCTTGGAGCTGCATTTTTAAGACCACAAGCTGACTGCAAGGACAGTAAAAAAACTGAAGTCTTGTGTCTGCCCATAGCATTCACAGTACCTGAGTGAGGCTTCTTAGAAATTTCACATAGCAGGAACTCAGAACTCTGCCTTGGGGTAGTTTGTTTTGTATCATTCATCTTAACCTATGTATTATACAGTAGGAAATCCTGGAAATCTCAAATCTGGAAATCTGGAGTCCCTGCAGATCTGAAATCCTTAAAGTGCTGCCCCAAGGCTCCCTGAGCAGAGGGTGCTCCCTGGTGAGGTGACAGCACCCTAAACCTCGCTCTCCCTATGTGTTCGATTTACGTGTTCAACTGAGCCAAGGAGTGAGTGGGTCCCATGGATCCGACACAGGGGGTTGGTGCTATCCTCCAGAGGGACTTGTGTCAAGTCTTGGGGATGCTGCAAGGCAGTGCCAGTGGTTCAGGGCCAAGGATTCACCCCCAGCTGCAGAGCTCCTGTCTTCTGACACCTCCTGTGCTGGTGGTGAAGCCGTTGGAAACAAAGAGCCAGGAAGCTCAAGGACCTGTCCAGACAAAACACCTCCTTTTGCCTTAATAATTTTGTTTTTCTCACTTCTACACCTCCATAATAATGTGTCCAGGCCTGTTTCATTGCACTGGTTCATTCAGAGGATTCACTCTGGGATCCAGATATTTCTAGATCATGATCATGCCTCTGTCCCATCCTCTGGAAGTGTTGTTTCTCTCGTTCCATGTCACACGGACAAACATGGATTTTGCCAGCTGGGTTTAGGGATGCACTCCTTGCAAAACACCCAAATCTGTGTGGATTCTTCCTTTCTGTGCCTCTGTGTGTGTGTGAGATGTCTGCTGGGCACGTTTCTGTTCCAGTGCAGTCGGATTCATAAAGCTCCTGTTTTTGCAGCCCCACAGGAATTTGCAGGCTCAGTGAAATCGCTGGGGGCTCCCTGCAGAGGCTGGCTGGGTGTTAGCCCTCTGCATCATTTGCAAGCAGAGGCAAAGGGCTGATGGAAGGAAATTTTTCTGCAAAGCTGCCCGCCCTGCTCCGGCTCCTGGCTCCTGTCAGCAGCTGCAGTGTGTTAACCACAAGCCAGGGTACTGCTGTTTCTCAGGTTGCTCATTTTATGGAGATGAGCTCCTTTATAATATCCAAATACTGTCAAAATTGTCCTCTGGATAGTTTTATTACGAATGGCTGTGTATGTAGGTGCTTGTCTCCTTGTATTTTGTGCTTTTTGGTCTAATGGATACTTTTCCATGTGATGAAGCTCACTTATTTGTTCACAATATGCTAAGTTTCTTCATCTAATATAAACTTAGGATCTTTTCCTATTTCAAATCCACCAAATATGCCTTTCTCTTGTGATTCAAAGTTACTGTGGTTTTGGATCTTTTAAAATTCAATTAATTTACACTTACAAAATTACATTCTTTATTTGAATCTCTCCAAGAAACCATTGCTTGGGCACGTAGAGGGAGGGGGAAAAGCTTGGATTTTGGAGGAGCTAAAAGTTTAATTTAGGAAGGGCAGTTTGGGAGAAGAATGAGCAGAATGCCACAAGCTCTTTTAGAGACAAAGGTCTACACTGCCATCGTAGAAGCCTGAAAAGCTCAAAACTCCCATCATCTGGAACTCTGGGGCAAACTGGTACAAAGAAAGTAAAATCAGGGTTTCTCATGCAATTTCCTGTTACCATAGATGATGAATGATTTGGTTTTCACCTCGCAGAGATGACTGCAAATCTTTTGGGGGTTGTTGGCACATATCCACAGTAAGCTGAGAGTGAGTGTGTGTGTCTGCCTGGGAGCAGGGAACTCAGCTGGGAAGGTTTTGTGCCACCATGAGGTAGGAGAGGAGGATCTTTTATTCTCAGAGCTCCTGTGAGTGTTTGTGGGTGCCTGCAGTGATATTCTCTGCTTTTCTGCCTGTTGGGCAGCCCTGTCTTCTGCAGCCACTCAGGCCTGGGGTGTGTTCTGAGTGTGGTTTTCCAGCATTGTTATAACTGCAGTGGAAAAAGGGGTGAGGGTTTGTCAGCTTGGAACACGGCCAGATGGCAAACCTTTTCATTCCATTACCTTGCAGTTCTCCTTGTTCCATGGAAGTGTTATTTGAACACAGCTTTGCTCAAAGAATGGAGAGGAAAGAAACATGAGGTAGACAGGAAAAGGCACTTTTCCCAGGCACTTTTTTGGGACAGGAACACCTTTGTTGGAGCAGGTGGCTTCAGCTGGATTCATCCTGGTGAGTTGACCATCAGGAGGAATCCCCGAGAAATCAAATGTTTGTCTTCAAGAGCCCACAGCTAAAAGATTTCCAGAGACCTCTCTCCTTCAGGAGACCCAAACCAGGTGCAGGAGCAGCCTGATGTCCTGGAACTCCCGTTCTAATCTCCAAGTGATCCTAGCTCCAGAAAACCTAAATATTTTGCAAGAAGAAACTTGAGAACATGCCCATCAAACAGCTGAGTTGGGGATTCATGAGCTGCTATCTGTAGTGCTCTGGAACACCGATAAAAAGCTTCCCAAGACACATACATGGAGGGCATTCCCAAATTCAGTTTTTGGATAGCTTTGCTCTGCCATGTGTGTGATGGGTCGGTGTGGAACGTACCTAAGATAGATGTCTCTATGAGCTCTGGTGCCTGGTCTGAGCAGGGGAGCACTGCTGCTCCCTGCCTTCTGCACATCTCTGGAAGAAGGGATGGGAACCACTGCAAGGCTGGGAGCACCTGCCTCCCGGAGTGCCCCCTCGTCCGGAGCAAGGGGAGCGGTTTTAGGCTGGAGCCAACCCTGGGCATTTTACAAACTCATGTAATGGCTCTGCTTGGGGGACAGCCTTGTGCTGGACATGGAGCAGAAATCACTCGGGAGCAAGCTTCCTAAGCCCTGCTCTCCCAGGGCATCCCAGAGCCTCTGGAGGCCGGCAGAGCCGCCTGGCCGCCAGCACATCCCACCCCGGGTGTCACAGCCGTGGGGAACACCACATGGAGGCCGTTCCCAGGCTGAGGCCGGCTCTCGGCCTCCCCTTCCACCCAGATCACAGCGCTTCCGCCACCACGTCCTGGAGCCGTGCGGCAGCCGCCAGCCTCAGGAAGTGCAGCAGGTCGTGGGAACTGGCCCGGGGACCAGCGGCTGGGCCACCACGGGAGCCAAGAGCAGCGGCCGGCACGCCGGAGTGCTGTGGGGAGCTGCGGTGCACGGGGTGCACACACCTGCAGCTGGGGCACACACACGGCCCCGCACTGCCCAGCCTCGTGCTCCCACCCTCGCACCCATGTGCTTCTCTGCAGGGTGTGCGTGCCCAGCACACCCTGTTCCCTCCTCAGCCCTCACTGCCCTGCCCCAGAGCTGTCTGAGCGGGCACTGCGTGCTGCGGGCGGCTGAGCAGGTGCCTGTGGAGCAGCTGGAATGCCTCGTGTGCCTTTTAGTGTTTTCCTTCTTTTTATTAAGTGAGGAGCTGCCTCTCAACACTGAAGTATCTGAGCGCTTGGGAGTTATTAAAACGTCACTTTTAACCCTGACAGCATTTTTTGTTAAAGCATTTTTAAAACTATTTGCCAAGTTTTCCTTCAATTGATCAAAAAGGGCTGTGTTTCAGAGTTCTTTGTCCTCCAGATCTCTCCCAGAACTTGCTGGGGCCATTGTCCTGCAGGAAGAGCCCTAGAAACTGAGTGCAGAAACTGAGTGCAGCAGTGCCCTGTCCCGAGCACAGCCTTGCCAGGGCTGCTTCCACCCATGGCCCTGTGAGGCTTTTATGGGATATTCAGCTCAGCCACCATCTTCCAGCTCTTTTCTCCATGCATGTCCAGCTCACTCTTGTGGCAAGTCTGGATGCATATGAGGAAAGTGGTTTATTTGGGACAGGAATGTGGGATTGCTTGGAAGCCAAAGGGAGCAACAGCAGAGTGGAGAAGCAATGGCAAGATACAGATAGATTTTCCTGTAGATATTTCTATTTGTAACTGCGAAAAAATTCTGAGCTAAAGCTGTGGTTGCCCTCTTCATTGGTCCTTGGGACACGGGACAATGATCACAGCCTCTGGGAGGTGTGGGATGGGTTACATTCTGCAGTGTTCCCAGGCTGTTTCATATTTCCCTGGTTTGAGTCAGTTGCTGAGGGTGTCCTAGGCTGTGATGGAGTGAACCCAGCCGTGAGAGTGATGCTGAGGGGGCTGTACCCCATCTGCCCTGCAGCCAGAGGGGAGCACGGTGGGCTGAGGGGTCCTTGGGACCAAACCCAGGCCTCATCTTCACCCTGCAGCCACTCTGCTCCTGCTGCATCACATCTCCAGGCAGCCCCTGTCAGTGTCACTTGTCACCTCATCCATTACCTGGTCTTTTGTCCCTCCCTTGGTCCTGTGTCCCCTCCATTCCCACTAGTGACTGTATCCTCCTTTCTGGGGTTCATGTCTACTCCTGTGGCTCTGTGTGGGTGCAGGTGGCTGGTGTGGGCTGGGAGGTGACACCAGGAACAGCGCTGTGTCTCAGTGTTTCTGGCAGTGAAAATGGAGAGCTCAGTGCATTTAAATCCCAGCTGAATTTTTGAGACTCAAATATATTTTTCAATGTTTAAATGCCAAACCAGGTTGCTTTACTCTCCCCACAGCAAACTCCTGCTGGAGAAGGACAGGGAGCCGAGTCCCCTGCGAGACCCTGTAACTTCTGTCCCTGTCTCGTGTCGCCCCGCAGTGGTTTCACGCTTTGCCCCAGAGATTTCAGCTCTCACTGTCTGGTGTCACAGAGCTGAGCAGCAGCAGAGGTTCCCAGCTGAGCTTTCCAGCAATGGTTTCCTTCCATGGCGACAGTTGGGGTCACTCTTTCACAATGAGCATTTTCCTCCTGAGCTCCAGCTGTGCTTTCCTATAGGACGAGCTCTGAGCATTGCATCCTGTGCTGGCTGGGATTTCCAGCTCCCAGGACTCTTCACTGGACGAACACAGGGTCAGCAATATCTCGGATTTTAATACTGCAGCCATGCAGGAATAAGCTTTTTCTGTGGTCTTGGAAGCTCGATAAATTAGTGTTTGAGCTCCCTGGGCTTCTCTGGGTGTGGATCCAGCAAGGGAGCTGGAGTCTGCTCTTTGTCTGGCCATTCCTGGCTGTCATCGGTGGGGAGGGAGCCATGTGGCTGAAGCTCATGGTGCCATCCTCAGGTCTGGCATGTGAGCACACACCAGGGCATTTGTTGCAGCCTGCTTGGCCCCCCCAAACCCTCCATGGTTTCATGAGGGGGAGTGTGAGGGGATGTCAGGACCCTGCTGGGCTTCCTGTGAGGAAGTCTTACCCCATGTTTGGTTTTCCCCTCTTCTTGGTGTGAGCGGGGCACCGACCCACTGAAGCCTGATGTGCCAGCACACACCCTGCGGCACCCTGCCCAGCTGGGGAGAGGAGCTGGTGCCATGCTGGTGCCTGGGGCTGGCTTGTGGGGGACACAGCAAGGTCCCCCCTGGTGCTAGGCTGAAGCCTGAGGGCTCGTCTCTGTAGGCAGGCTGGAGCATCCTCAGGGGGTCCAGCCCCACTGCTGTCCCATGTGAACGCCACTGCTCCCAGCCCAGCCAGCTCAGGCCATGTGGGAACGTCCTGCCCTGAGGGAGGAGGTGCAGGGGCTGGTGGAGGAACTGCGGGGGTGGGAGTGAAGCGTCACCCGGTGATGGGAACTGATTGTACCGTGGACGGGGTCTTCAGGGATAAATTTAAGGGTAGTGAAAGAGCCCAGCTGGCTCTGCCTGATGTGTGACGAGCCAAGTGTGCCAGGAGTGTCTGTGGTTCCTGCTGTCATTGGGTGGCAAAGCCCTGGACACCCGATGGGGATGGGAAGATGGGGTGGGAAGGGGGTAGCAGTGACCAAAAGCAGCAACCCCAGCCAGCCCCTTTTCCAATCCTCCTTGGTGGCTCCATGGTCACTCAAGGAAGAGGAGCTTGGAGAAGGCATGCTAGGGCTGACTTGAGAAGCAGGTCACTCAGGTGCAGGGTACTTTGCAATTCCATGATAGTGGCTTTGTGGTGTCACACCAGGGCCTGGCCATGCTGGTCCCTGAAGGATGCATCCAGTGCTGGGAGCCAGCCCCAGGGGGGCTGAGGAGATCGTTTGCTGTGATAACAGCGAGGGTGGGGGTCCCATCTGCTAAGCATGACCAGCCAGGCCTGGTGACACCCTGCTGCCACCTCACAGGGGACTTGGTGACAGCAATGTCTCAGGCCTCACTGGGTGGCCAATCTGTGGCAGGGAGATGTAAATGGCCATATTTGTGTGGGAAAAAATATTTCCTTCTCTGGGCTTGATGCAAAGTCAGGCTGGAAGGAGTTTGGAGCCACCTGGTCTAGTGTAAAGCGTCCCAGCCAATGGCAGGGGGGTGGAACGAGATGATCTTGAAGGTCCCTTCCAAGCCGAGCTGTGATTCTATGGTCCTAATAAACAGGGCCGGTCCTGCGGGGTGGTCCCTTGGGGAATGGCGCTGGCAGGGAGTCTTTCTCGCTGCTTTTACGTTTCCCTGTGCTCCCTCTTGTGTCAGTCCTGGAAATTCCATCTCCTGGCTTTTCCTTTGGCACTTACCTCCCTGGCCCACATTAGGTGGTGTCTCACATGCTGCTGCAATGTTTATCCCATCTTCTTTCCCATCATCCTGTCCTTACATCTCGGTTCTTGTGAATATGTTCACAAGGACACCCAAACGCCTTCCAGAGAGGCAACCAGGCTCAGATGTCAAGCCCTGCCACTCTCTCACACCCATCCCTGTAAGTGTTCCAGGGCAGGTTGGACAGGGCTCTGAGCACCCTGGTCTAGTGAAAGGTGTCGCTGCCTGTGGCAGGGCACTGGAAGGAGATGGGCTTTAAGGTCCCTCCCAGCCCAAACTAGTCTATGATTCTCCTTGCATCCAGCATGTTGGATTGGCTGTGGCAAACCAGCCTCTTTCAACTGAGCCGAACATCTCTCCTTCCCACTGCCTGGGGTTTTCACAGGTGACTTTCCAGCAGCCCCTCTGTACCAAGCAGAATCATTTTGTGCTTCTTTCCTGTGTCAGGCAGCAGTTGCCGTGTTATTAATTAACCCGGTTACTCACATAACCATAGTGCTGGACTCACTGCTGTTCAAACTGGTGAACCTGAGCCTCAATTCACTCCCTTCTCTCTGCTCCGAGGAACTGCAGCTCCAAGAAGGGGGAAGTTTGCACTGTCAGCTGCCCGGGGGAGAGCTGAAATGCAGAGGGCAGTGAATGAAGGAGGGGAAGGAGCCCTTTGCCTGGTGCCAGCTCTCCAGGGCTGCAGGGCTCTGGGTGTTCCCAAAGCCTGGGCTTGGTTTGGGTCTGAACACTGTGGGGCCGTGCCTTTGCTGCTGCAGGTGCCAGCAGTGCCACTGTTCCTTCCGCCTCGCCGAACAACAGCCAGCCCAAGCAGCGCCTGTTTAATTCAGCAAGTCATAAATTCATAATGCTTATTTACCGCACAGTACCATCAATATTTGATAGCGGCCACTGGCCTGCTGCAGCCTGCAGAGGAAGGGATGGGGCTGCGGGGGGCTGGCAATGGGGCTGGCATGCAGTGGGGCTGCCCAGGTCAGTGTGGTGGTGCTAAGATGGGGCTGGAGAGATGTGGGCTCCTCCTTCGCCCCTGCAAACCTTCCAGTGGTGGGATGAAGCCACAAAGGCTCTGCAGGGCGATGTGTGGGGGCCGGGCCGGCAGCTGGAGGCTGTCAGGTTGAGGAGGAACGAAGCAGGGAGCTGGGTGCAGGGGGTGAACCCAGCAGCTGGTGGTTAGGAGGGGAATTTGCAGGCCTCGGGACACACACCCACAATTTGGCTGTCCCCAGAGTGTCTCAGGACAGCCATGGGGACTGCCCTGTAGGTGCCACTTGGTGCTGGCGTTGCTCGGCAGTGGTTGGGAGCACCGTGAACTCGGGAAGCCCCTTGACCCCCGACCCCAGCTCACTAATTGACTGTGAGGAGGAGCCCTGCCCTTCACGGAGGGGTGAGCAGGAAGGAACCTTCTCCCTGAGAGCTGCCGAGGCCTCAAGGAGAAGGCACAAGCGGGGGAGTTTAGCTGTGCAAAGACAATATTTTGCAGTTCACTCCGAAAGAGCCTCTTCCTGCTTATGGATCTTGAGTGCTCGTTGTAAGCAAAAGTTGCTGCAGCCAGTGGCTTTGCCCCCCAGCTCCTGCTGGATATTCTCTGCACTGGGAGTGCTGAGGGTCTCATTTCTCACTCCTTTGGAAGGGGCTGCTCTCTCCTGCCTTCCCGTTGTCTGAGCTCCCTCTCCCTTGTCTGCAGAGGGTGACTGGGGAGGCTGTACCCCTGAAAACCCTGGGCTCACCCAGGAGCCATCCCAGCTTCCCACTGAAGGGCTGCAGCAGCACAGGGACAGTGTGGACCAGGTGGCCAGCAGAGTTTGATGGGCCGTGATGGCTCCAGCTGGACATAAGGCTGCAGGTTGCCATCTCAGAGGGGCCGGAGCTGAGGCTGTTCAGAGGTGCCTGGTGAGTTGGTGCCTTCCCTGGCATCACTCAGCAATCCCTGAGCACCCAGGCTGTGACATGCAGCCGATAAGGTGGCCCTCGGCCCCATGAGTTGCGCTGGCACCCACTTGCTGAGTGGTGCTCCACTCTCCCCGCTGTGCTGAGACAAGCCAGGCCAGCCTGAGTGACAGGTCTCCCCTTTTATGGTAGCTTTTATCTGTCCCTGGGGAATGCGGCCCCAGTGCCGGCTGAGTCTGTGGTGGCAGTGCCGACAGCCATGCTGCCTTCCTTCCTGCTACTCCAAAGTTTTCCATCAGCCAGCCACATCCCTTTGCTGCTGGCTCCTGGACCTGCTGCTGCCATTCCCAGAGGATGTAGCAGGAGTTAAAACCCTTTCCCAGCACACTGGAATCCTGCTCTGCACTGGCTCTGCTGGGGGCAAAGAGGGCACGTGTCTGCTGCATCTCCGTGCCGGGCAGGGACAGCGGGGTGCCAGCGCATTCTTTGGCAGTGCATCCCAAATCTCACAGCCTTTACTCTACCCCAGAAGCTCTCCTGGCTCAGACCTGAACCTCTCACCCAGGAGGTGACTCCCCACACTCCCTTGGTCATTGCAAAACCAGCGCTCGTGGGGCTGCTCTCCGGGCTGTGGCTTAGGGGATTTGGGAGGGTGTCAGATATGGGCAGCTCTGCTTTAATTTACAGAGACAAGTGTTCATGGACCTTATGTACAGCCCACACTTCACTGTCCATGCAGTCAGATCCCTCTTTGAACAGCCTGGAAAGGACCAGATTGTGGGGTGAGGAGAGGGATTTCCCATGATGGAATGAATGTCCCCTGTACCAATTGCTGTCACCTTCCCCCTACAGCGAGCCCACCATGTGGGGTGACAATGTGGGAGCACAGTGACCACACTGCTTGGAGGGGATGAGTGAGATGGGGGAGCTGGGAGGAGCTGAGAAGATGAGGTCTGCCTTGGTGTTTGCCAGGAAGCCTCTGTGCAGTGACCTGGGATACCTAATGGATGGCTGTGTGTGTGGGAACAAACCCTTGCTGCTGTGGGGCAGAGTGGGAAGACATGGTGCACCACCAGAAGAAGTGTCCTCCTTGGCCCATGCTCTGATAGGCTGCTCCGAGTCGATCCCCAGCAGTATCCCTGCCAGACCACACCATGGCTGCTGTGGTGACCCGGTGGCTGTTGGCTGCAATGCTTGGTTGGCTCCCAGCCCTCTTTTTTGGGTGCCCATTCCTCTGAAATATTCATCCTTGCTCCATGGGAGACACTGAATTGCTTTAAACCTCTCTGAATATTTCATCTCCCAGCCTGCGAATGGTTCTGCTGGGGTTGGTGATGTCCTGGCCTTAGTTCCGTCTGAGACAAGTTCCAAAAAAAGTCAGGTTAGTGTCCCACAAGCCTGCCCCTTAACTTGGGCCATGACACCAGCCTGCCTCACCATGTAGCCCCTTGTCCTCCTTGTCACCATCTCTATAACACCTCCCAAATGCAATGTTTTTCACCCCCGCTGGTCCCACAAGCCACAGTTGGTGCTCAAGGATCTGGCAGGTGGATCCAAAGGGTCTGCTGGGAGCAGACATCACGGCTCCTTGGGGTGCAGGGCTCAGAGAGGTTCAGGGATGGGCAAGGTTGCCAGGGTTAGGGATTAGCAGGTGATGCATGTGCTAATAGTGGGTGCAGAACTTTGGGGTGCAGGATGGGCAGGAGGAACAGGAATTACGTGGGGTACAGGCAGCAATGGAAAGGCCTAGCAAGGGTGCCGGGCTTGGTACAACAGTTTAGCCTTTCAGCAGTCAACCCTTGCTGCTGAATGTGCTGAGGCACCCGAGTTGCTCATTATTCTGATTAATTCCTCAGCAGTTTTGACCAAATAAGTCAAGAAAGTGGAAAAATATCTGAAGCGCTTCTTTCCCCTTGCTGTCCTGCCTGGACTGGGGCTGGAAGCTCTCTCTGTGGTGCCAAGGCCAGTTACTGCCCCCTCAGCTGGTTTTACTGCTCTTGAGGATGGAGGGAAACTGAGCTTACCCACCCTGGGGACACAGTGAAACACGTCTGGCCCCATCCCACTGCCTCACCCCTCTTCTTGTGGGGCTCTTTCTCCACCCCTAGGAGTTAAAAACTTCCCTCCAGCCTGGCGTTGCTCACGGAAAGTTTATATATAGCCTTTTGTTTTTGCCAGCGTCCCCCTTGAGTTTAAATAGCTCTTCCCCGTCCCTGGTGTTGACCCCGGATGTATTTATAGAGAGCAATCAGATCTGTGCTCGGCACACCAAGCCCATGTCAGTCCCCCAGGGAGGCCCTCCCAGCAGTGTGGCCCCAGGAGAAGGCCTCGAGGGCTGGCAGGGGCTGCCCAGGGGGTTCAGAGCTGGGGCTGTGCCCGTCTGTTCGTGCCTTCCTCTGGGGTGACTGTGCCAACTCTGACTGTGGAGCAGCTTTTGGGATTGCCATCGCTAGGTTCAGAGTGTTGTGAGACCGGTGCTGTTTCTCCTCTAAAACTGTGTTTCATGCTGTGCAGTGAACCACGTCCCCAGTGCCACAGGCCACTCCAAGCTGGGGCTCTGAGGATGGTTTAATTCCCCGGGGTTAAACGCGAGGCTTCAGCCAGCTCCCCCCGCGGGTGCCAGCTCCGCTCCCACCCCGGAGGTCCATGCTGCTGGGCGGCTTCCCCTCCAACCTCAGCTCTTGACTATTTAAGGCAAATCTCCTTGCTGGACTTTTAAACAAAACCCGGGCTCCTCTCACTCTCCTCGTTTTAAATAACTCGCCTGGTGTAAACAGAATGAAGCATAACACCATAAATCAGGCATTCCCGGGATCTGCCTGGCAGGCTGCGTGCAGGGGCTCACCAGGCCCCCGAGCTTCCCTGAAAACTCTTCTGGGGGCCTGCAGGGAGTGATAAGAGGACAAGAAGGGCTCTGGTGGGGCAGGCTTTCCCAAGGAGACTAATGTGATTACAGACTGCCAACCTTTGGGGTAAAATAATTAAGGTTGCAAAATAGTTTCCGTCACAGCCCCTTGCTTGTCCTTATCCCCCGAGGCTGGAATTTTCTGAGCTGTATTCCTTGTGTGAAAATGAATTTTTCTAGGGAAGTTTGTGCTGGTGATGGTCAGTGATGCAATGGGTGTTTCACAGGGATTTGGGGGGAAATGCCTGGACTGCAGATGAGAGCTCAGCACGTTCCTTGCAGGAACACGGGCACTTTGCACCACAGTGCCATCAGCCAGAGGGATCAGCTCTGGAAAATCAGCCCTTGTGGCGTCAGTCCTTGGTGTTTATGCACTGTGGTTGAAGCAGGACAGAAACAATTCCAGCTCATCTCAGGGATTGGTTCTTCCCATGATAAAACTTTGTTTTCCCTGGGTTTAGGGCTTTGCCAAATGTTCATCACGAGCTGAATCTTTCAGGCTGGTTGTCCAACATACACCAAGTCATCTAAACAACCCTGTTTAAACAAGTCTGGCCTTGCTGGGATTGAAAACTGGGAAGATATATTGGGTTGGTTTGTTGCCAAGGCTGGAAACTCCAAGAGGTGAGACTTGGGGTGCCCTGGGAATGGGGACAGGCCACTATCTGTGCCTGTCAGGAGCTCCGGGCTGTGGCCAAGCTGAGGAGTGTGTGAAAACCCCGCAGGTGGTGCAGAGGCCTTGGCTGTGTTGCGTCCTCCACATGGGAACAGCACTGGGAAGGGTGTTGCTGTGGCACATTGTCTTTCATTGTACCCCTAGCTCCAGGAGGTACAGTGGAGCCATGCTGCCATCCCTGGCCTGCCCCAGTGCTGCCCTCCCCCTTTTCTTCTCTGCCCAAAGACAAGCAGGATGGATGAAGCAGCCTCTTGCAAGGCGATGCTTCATTTAGCTCACATCCTTTCCACTGGTTAATAGCTCTCGTTGTTCACATGACTGAGGAGCAGCCTTCATAGCCCTGGCAGGGGCTTTTACACAGCAGGTCCCACCCTTGGATGGGCAGTGTCATCTCCAGGAGGGGAGCATGGCTCCTGCTTAGACAGAGGAGAAGGGAGGCTGGAGTCAGCAGGAAGTCTCTGTGCCACACCCATGGGATCTCCCCCATGCTGGGCAGTGTCACACAGGGTGTCTGACAGTGGAGCTGTCCCTGGCTGTCCTCTGCAGTGCTCAGCACTGGGAGAACAGCAGGGAGGAGGAAGGAAGTTGCAAGGAGACTTCTTTCCTACCCTTGAGGGCACCCATGAACATGTACCCTGGGGTGGATGTGCAGAGGGGAACCCATGGGAGCTGGGAGTGTCCCAGGGAAGGACACTTAAAGAGCTTTTCCAAGGCAAGAGCTTTTTCCTTTTTTTGCCACATCCAGGCTGGAGCAATGCTCATCCCACGCATCCCCCCTTGCTCTCTGGCATGCTCCAGCAGGCTTTGAGACTCGAGGTGCATCCCAGGCCAGCGCCAGTGGCTGGGGAGCTGAGCCATGCCACGTGTGGCAGGGTTGCTCACTTGGGTTTTGTCAGTGTTTTCCATGTCGGTAGGTCATGTGTATGTTGGTTGTGTTGCCAAGGATTCACTCCTCCACAACAAGTCCTTTTGTTTTGTTTGACAAGGTCTCCAGTGTGCAGAGGGGCTGGACATTAATAACCTTGGTGAAAATGGGACGCCTTCCTCTCGGGGAGTTTGGGTTGTGCTGCTGTGACCAGGGGATGGATCACAAGGCATAGCTCAAAGCTGCCCATCTCCTCCCTTGCAGGGGTGGCCCTCTTTGGCTGTCCAGATACTTAATGGAAAACTTTGGGAGTATTTCTCCCCTCCATGTGATCCATAATGTCTGTTAATTAGGGATGAAGATGATGTAGTGGAGAATGAGGCCTGCAGAGTCCTGTTGACGGTCAGAGGTGGCTCTGGAGAGGATGGGACATGGTACTCAGTAGCAGCTGGCTGAGGGATCCAAAGCTGGATCTGCTGACATCCTGAGGGGCCTGGGCCGGATCCTGGAGTTAGGACCAACACATGAGGGCTCAGGACACCAATAACACTGATTGTCTCTTAGTGCTCTGGGTCAAGCCATGTCCCGTCCCTGCTACTCCACATCCCTGTTGGCACTGAGCCGATGTTCTCACTGAGCACCTGGGCAAAACCTCACTCACACAGCTGCAGAGCAGGCAAAGGGCAGGATCTGGCCCAGCAGGACTTGCCAGAAGTGCTGTGCCTCTTCCCTGCTGCTGGGACAGGTCTGGTGACCATTGGTGCCACTTCATTAATGCCGTGTGCCAGGTGCCGGAGCAGAGCTGTGTCTGCTGACTGGGGCAGTGATAGCGGGGCTGTGGAGCCTTGAGCCCCTCCCTCTGCCAGTGGGGCAGCTCCTGACACAGCTCCAGTGAGGAAGGAGACAGATTCAACTGCAGAAATTCCTCCATTTTAGCTGGCATGCTAAAAATGCTAGCAACCTGGGCAGCTCCCAGCTCCTCTGTAGATGAGGCAAAGGAATGGTCCTGTTGTAGGTGAGGTCCAGCTGCATTATAAGAATTTTAGCCCATAAGAACACCATGGTGGAGGCTTTAGCTGCTCTCATGGCTGAACAGTGGTGGAAGGAGCTGCCGGGGATGGACACTGATGCTCCAACATGTCCGTCAGGTGTGGGCACACCTGGACCTGAGACAGCCTGCATCCCACACTTCAAAAAGTCCTCATTAAAAATCAGTCATGGATGGTCCTTGGGCAGCAGTGTAGAGCCAGGTGTGTGACCAGCCTATGCACAGGGCTGAACTGGTTTGGGGCCTTTAGTTAACAAATTCTCTATAAAGGATCCCCTCTGGTTAATTCCCTCATAATTAATATGCCTGGCAGTGCAAATGACACATTAATTATGAATCCAAAGAGATAACAGTGCACTGTTTCAGTGCTGCACAAGCAAGGAGGAGCATTGCCTTCTTTCTTTGTATTTCATCTTCTAGAAAAAAGCAGTATGAGTTTTGGGGCAGACTAAAGTCCTGTCTTCATTTCCTAGGTGACTAAGTGACAGATCCCTCCCTGAAGCCGTGCTTTTCCCACCGTATCGCCAGCAATGCTGCATCTGCAACCCATCAGAGAAAGCATTTGGGTTTATTGTTCCTGCTCCTGGCTCCAAACAGGCTTTTCTGTTTGGCACTATCTTTTTATTCAAACTGTGTAAACACAAGCTCTCCTCGCCTGTTTTTGGTTGGAAGTCCACTTGGTGGGCTCACGTCACGGGCACTGCAGCGTTCGTGGAGCTCGGCTTGGGCGGTGCTGCCAGGAGCTGCTCCAAAATGCCCATAAAAGCAGCTTTGCAGCGATCTGATGCATCTGAGCAAACATTTGCACACACCTCTGAGCCCTTGTCTCTCTCAGTTAGCTTCAGCTTGTCCTCCTGGGGGAAGGCGGAGCTGGAGAAGACGAGCAGTGACGTACGGAAAGGAATTAAAGTTTGAAAGCACTCGCTGCCGTCCCCAAAGCAGCTACTCCAGGCATGTGATGCTGGATGAACTCTGCAATTCTACTCTTGATTGTCTCTGCCCTGCACCCACTGGCTAACACAAAAGTCCTGCCCAGCTCCCAGGATGGGGCTAACTGCATCCTGTGACTTGGTACCCAAATATCAGTGATCTCTGGTACTGATTTTTCTGCCACACCTTTTATCCTCTGCCCTTTGCGATGCTTAGGGCTGTTGTAGCCACAAGGCCTTTGGTCCAATGGAAGGAACCAAACACGTGGAAGGGATTGGGAGCTCCTCTTCACCTTGGCCTTGAGCGAGTGCCATCGCTGCTGTTTGGGCACAGATAGACCAAAAGAGGCTGCAGGGTGGCAGGAATAGCTGGGTAGGCTTTGTGTCAGGCAGAGATGCAGAATGGGAGAGGGGGAAGCACAGAAGGTGCTGGTGAGGGGTCAGCAAGGAACTGGGCTGGGTTAGTCTGGCCAAAAGGGGTTGAACAGGAGCCTGTTTGCAGTTTACGCCTCCCTAGAGGTGTACAAAGTTACAGAGATGTTGGAGTTACACTTCTTTCCTTGATAGTGGCAGCAGATGATGTAACCTGGGGCTGCAGCCGCACATGGTGGCTCGATAGAGTCAGGACAGGTGCTAGGGATTCCCTGCTGGATGGTGCAGCCTTGGGATGGACACCTGGAGAGGCAGGGTTGGTCCATCCTTAGGGGTTTTCAAGGCAGGACCAACCTGACCCAGTGCTAGTCCTGCAGGATGTCGGATGGGTGAGTTCTGAGGTCTCTTCCCACCTTCTCTGTAACAAGTCTCCGGATGTCTGGATGCTGATCCATACCAAAAGCAGCCCCAAAGCCCTTGCCTGCCTGTGGCCAGAAAGTTCTCTGAGAATTCATCTGAGGCCCTGTAAAGAGTCTTTGGTGATGCCAGCACTCAGCTTGCATGTGCATGTCACCGGTCTGAGCAGTGACGGGGTGTTGTCTGCTCTCACTGCTTGCTTGCAAATCAGTGTTCCTCCATGTCCCATGGCTGGTGGCTTCTTTCCAGCCAGCAGAGCAAATCCCAGTCTGGAATAATTAACCAGAAAGACTAAGAGCATGAGGCAAGAGCAGCTGGAATGGGCAGAGGGTGGAGGAAAGCAGCAGAGGAGATATCTGGGGAGATGTGGGATCTCCTGGACAAGGACAGCAGGAGGAGAAGTTGGTACCAGTGTCAAGCAGAGGAACTCCTCCGTTCTCCATACCTCAGAAACATTGGAAGTGGCTTGGGAGCATCCTCTCTGTCCTGGGACAAGTGCCAGGGCTCAGATTGTCCCAGATAAGCAGCAAAACAGCAAAAACAATCCAGTACCTCAGCCAAAGTCTGGCACTGCCTGTGACGGGCTCAGCTAAAACAGGGGCCTAAAGTGGCCCCTATGACAGTCACCATGATGCCCAAAAGAAAAATCCACTGCCTTTTTACAGGTGGGTGAAGGAGGTCTGGGATCACAGAATGAGTGGGCAGGATGTAGGAGCCCACCTGGAGAGAGACATCCCTCGTTACCACCTTAACCAGCACCCTGAGCTGGTCACCTGTTGAAGAATGAGAAAGAGCCCTTGGACAGTGCAAAGCTGAGAAACTGTGTGAAAACAAGATTGTCCACAGCTGGCTGTTGTTTCAAGTCTCATCTTGATTTCTCAGCTGATTGCAACCTATTTCTGTCTCAAGTACTTTGTTAACCCGCTTTCTAGGACCTGCTAGAGCAACCTTGTTGGTTGTGAGCACCTCACACCTTTTACTCCTTTTCCCTGGTGAGGCTCTGCCATTCCCATTGTTTGCAGGCAGGACAGCATGGTTGGAGCTGCTTGTGTGGGAAGTTATCACAGGGTTCACTGTCAACTTGTTCACCCTGATGAGGAATTGATGTGGGAGAGGTAAGTGGATGCTGGATGGGTAGCAGCATCACCTCTGCTGTTCTAACTGTCATATCTTATGGCAAGGACAAAGCTCTGCTGCAGCCCTGTGCCAGACTGCAGAGCCAGATGCTGCTGAGTGGAAGATACTTTGGGAGGAAAAGTGTTGGTGTAAAAATACATGTAAGCAAAGTCCAAACTGAAGTGTCACCTGCTCCCGCGCTGGTTCAGCTGCTGTGACCTTGGATCGTGTACTTAAAGCTGAGCATTTCCAGATGGAAGTGGAACCCTCAGCCAAAACCTCTGCAGGGACATCACCATTTTCTGGTAGACTAGCTCACCTGCACAAGCTGCTAGCAGTGTTGGCTTAATTTGTCCCACCTTCTATCCATCCCTCTAAGTTCCTGGGGTGAGAAGACATCCCCTCTGTGTGCAGCTGCTTGGACCATCAAGGGCTCCATGTGTTGAAGCACCTGCTGCAGTGCTTTGGGAGGGGAGAGGCTCCCTGGGTGTGATGTTTATGAAGACATAAAAGGGACTGTGAGCCACAGGATACTGGGATGTAGAGATGCTGCCACCACACACAGCTTTGAGGGGTGGGTGTGCAAGTAGGATGCTAACCTCCAGCTCAGTGCCATGGATCTGCCTACAAAATAAACCAGAGGTTGTGGCCATCAGTATGGTAGTGGTATGGTGGACCCACAGTTATTGCCCCAGTGTGATGGATACAGAAACTCTTCCACTTGTGGCCAGGGTTTTCCTGCTCTGGAAGAGGCAGAATGTCTCCTCTGCATGCGTGTGCAGCATGGAGATCCTTGGGGTCTGATAAAAACCTGCTGCTGCTCCTCACTTCCACCCTTTCCTGCCTTCCTCCAATTGCCTCAGGCTCCGCACTCAAAGTCTGTAGAAAGTGAAACACAGAGAAAGTGCTGTGAGGTTACACTGGTTTTTGCTCAATTAGCACAGGAAGCAGATATTCCTGGTCTTTGTCAAGGCAGGTTCTCTTAGAGTCTTTGAGGAATGGTAGGCAACACTCTTCCTGGAGTTGTTCTTGCATAGCCTTATGGGACTGTCCCCCAGTCTTGGGGACAAAGTCATGCTGAAGGGCAGTATCCCTGAAGACCGGAGAAAGTCCTTGCTCTGTTCTGGATCTGTCCATGCTGAACTCCATGAGTGGCTTGGGGGAACTCTTCCTGCTGTGCTCAGAGCTGGGAGGTGAAGCGTAGGACAGCGTTTTAAATAAATAGATTGGGTTTTTTTAGTCAAAAAGTGGGAGTTTTCTCCCCTCCTGCAGGACCTAACAGGGATAAGGCTCTCTGGCTTAGCAGCTCATTACAAAGCCTTGGGAAAGGAAGTGGTCATTTTGCTGTGGTGTGAGGACTCCATACAAAATCTGCATGTGCTGCATGCAAACAGCTGCTGCTGCTAAAAGCCCACAACCTAGAAAGCAGGGAAACATAAAGCTGATGCTTCCAGGAGGATGTTTTGTCCCCTCCAACACACCACCTGTGATGGAATTACTTGGCCCCACTTGGCTGTGGGCACCACCTCAGTGATGGTGTTTCCTGTATTGCCTTTCTGGTGCCAGACCCGGAGTGCCATGGGATGTGCTGGATGATGTGCGTGGGGATGGCTGAGTTTAGGGTTATGTTTGCACAGGGCTCCTCTCTGTAGCCAGGTGGCAAATGGAGTCAGAGGCTGGGGCTTGAACAGGGCGGTGGACCCAGATGTGGTGGGAACTCGGCTGTGGTTACCCCCAGCCAGGCTCACACCTCTTCACAACATGCACATGTGCAGGAGATACCCCTGAGCTCCTGCTGGAATGAAACCGTCACTCAAAGCCAGGTGTGGGCTCAGTTTGACTTTGAAGTGACATTCAGTGACATGGGGACAGCACAGGTGTCTCCAGCCAGGCCAGTGGAGGACAGGGAACACACTTGGTTTTTGTGGTGCAGGTGGGGGCGGTGGGATGCCCAGAGCAGGGCAGGGCTGATGTTTCTCCCACCTGGCCTCAGTGCTGGGGAAGCAGGACTGGCTGGGCACAAGAAATGCTGGTTAAGATAACAGGGCTCAGATCCCTGGACATCTCTCATTTGGCAGGTTGACCCAAGCTCTTGGGGTTTTACAGTTTTGCCTAGCAGAGGGACCAAGCTGGGGGGTGCTGTATGGAGGAATAGGCTGTGTACTGCATTTTTTCCTCATGTTATCCAGCCGCAGGCTGTGCTTTAGGATATGGCCAATTGGGCACCCATGTGGGCAGGGAGAAAGGAAAGGAGATGGATAATGAGGGTGGTGAGGTCTTGGCTCAGGTTGCCCAGAAAAGTTGTGACTGGCCCATCCCTGGAAATGTCCAAGGCCAAGGTTGGATGGTGCTTGTAGCAACCTGGGATAGTGGAAGGTGTCCCTATCCATGGCAGGGGGGTTAAATGAGATTAAATTTGAGGCCCCTTCCCACCCACACCACACACAGATTCCATGATTCTGTGGCTGAACCCTGCTCCTCCTCCCAGGCGCAAGAACAGAGCTTTGTGCGGGGCGCACATGGATGTCCGTGAGGATGGTTGGGTTGCTCTGGCAGGAGGAACCAGGCTCTTGTCCCCAGGGGACCGGGGATGCTGTCGGGGCCGATCTGGGGCTGCTTTCCTGAGCTCTCAGGGCCACTGTCTCGGAGTTACAGGATCCCCGTCCTGAGCTCTCAGCGCTGCTGTTTTTGGGGCTCGGGGCTCTCATCGGGGGTCACAGAGGTGCCGCCCGGGGGCTCTCGGAGCCCCGCGGGGCTGAGCCGTGTGTCCCCGGCCCGGGGATGCGCGGAGGGAACGGCACGGCACCGCCGCGAGATCGGAGCCCGGCGGGCCCTTTAAGAAAGTCGAAACCCGAAAGTTCATCAAAGTTGACAAAGTTTTTCATGGAAAGGAGGGGGAAAAAAATTTAAAATAACTCGAGCCCAACAACCAAAAAAACTAACTCCCCGCGGTCCCGGGGGGCCGGGCCGGGCCGGGATTGGCGGCGGCGGCGGCCGGGGGCGGCCCCGGGCGGGGCAGGCGGGCGGGTCCCGGCCCCGCTGCTCGATGCGCGGTGGCGGCACCGGGAGCGGCGGCTGGGGCTGGGGCTGGGGCGCGTCGGCCCCGCAGCTGCGGCTCGTTGCGCTCCGCTCGGCCCCGCTCCGCCCGGCCCGGCCCGGCCCTAAACAGCGGCGCCGTCCCGGGACGCCGTATGTGAGCCGGGAGGGCAGTGCCGTGCCGCCCCGCACCGCCCCCGTACACCGGCACCGCACCGGCACCCCGGCTCGGCCCCGCGGAGCTCCGGAGCAGCCGGCACCACCCCCCGCCCCGGCACCCCACCATGAGCAACCTCAACAAGGACACCGAGCACACCAACAGCGGCGGCACCGTCGAGGAGGAGGTGGGCGCCGGGCCGGGAGATAGGGAGCCGGGAGCCGGCACCGGGACACCGGAGTGCTTGGGGCCGGGGACCGGGCTGGGGCTGCCTCGCGACGGCGGCGGAGAACTGGGAGCGGCGACGGGAGCAGGGACGGGGCGGCGGGGCTGGAGAGCCAGGGTGTCGGGGAACCGGGGCTGGGGTCTTGGGGATGGAGCAGAGCAGTCTCGGGGAACGGGGGCTGGGGTCTTGGGGATGGAGCAGAGCAGTCTCGGGGAACCGGGGCTGGGGTCTTGGGGATGGAGCAGAGCGGTCTCGGGAACCGGGGCGCGTCGGGAAAGCCGGGAAGGAGCGCCGCGCCTCTGTTGGGGAATAGGGGAGCCGGTGTCGTCGGGGAAGCGGAGCCCAGGTGCCGGGGCTGCTGCGGGCTGGAAAACTGGGGCCAGGCTGTGGGAGCCAGAGTACGGAGATGTTTGGGAGCAGTCCCTGGGCTGTCCCGAGGAGGGGCTGGGGCCGGGCAGGGCGAGTCCCCTGCTCAGCATAGCGTCCCTGTAGCCCTGTGGGGCAGAGGACTGGCAGGTCCCCCTTTCCATGCGGCGCAGCCGGTGCCTGTGGGCATGGGGTCCTGATGCCAAGACCCTGTAGCTGGAGGGCTCCTGGATCCAGCACTGTTCTACCCGTGTGGGCTGCAAGGGAAACACTTGGACAATAGTGGAGGAGCCCCTGCCCTGCTCTGCGCATGCTGGCAGCCTGGCTGGGGCTGGAGGACTGTGAGCTGACCTGCCGGCAGCCCCTTCCCGCAGGTGCCAAGCCAGCCAGAGCCTGGATGCTGCTGGATTTAGGGCTGGGAAGGCTGGTAAGGGTCGGCTGTCTGTAGCCACAAGCCAGAGGTTGCAGCCCTCCACATCTGAACTTTGGCTGTTGGAGCCATTGGCCGCCGTCATCGCTGCACTCCTGGAGCAGGTAATGGCACAGTGGGTTACTACTGCCCTCCATCTTGGAGAGGGCTCTGGAAAACGCCTGGCCTTGGAAGCGTTTTGCTGCAGTCCTCCGTGCCTGGCCCTCAGGACTGGGGAGGTGCTCAGTCCCCTCCCCTCGCTGTCCTCCGTGCGCTCGCGCCGCCGCAACATGGCGCCCGGCTTGCCTCAGCAGCCAGCGGGGCCCTGTGGGCCTGTGCGCCGGCTGACCTGGGGCTGTCGTGTCCCGTGGGCCGCGGCCCCTGCGAGGGGGACCCGAGTAATGGGCTGGAATGGATTGGCAGGTGGTGGTTGTAGCAGTTCTGTCCTCAGCGTGGAGCAGGGCACGGCTGATGGGATGATGCAATGGGATGTGGATGCCGCTGGAGGGATGTCCCGGCGTCACTGGGTGGCACTGGCTTGGGTGGGCTGAGTGCCAGAGCACCTGGGGCCTTGTGCTGCTCCTGGTGGAGGGAGCTTTGCTACCTGGGGGTTTTGCAGGCTGTGCATGCGCATGGAGAAGGCTCCATGTGGCTCCTTGATCCAATTATTCACTGGCCTGCAAAGCTCCCTGAGGTTGATGCCACTCGGTGCATCCCATCCCAGTGGTGTTGCTCCAGCTGGGCTGGTGCCTCAGAGGTGGTGGTTGGGTGAGGTCCCAGTGCTGGGGCAGAGCCGGTCTGTTCCCCACTGCCTGGTGGTTGTTTGGCAAAGCTGGGGTATTTCAGGAGCCTGGAAATCGTCACCCTCTGGAGAAGCTGGTCCTCCCACGAGTGGAGCTTGATGGCTAGAAAACTGAGTTAAGGATGGGATCCCTGGGGAGTGGGCAGGGGTTGGACAAAAGGGGCTCCTGCTGTGCAGCCTCGGGGAGGGGCACGGGCTGTCCACCCTGCAGGATGGTCTGTGGCCTCGCTGGGCCTGTCTGTCACCCTGTACCCAGGGCTGCTGCAAGAGACGCGCCACCTTGGGTTAGGCTGGGACTGGTGGGGGGGATAATGTCCCAGTTCCTGGTGGGATTGCTGTTGGAAAGTCCTTTCCCCACCAGAATCCAACAGAAATAATGCTGTGGGTGCTGAGCACAGTTTGGGCTCCGTGGCCTGCTCTGAAGGCTGGTTTTTCTAGTACCTCCTGGCTGACCAGGAGCTGCAGAGGCTAATGGAGACATAAGGAGTGACCTTTGTGTTCAGGATCCCAGCATGGTCTGGGGGCCTAAATTCTTGCCCCGAAGCTCCCCTTGATACAGAGTGACAAATACGCTCAGTGCAAAGAGGAGTCCTTCAGTCCCACCGTTTGCAGGAGATGTGTGCTGGAATATTTTCCCACACTGCACGGATAACGCCGCCAGATCCTGGCGCTGCAGACACTCCTCCATCCCCCCCCCCCCATGTGCCTCCTTCACTGCCTCCCCGAGCGTCTGCAGAAGGGCCCTGGGTGCCCCAGATGCAGCGGGGCGAAGCTCCCAAATTCAGCCTTTCCCTTTATCTTATCTGGGAGCCCCTGGATCTCGCAGCCGCTTCCTGGCTGGTGACATGCGGAGGACAGGAATGCCTCTCGCTCCTCTCGAGGTCATTAACGGGAATGTTAAACAAACAGGGCCTAATGTCAGTCCCTGCTGTTCCTCACCAGACACCTCCCCAAACGGGATCCCTCCCCACTTGCTGCTATCTTCTGTTTAATTTTCCAGGCAGCCGCCAATCTGCATGGCCACATCTCTCCTGGCAGTCCCGAGGGGTGGTGTGGGACAGGCAGCTGCCTAGGTGCTGCACTCCCACCCTTGTGGCAGGCAGAGCTTTTTCTGGCAGCTGGAGGAGCTCCCATGCTTCCCCTGGACACTGTGTACTGTAGCAATAAAACCCTGTGTGTTCACCCTGCTCTCTGGAGTGCCTGATGTAGACATGTTGGTTCCACTCTAGAAATTAGTCCTCGCTCTCCTGGGAAGTCACCAGGAAGTTGTAGGTCTGCCGGGAGTGGGAGGAACCTGGAGCCCGTTGTGTAGATGCCCAAACCAGCAGGTGAAGTCTGTGGTGATCTTTTGTGCCCTCTTGGCTGGTCTGGAGGGCCTGTTTGCAGCTCCATGGGTGGTGGCTGCTGCTCTTGAGGCAGAGCTTGGGGGTCCTGGACTGCTGAAAGTGGAGTGTTAAATGTGAGGTTGTGCTGGGAGAGCCCAGGTGAGGACCTGGCTAAACTCTGCTGAAGAGGATCATCCTAGGAAGAAATAATTCCATGTGATAGGGTGAAGCCCTGGCACAGGTTGCACAGAGCCACAGCTGTGACTGTCCCATCCATGGAAGTGTTCAAGGCCAGGTTGGACAGGGTTTGGAGCAACATGGGCTGGTGGAAGGTGTCGCTGCCTGTGCAGACAAGGTCTTTAAGGTTCCTTTTAAACCAAACAGTTTTGTGATTCTTCCCAATTGGTCCATGGAGGGCTATGGGTTAGAAAACTGTGTTGTAGAGGCAGAAGGCTCTTGGCTTCCAGACAACCTCCTCAGTAGCAAGTCCTCCATCCCTTTTTCCTTAGCTGCTGCACTCCAGGGCTGCTGGAACTGCCTGGAAATGCCGCTGGTGAGCGGGCTGTGTTATGTGCTGAATGTCTGTAGCACTTCATGGACTGGTGCCAGGTATCTCTTGACTTCTGTAATCTCTGCTTGAGTGGACCTAGATACCTCGTGCATGTGTGGATTCCATCTCTACAGCTGCAAACAAGTAAGGTTAGTGTAAGTTCTGGAATCAGATGACTCCTCTGATGCTGCTCTTCACTATGAGGAACATGAAGGTGTAGTAGTTACAGTCCCCACTCACTAATTCTTGTCCCTTGGCCTGGCTGAAGCAGGATGGTGCCTCAGAGCTGTTTTCATGCATCCTAAAAGTCCCCCAAGTGTTGGCTGCAGCTTTCTGTCAGTGACAGATTGTTGGCTGAGCAGACAGCCTGGAGTCACCATGCACACAGGGGTTCTGGGAACTGATGTGTTCCCAGACATCCTCTTGGTCTTGAGTTGAGCACTGAGTTGCTCTGACAAGGAGGAGCGATGTGGGAATCCCCCCATTATCTCCTCATGTCCTGGTGCCTGTGAATACCCTCTGAAGGAGCTTCCTTCTCCTTTCTCACTCTTTCAAATCTAAGTTTCTTAGACACATCCCAACTCAGCTAGTCCCTGTGATGGGGTAACTTCTTTCTCCTGCTACCTGGGCTATTAAATGAGACCCAGCTTCAGAAATGAGTCTTCCTCCTTTGCTAATCGGAGGAGCTGCTGAGCAGGACCTTCCCTTCTTAGCCTCAGAATTAATGGGTTTTTGGTGGTGCCTGTGGAAGTTAGGAAGGGCCAAACTCAATGGTTCCCTTACTAGGTCTCTGCTTTGCCCTCACCAAAATCAAAGGATGCCCTTTGATATGTCTGGGAGGTAGCTGAGAGCAGTTCAGGCTTTGCTGTCCTTCCTCATAGCTCTGCTTGAGGATCTGGCACTGTGAGAATTCAAGGGTGACCCTTGCTGGAGCTAATGTGGAAGGTTGTGGAGTGAAAGATCCTTTGAGTTTGCTGGTCTTGGCCATGCCAGATCCTGGAGACTTTGCTGCTTGGATGACAGAGCAATGAGCAGTGCTGCTGCCTGTTCTGGAGCTCTGTCTGCAATAAAAGCTTCAGCTTGAAGCTCCACTGTGGCATGGCTGTGGAAGTGAGGTGGTTTGACCTCACTACAATACTCAGTATCTTCCTTCAGCATGTGGGATAGTGGAAACCGAGTTCCTGCTGTGTGCCTGGCCCTGTGAAGGGATCTTATGAGGGGCAGGGCAGTGGGGGGCAGCTCTGGCACTGGAGCTGCTGAGCCTGGCCCGTACTGAGGTGTGATCCTGAGCCAGCCCAGCACTTCTGATGAGGAGGGACTAGTGGCACCAGGGGACCCTGCCCTTGACCCAACAGAAGTGGGTGCCACGGGCTTGGCAAGGATTCTCTGGCCACTGTCCTGTAGGATCATGGTGTGCTGAGGGCCCAGTGGGTGGTCTTACCCTTGTGGAGGTTCCCCAGCCGTGCTGCACAGCCCAGGAGAAGCTGTGGAAATGTTTGTACTCCCAGTCTGGGATGATGCCTTCCCTCCTGTGCTGCACAGGCTCTTGCACTGCTGTGGGGTCAGGAGCTGTTGGCCTGGGGATGTGTGTCCTTCCCATCTACTTCCAAGGACAGGGGGCCTCTGTCTCTCTCAATGTGTAACAGCCCTGGCTTACCTGTAGCAATGGCCCAAAGAGCAGCATGAGCCATGGATTGGGAAAGAGCAGCCACAGGGCACATTGTGGGCTCGGGTTGGCACTTCTGGTCCATATTTTGGTAGCACAGCCCTTCCCTGCTGTCTAGTGGTGCTGTCTTGCTAAGATTTGGACTGATGCAGTGTTGGCTTAGTCCTGTGAGTGGTTGTCATCCTCCCAGTGTCCCCAAAGGTTGTTTGGGCTGTGTTGGGGGTGACACTGCAGTAACTGCTGTGGGCTTCCAGCTCTCCATCCCCTGGGTTTTATGGAGCGCTTGCTTGTTGGGCTGTGGAGGTGCCTGACATGCTGCATGAGGCTGAGGCATGGCCATTGGTGTGCTGCCCCAAACTGGGGTGATTTGAGGAGAGATTCCTCTGTCTCTGGATGTGTCCTGGGAGGCACAGCACTGTGAAGTGCCCAGGAATCATTGTGTGGTGGGCTGAAGCACATACAGGAGTACTCACTGAGAAAGATCAGAGGTGAGGACATTTCTGGTGAGGATCCTGCTTCCAGACCCTTGTCTCCTGCCAGTCTCTGCCCTGGGGATGAACTTGTTTCACCACTGTCTCCTGCCAGGAGAAAAGGTGCCTGGCTGTGGGCTGGAAAAGTTGGTCCATAGCAGGTAAAGTTTGTGGCTCCAGCTCATGGGGACAGGTGTCTGCAGGTCCCCAACACCAGAGAGTGGCAGGTGAGGGTGTCTGGAGCCCAGGGCTTAGCGTGGTGGCTGGGTAGGGCCAGTGGAGATGCGAGTGTCCTTCAGCACGTTGGCTGTGGTACTTGGGCCTGTCCCCTCTGGCTCAGTGGACCTCTTGGCAAGGTGAAAGGCAACCTGAGGGTGCTCAGCCAGCTCCCAGGGGAGCTGCCCTGTCAGACAGTAATCTCTTGGGAATTATGGGGCAGACCTTTCCAGATGTTTCATCAGCTCTGAGCCTCTGTTGTGGTCCAAACCCATCTGGGTGCTGTCCTTTCACGAATTTATGAGATGCTGCAGACGCAGGTGATGGCACTTGATAGCAGGAAGAAGCATCCATGGCAAAGCCACACCAGCAGTGCTTCCTCTGCCAGGGCCAAGGTCTATTCTTGGGTGCCTGGTCTAATCAGCTTCCATGTGCTTCCTGCTCTCCCGCAGTGGGGCTGGTGCTTCCCCCGGTCGGAGTGTCTTCCTCCCCTGACCGCAGGGGTGGCTGAGCCCCGCTGACATCTCCTGCCCGGGTCCCTGCCAGCAGAACCCGGCTCTTGCCACCTCCCTCCCGATTGCTAGAGGGGAAACCGAGGCATGGAGTAGTGAAGAAGCCAGCTGTAAGCCCCTTCTCTCGGGGTTCTTGTGGTGTGGAGGCTGCCCTCGTACAGAGCACACATCTCTCTCCCCGTTTTCTCCCCCGTTGTGCTTGCTGGGACTCGGTGCTGAGGACCAGAGCAGCCCTGGCTTGCAGTGGCAGAGCTCTGCAGCCCCAGGGCCTGTGTGGGAGCCCGAGAGGAGGATCCTGTCCTATTTTGCATCCCTGCCGCTGGAGTCCGTGCGCTCCCCTCTCCTGCTGTGCAGCTCGCCGCCCCGTTCCTCTCCCGTGCCTTGGAAATGCCGGCTCCGGGGGCAGCCTCGCTGCATTCCAGCGCTCCCACGTCAGGTGGCCCTGGCCGCATGGCAGGGGACAGCCCCGGCGCTCTGTGTCCCCCTCCGGCCTCCCTGGTGGCCCCGGAGATGGTCTCCAGTGGAAAAGCTGTGCTCCACATCCCTGAGAGTGCCTTTGGGGTGCTGTGGCACAGCTCGTCTCTGTCCCCTGCGGGACGGCATAGGGCTGCTGGCACAGGGGGAAGGCTGGCTGGACGTATGGGTGTAAACTAGTGGGAAATGGCTCTTTTCTAGGAAAAACCGGCGTGCGACCGGGGTGGCTTCCTGGAGAGGGGGAATGTCCGACGGCACAGTGTGGGGGAGGCATTAGAGTACATTGCTGCCGTTCCTGTCCTCAGGTGTCTCTGAGCCACCGCTGGGAAAGCCTTGTGTGCTGTCGGTGCTGGATGCAGGACCAGGCCAGTTCTGGGGGACTGGAGCAGCCCAAGCTGTGCTGTGGGTGATGTGGTTAAAATCTCTCCAAAGGGGAGGACTGGCCCTGCTGGCTCCGGGAGGGGATTCAGAGCAATCCTCTGACAGAAAATCCCCGAGCACTGCAGCCTCGAGGGGTGGGTACCAGTGCCCTTGCAGCAGACACTTCTGACGTAACTTGACCCTTTTTGGGCTGCAGGGCTGCTCAGAACTCCCTTTTGAGAGCTCTTACTCCAAAGCAGCCGTGGCCAGGAGCTGTGGGAGCTGTGCTGGTCTCCTGGCAGTGCTGGGGCTATGCTAGCACAAAGTTCTGCTGCCTGGCTCTCCTGCAGCCTTGGTGTGAAGCTCTCCTGGCTGTGCTGGCCCAAGATGTGTCTCTTTGGGGAGATGTAGCTGTGTAAGGACTGGCACTGAAAACTTGAGGGCTAAATAGTTTGTCCGTGTTCCTCCCTCCCCCTGCGTGAGAAGCTGTGCTGGGGATCCTCCCTCTGTAAGAGATGGCCTAGATGGTCTTGTCCCTCCTGGCATGAATCCTGTTTTCCATGGCTCTCCTCCATCTCTGTCAGGTGTTTGGACTGGGGACATCCCAGAGGGGAGGGATGGGGAAGGAAGAGTGTTTTCTGCAGGGCCTGCAGCAGTGTGACTCTGCTGGGTTATCTGTAGGTGAGAGCTGCTCCCTGCCCTGCTTTCCCCCATCCCCATGTGTCCAGTTCAGCTCAGTCCTGGCTGGGATGTGACTGCTCTCACCTGGCATCTTTCTTCGAGTGGCTGGCAGCAGGGCCTAAGAATGAGCAGAAGAATGTGGTATTCCTGGAGATCTGCTCCTGCTGGATGTCTGGACATGTAGTTTGGCCCAGGCAACTCCTGATGCAGCTCTGGATGGATATTTTTGATGGAGTTTTTGTTTGTTTTGTTTTGTTGGTTTTTGTCTTGTGACTTTTCCAGATGCACTGTGGGGAGGCTGGGTTTGGTGTTTGGTGGCAGGGACTTGAAGCAGGGCATATTTTAGCAGAAGCTAGCCTGTCATGGCATGTTGAGTTTAAGGGCTGGATGCCTGGATTTGTCAGCCCTGGGTGGTACTACTGGGCTGTCAAAGCCTGCAGGGCTTGGGCTGACTGGAGGGTTCTGGTGGGGTTAATCCACTGCAAGATGCTTGTCTGGACCCTGTTGTCCTCATCTACAGTTTCCTCTCTTTGGGAGCAGGAGAAGAGGCTGGACCAGGTTGCCCCCAGTGCACAAGAGGCTCAGACTGGTGAGCTGCCTCCTGCTTTTCTCCTGTGGGGTAACCTGAATCTCCTTTGCTTTATGCCTGATGTTGGAAGTGAGCTCCCTTCTGGCTTAGCTCACTCTGTCCCTTGAAAATATTGCTCAGGTCTTTCACCAGCCTCAGCCTCCCTTCAGTGAATAACTTGGTCTCCCTCTTTCCTTACCCTTCTCTAGATCACTTATGGATGTGGTGAATTGCAGAGATCTTAATGTAAAAGCAGCTGCTTGGTCTTGTCGCTTCCAGCAAGCTCTTCTGAGCAGGGACTTCGTTTGTCTCGAGAGCCTCTTTGGAGAGGCTGGCTGGTGGCATTTGGAATTGCCCAGGTGTTGGAGCAATGGTAGCCCTTGATGGGTGCTGTGGTTTGGCTTTCCCATGCCTTCTCAGTGCTGTGGATGATGACAAGCAGGACTTGGAGGCCAAGGGCAACTTCTGGCCAGCGAGAGAAGATTTCTTGCTCCTGTCCTTGGCGGCAACTGATGGGGCTGGCACTGGGAGCCTGTTACCTCTGACAAAAAGCTTTTCTGGGTGCCTGCCTTGCTCTGTTCAGGCTGATGGGAGGGCTCCAGCTCTGGCTCCCCCCTCCCTGAGCCACCACATATCTTCCATCCTGTCACGCCTGTCGCAAGGACTTACCAAGTGATGCATCACGGGGCCATTTAGAGACCCAACAGGGATGCAGATTTCTGTCTGCTTGGAAGAAAAATCCATTCTGGGGGCTGAGCACACTTGGATCCTGAAATATTGAAAAGGGACAGTGCTTTCACATGGCTGAGGCACATGTGTGCCACGACACTTTGCAGTCCTCCCCTGCAAGAGATGGCTGTGGGTCTTCTGGGAGTGCACTGCAGGCGCTCTGTCGAGCTCATGCTGAAGTGCAAGCGCAGAGGTCTTTGAGGCAGCCAGCAAGCTGACAAACAGTGGCACTGTCCCCTCTTCCCAGGCATGGGGTGGCCTTGGAGCATCAGATGTGGGGTGGTATGGTTGGGGAGCCTGTCAGACCGAGCCTGGGCTTGGAAAATGTTCCTGGAGTGCTCCACATGGCGTCCTGCTTCCCAAGACAGGGCAAAGCAAGAGTGTGTGGTTGAAGGGTCAGGGGAGAGGATGGGAAGGGTGCTCTGGTTCTGCTCCTGAGATGTGCTGGGCCAGAGAAGGGCTTCTTACACTAGTCTAGTGGGGGACAGTGGCAGTCCTTGGTCTCGCCATGCACAAGAGAGCGGGAGCACCCCAAGCCTTTCACAGTCACTATCTATCCTGGGAGGCTTTACCCTGGGAAGGGCATTTGTCTGCCTTGGCAGGACTGTCCTGGGCACAGGAGCTCAAGGAGGTGAGTTTTCATCTGTAAGTAAGAGAAATTTCCCTGTGTGGAGGAGTCTCTAGCTGGCTGCCCCTAAAGAATTACAGAGGCAGGGACTCCTATGTTTGCAGGTCTGTCTCCTGCCCAGGAGCAGGGCAAACGTATGCTGCTTAGTTTGGTGGTGAAAGTGGTTTTGAATACAGCCCACTCTGTCTGGGGAAGGTGAAATGGCTGAGCAAAACAAAAAATGTGGGAGCAGAGCCTTTCTGCCCTGCAAATGTAATGGGGAGGTCACTCTGTGCTGGAAGCAGGCCAGGGGATGAGTTCTGCCTTGGAGCTCCTGCTCCTTGTTAATAATGACAAGTGTCTTCATGACCTTGGTTGTGCATAACTTCCCTTTCCAGCTCTGTGCTGGTTTACAAGAGGTCTCTGCAGCTTCATCATGCTGCTTCCTTTGGAAATAGTCTGCCAGCCAGTGTGCAGGGAGAACATGCTCATGGCTGTTGAGCAGAGTTGTCCCAGGCCACGAGCCTTCAGCACTTTCTCCTTCCTGGTTATTCGAGTGAACTATTATCTATTATTTTAATGGATTATCTATTGAAATCCTCCCCTGGCACTGTATTTTTTGCTCTGACATACATGAGTGTGTTTGGACTTGGTCCATGAGTTGAACAGCCTGGGAAGAGCAGATGCCTACGGGGGTTTGGCCCAGCAGAGCTGCTCTTGGCTGGGTAGAGCAGAATAACTGCTCTGAGAGTGGGTTTGGGAGCAACTTCTGAAGGGTCTGAGTGTGCTGGGGAGGAGCTGGGATGGACCCAAAAATCTTCCTTCAGTGACGTTCTGGGGCTGTTGCAGAAGTCAAAAGCTACAAGTGGGGCAGTGAGCAGGGCAGTTCTCCAAACTGAGGGCAGTCTTTGAATTGATGATGGAATTAAAGTGCCAGGGTAGGTTGAGGAGAGATCTATTATGTGTTCTGTAGAAAGATCTGGAGAGAACTGGGATTTGTACTGGTCCCTTGTGGACCTTTGGGATGTGTCAAACTTAGTTTTTGTGGCAGTGTGTGGTCTTTTCCAGTTTAGCCATCAGGGTCCTGTCAGGCTGTGGGGTTGGTGTTCCATGCCTTGATCAACCAGGCCACGATGCCAGGGACTGAATTTTTGTAAAGGCCTCAATCCTTTGAGGTGGGCACCACAGGGCTAGGTGTGTTTTATCCTGGACAACGCTCCTCTAATGCAGGGAAGGGTTAGATGGACCTTTGATGCAAGGTGAACTGTTCTTACTGTACTTAATTGTCTGAGCTGTGCTCCTTTGGCACCGAACATCTCCTTTTGGTACAGCTGGCTGGCCTCTCCCCTAGGTACGGACGCTGTTTGTCAGTGGCCTTCCTGTGGATATCAAACCCAGAGAGCTCTACCTTCTCTTCCGACCATTCAAGGTAAGAAGGCCTTCACATCTGGATTTTGGAGGGACAGATGTTTTGGGGATGGCCTGGCAGCAAAGGTCTGTCAGGGGAAGTAGGGATGAGAATGGAACCCGAAGCCAGCACGGGATCCCACGACTCGTGCTCAACTGGGAGCCTCCAGCTGGAGCCTGCCATTGGAATTGTGCTGTCTCTAAGCTTGACAAGACCTGCTTGGTCAGCCCTGCTGCTCAACTGGACCAGCCCTTCCTTGGGGACGTGTCCTCATGCCCCAGACTCTCCATCCCTCTCTAATGACCACCTAGGCTGTCTCTGGGGAAGTCTGCGCTCCTTGTAGCACAGGGAGGGTGCTCTGCTTTCTCTAGGCACTAGCCAGGGCAGGGGCTCATCTTCAGCTGGATGAAGAGCTAGAAAATGGGAATTCCTTCCCGAAGGGCCAGGATGGAATAGCTAAAATACTTGCTCTGCCCCCAGTCTTCTCTACTGGTGGAAAAGAAGTGTAATTGTCTCTCTTTCTGCTGTGGCCCCTGCCCTATGGAGGGCTTGGTGCTACAGGAACTCCTGGAGCTGTGGTATTGTGTCTTGCTTGTAGCGTGGCCTCTTCAGGAGCCTGACACTGACTTGCTTTCTTGTCTCCTGCAGGGTTATGAAGGGTCACTGATCAAGCTGACTTCAAAGCAGGTACCTCCTTCCAGCCTGTGTATTTTTGGCTTTTGCTAGCAAACTGGATGTGCCAGGAGGGGAGAGGGGAGAAAAATCCCATGTCACTGTGTGGGCCAGCACCAGTTACACAGCTGGGTACTACTGACCCAGCATGTTCTGAGTGTCTCCATGTCTTCTCTTGCTGCCCTGGGTGAGACCCGAGGCTTCAGCCTCAAACCTTGTGCTGCCATCAGCCTTCCCCACTGCCGTGCTGCTTGAGGCAGGGGTACCCACGCTGGGGGCTCGTCGGGGTCAGCGGTGTCCCCACACGTGAGAGTGCCACAGGATTTGTGGTGGGAGCAGATGCAGATCAGGAATCTTGGGCCAGTGACCCGAGGCCCTGTTGCAGCTTAGGGTGGTCTCTTCTGCTGGTTGTCTGGGGCAGAGGGGGTGGCAGGGCAGCTTGAGGAGCTGGAATAATCTCCCAAACTGAAATCAGTGTTGTTTCTTTTAGCCAGTGGGTTTTGTGACCTTTGACAGCCGGGCTGGTGCTGAAGCAGCGAAGAACGCCTTGAATGTGAGTACCCAAAGTTCTGAGGGGCTGAAGGGGCTGGGTCCATGCCTTTCTGGACCCAGAGCTGAGGGCAGAGAAAGGGCAGGGTCTACCAGCTGTGCCCTGGACTAGGGAAGTGCTCCTGCAGCATCCCACCAGGGAAGCAGGAGAGCTGTTCAAGGCTGACATCAGCCTGGGAAAACGGATGCAAGCTGTCTCCATGTAGTTTTTGACCACTGGAAGACAGCTCTGAGGGCCTCTTAGGGTGTGGGGACCTGCTGTGACTCAATAAAATATCTTGAGACTTGTCAACACAGAAAGGACATCCAAAATGATCCCCATCCTGCAGGAGTGACCTGCAGATGGGATCTGATCAGCAGGACGTGGCTCTGCTGTGCTGTAGAGCTTGCCTTGGGCTCCTAGTGCCTCTGCTCAGGCTGGCAGGAGTGCAGTGGCACCACAGGTGGGAGCTCCCACACAGATGGGGGTTGTTCCAACTCTAGTATGTCCAGCTGGACATAAAAATAAAAGCACATGGGAACCTGAGTGTTGCAGTGAGCTGACAAAAATCTGGGCATGTGACTGCAGTGTGGTGGCCTTGGGTCCTTAGCTGGGCTTTGCTCCGTGAACAACCACAGCCTGTGCTTGGACTGGAGCTTCACCTCTGAGAAACTCCTGTGCTCTCTCCTGTGCCAGGGCATCCGCTTTGACCCTGAGAACCCCCAGACCTTGCGGTTAGAATTCGCTAAAGCCAACACAAAGATGGCCAAGAGCAAGCTGATGGCCACACCGAACCCCACCAATATCCACCCTGCACTGGGCGCACATTTCATTGCACGGGACCCCTGTGAGTATGCTGGGAGGGGCTTGGAGGGCATGGCTCCAACCTGAGGGGTGCCCAACTCTGTGAATGCTGCCACAGTGGAAAGGAACCCAGACCCACCTCTGCTCTGTCAGGGGCAGGGAGGCCAGCAGGATGTTGGAGCCACAGGAAAACAACAGGCCTCTGGCCAACACAGAACTGTTTAGACATGACAGTTGGATTTGGTAGCTCAAGTGGCACCAAAAATCTTTTAAAGCATGCCTAATTGTAAAGCATAAAGGATGAGTCCTGTGCCATCACCCTCAATGTAGCCTGGTGGGCTGAGTAGCCCCGCTGAGGCTTATGGGGTGACCTGTGATGTGGCTCTGAGCCCACTGTCCTGCAACCTGTGGCACCACCCCTCTGCTGCTTGTGTGGACCAGTCTGTCCAAAGCCCACGTGTGGGGCTGTAATGCAACACATTCCTGGCAAGGCCGGGAGGCCAGAGGAGCAGCTGTGCCCACAGATCTTGAACCTCATCAAGATGGCAGTGCAGAGCTTTAGCCTGGGGTGGAGGATGCGGGGCCAGTTCCCAGAGCAGGCTGTTGGGGCAGCCCCTGGGACGCTGTCCCCTTGTCTCCTTGCCCTGCCTAGATGACCTGACTGGAGCGGCTCTGATCCCAGCGTCCCCGGAGGCGTGGGCTCCCTACCCGCTGTACACCACGGAGCTGACCCCTGCCATCCCCCACGCTGCCTTCACCTACCCGGCAGCTGCTGCTGCAGCCGCCGCTCTTCACGCTCAGGTGAGTCCCTCCCCACCTCCCGTGGTGCCAGGGCTGGGCCCTCCCATCTCCCCTCCACGGCTCCCATTGCCAGGGCTCCGCTTGGCCGCCTCCAGCCTGGCCTCCCTGCACCTTGGCTCCTGGGCAGAGCCCGCTGCTGGGTGCTCACTTCTGGCCCTGTAGGTCCAGCCTGCTTTCCTGTGAGGGGCAGGCAGGTGGGAGGAAGTCAGGGCTCAGTTTCTGGCTGGTCCTGCTGCTCCCCATGGCCAGGGGAGCTGGGAGGAAACACTTCCAGCCAGCAGGTGACTATTCCAGCTATGAAATGTTATCCCAAGTCACAGCAAGAGCAACGGGCTGAGCTCCGTGCTGAACCGAGGGGCTCAGCTGGGACCCCGTGGGCCGAATGACTCAAACACTTCCAAATCTGGAGGAGGATGTCCTGCAAGAGATGAGTGACTAGAGCCTTGCCCAGAGTGAGGAGCTGTGATGGAACAGGGTGTTAGCCACCCTCTGTACAGGCTAGTGAGCAGAATCCCTCCGTGTATGAGCCTGTGGAAGTGCAGGTGGTGGTGAAACCAGCTGCCTGGTGTCCCAAGGCTTGCTGGCTGACAGCTGAGGATGTAAGGATGCCTGTACTGCTCTGACACAGATGCTTTAATGTACTACATAAACCTCAAAACCATGAACATGCAAAGGGAAAATCAAAACAGAGTAGCAGTGTCCTAATTCCGAGTTAAGGTGCTTGGTTTGAAGGCCTTGTCCAGGAGAAGCTGGAACCCCTGTCCCTGCCCTGCTCAGTGTGACCAGCCAGCTGTGCTCTGCCTGCTTCTGTCTCTGCTCCTGTAAGTGGTGCCATGGGAGCCTGGGGCAGTGGGACCGAGCGTTGGGGCTTAACCTCTGCTCTCTGCCCTGCCAGGCAGGGTGTTGACTCCTACTCTTCCCTGCCTAAATGGAGAGGAAGAGGAGCTGTGTCCTCTCACCTTGCTGTCCTGGCTGGTAGTGAGCTATGTGGGCCCTTGGGCATCCTGTTGCTTCCTGCAAGCTTTGTGATGGTAATTGCCCAGCTTTAAGCCAAGCTTGCTTCCCAAATGCCATGTGGAGTGGATGCTGGCTCCCATCCTCTGTCCTGCCCCTCTCACACCTGCAGACCTCTCCTGCTTCTGCCCTTCTGCAGGTGAGCTGTTGTTGGGCTGAAGCTCCTGGGGGCTTGGGAGAAGTACATTGGAGTTCAGGACAGGAAGAACCCTGGACTATTCTTTCAAGGACCTCCAGAGCCAGGCTGGTTCTTCACTGTGAAGGTTGTGCTTGCTGGTGTTTTCCAAAAGTTGGTAGTGGTGCCCACAACTGCAGGACTGTGCTGTCCTCCTCAGTGGCCCAGGAGAGAGGTGTCTTCCTGCCCCTTGTGTTTGTAGGATGGTGGTCAAGGCTGAATTGTCCCTGAAAGGGAGGGCCAGGAAAAATCAACCCCTCTGGCCTGTCTGAGGTGGTTGGGGGAGGTGAAACTTTTACTGCAGTTTCTTCCAGGATGGTCATTGGTGAGTGTAGAGGGACCCTGAGTGTGAAGGTTAGACACCAAAACTTTATGATGCAAAGTTGGGGAGAAAACTCTGCTCTTGTAGAGAGGAGGGTATTAAGGAGGCCTCCATCTACCTCTTTCCCTCTGGGGTCTTAGTTCCTGCATTCCAGCTGGTGAGCTGCTGCTTTCCAAAGAGGTTGTTTGGCCTCACCATAAGACCCTGAGGAGCTCCCTGTGTAGGCAGAGCTCCCTGCCCAGGGAGGCCCATGGGTGGTGATGGCCTCTAAGCTTTAGGGAGTCAGTGCAGCCCCTCCAGGCTGTGGCTGGACCCAGCTCTTTTCCAAAGAGGCCGTCGGGCAGTCCCAGCCGCTCCTGGCTGTGCTGGGCTGGTGCTGACCCCACAGGGCCATGTCCTGGCACAAGATATGTTACCAATAAAATTTAGTGGGGTTAAACATTACTTGTGCTGGCAGCTCTGGGCTGGAGCCCTGTCCCTTGCAGAGCTGAGGGTGGAGGGCAAGAGGGAGATGACTTTTGCTCACAAACTGGGCTAAAAGCTGTGCCCTTAGTCCCTCTGTGCTGAGCCCTCTGCCCTCACTGGGAGGGGCTGGCTCACTATGTGGTGGGCTTGCGGGTTATTCCACAGAGCACTCACAGTTCCTCCTGGTGGACTGGAGAGCATCCATGGGGATGGCCAGAGCTGTAGCAGCTCCACAGTGATCAGCCTTGAGGCAGGCAAGAAGTAGGAGGATGTAGCTAAAGCAAGATCTTGTCACAAGAGATTTAAACCTGAAGGGCTCATCTTCTTGCAGTGCTGAGTTCAGCAAGGGGGAGAGGAGGTGGCCTGGCCACCTGAAGAGCTGCCCAGAGGGCTGGCAGGAGGGATGAGGGGCAGGAGATGCTGAGAGGCTGGCCTGGCCTCGGGAGCCCTTGGTAAGCCACTCCCAGCCGACGGCTGCTGTTCCTGGCACGTCCATGCCTTGGTGATGCTCCAGGCAGGTACCAGGCTGCTGTAGCTGTGACTGTAGCCTGACCCTGCCCCACTGGGGACTCTGCTGACTTTAAGATTGTCCCATCTGCCTTCCCTCCCTCCCTCCCACCCTCTCTCAAATCCCTCCTTTGATGTCCCTAGTGAACTCCAGCCATGATGCCAGCGCAGGCTAGCCCTGAAGCTCAGAGCTGTCCCTGGAGATGGGACGCCCTAGTGATGCCTTATTGCAGCTAGTGGAGTGGCTGTACTACAGCTCCATTCCTAGAAGTGTTAAGCATGATGGCAGCCACGTCTGGAAAGACTGGTAAGGTAACCATCTCTCCTCCAAGGTGCACTGTGGGATTTGCAAGCTTCTGCCCATCTCTGTAGCCCGTATCTCCTTGGCAATCCAGTGCATGGGCCTCACGCTACCCACCCACCAGAGCCTGGGGAATGAGATGCCAGGCCTTCTTTCTAACCCACATCTCCAACTTGGCAGCACATGACATGGCGCACACAGCATGGCACCATCTTACATCAGCTCCTCCCAGCTGAGCCAGGCTCGGCCAGGCCCTGCCGGTGGGAGGGGAGCAGCCCGGTTGAGCTGGGGCAGAGACCACCCTGCCACTCGGCCTGAAAGAAACCTGGTTTCTCCCCAGCCTTGACCCTTCGAGGGCAACCAGAAATACACCTTGACCTCACTCTGGCACACGGTGGGGGAGGTGAGTGACGTGGTAGTGATAGCACACGACTAAATTTTAGTGGGCACCTTAGACAACAGCACTTGCCGGTCACTTTGTTCCAGAATTGCATACCGGGACAGACCCTGCTCTTAATCGTGGGTCTAATCTCACCTCTTTCCTCTCTAGTAATGGAAACGGAGCCAGTTCCTACCTGGAGCTTGGCTTCTCTCTTGCAGCCTGAAGTCACAGGCAGGACACAGGTCGTGTGAGCCATAATGGAGGGAATCAGCAGCCTTGGGAGAGAGGGGTGTGGTGTAGGAGACCGGGAGCTTTGGATGAGGGAAGAGACTGGGACTGGTTGGCAGGGGGATGGTTGATGTTTGACCGAAGGAAATGAGCCCTGGTTCATTCAGTTCTCCCTGCAGTGGTTCTGAGCAGACTTGTTCCCCTCTCTGTGGAAGTGATGATAAAAAGCGACCAAAGATGGGGGCCCAGGTCTGCCCTTGCCCTTAGAAAACTGTGAGGTGCAGAGCTGTGCAGAGCTGGCCTTCTGGGAAGAGCTTGACACAGGCATGGAGACAGTGATACAGCTGGGCTTGCTCTGCTTGGTCCTGGTAGACAGGTGCATCCATTGCTGCTAGAATGGAGTTGGGCTGCATCGTGTCTCTGAGGTGGAACCACTGGTTTTGGGGTGCCTCCAAATCAGGCTGTGAGTGGGCAGCAGGGGATGCCAGGGCTACCCACGCTTCTAGAGCTCTTTTGCAGAGATGCTTCCAGCTGTGGATGTGTTTTTCTGTCCCTAATAACTTGTTGCCTGTTGGTGCTGTGGTGTAGGGCCTTGGCAGGATTATTTCTCTCTGGGTAAGCTCCATGCTTCCCAGAGATGTGAAGCCTCTTGTTCAAGACATTCATGGTTGTGGTCGCTTTCTAAACTTCAGTGGCTTGGTGGTGGCATAGCTGGCCAAGCAGCCCCAAGCCAGCAGTTCCCTCCTAGCCAGGGAGAAGCAGGCAGGATCCTTCAAGCAGAGGATGATCCTGAGCAGCTGTCCTTGCTTAGTGGTGGGTGAAAGGGACTGATATGCCATCAGAAGAGACTTGTGGCCAACAGTGCCTCTTCCTGGCTGCCTCAATCCAAAAGAAAGCAACACAACTTGATGTAAAAGGGGAAATACTTGTTGGTTGCAGTCTGAAAGAGGGTGTGTCTCCCTGAGCCGTAGGGGTAAAAGGCATTGGATTGATGGATGTATGCCCATTAAAATGTTCCTGAGCAAGAGGATGGATCAGTGCCTGTCTTGTCCCACACACTCCTCCCCCTGGTGTGGGATGATGAACTGATCCCCCAGCTCTCCCTCACCAGAGCTGCCTGGGGACATTCACGCGCTCAATCCCGCTGCATCTGGTTTTCCTGGTGGTGGGCTGAGCCGCTCTGGCCCCGCGCCTCAGGGTGCCCCGCGCCTCAGGGTGCCCCACAGCAGCACCCTGAGGGGCCCTTAAGCAGTGCCTGCTGCTGGGGTGGGCACGTGTCCAGCACACACCAGTGGGTGACGTGGTGCCTGTCCTTGCCTGCCTGGGTCACATTCCCAGGGACTGCATTTCCAGAAGGAGCAGAGCGGCTCTTGGAGAGCTCACGGCCCGTGACCCGCGGTGCTGCCTGCGAGGTGCTTGCCAGGCTGAGGATCTGAGGATCTCAGCAGCACCAGTGAAGATGCTGCTCTGCACTTGAGCAGCTTGGCAGCAAGATGCAGCTCTTGGACGTGTTAATTGGATCCTGCCAGCTTCTGGGAGCACAAGGAGTGCTTTGTCCCTGCCTGCACCGAGAGCCTTTCTGGTCCCTGGGGCCCATTCCAGCTGTAGAGATGGATCACAACTCCAAGAGTTGCTGGGGCTGGCTGCAGACCTTGAGGTAACTAAGGAGGAAAGGCAGGTCCTCCCAGCCAAAGGTGGTCTGGGGAAGGACCTGTGTACTTGGCCCTCGCTTCCACTCTTTTCTTCTGAAGGACTTGCTCTCCATGACGATGGTGGACAGTGGGACACTTAAATTCTGAGGGCAATTGAGAGACAAAGGAGGTTTTGACAAGGAGAGTGAAGCACTGATGGGCTGTTTCTCTGCCCCATTCATAATTTCACTGTGATTTTTTAGGCAGCTGCTGGAAAGGGAGAGGTTCCTGGCCTTTGGGAGGCAGAGGCACCCATTTCTCCTCTCCAACTGTTTGCTGGGACAGATGTTGAAGGCATCAGCATGAGGCTGCTGCAGTTGTCCAGCAGTGGCTGCCTCATCCCTGCGAGCAGGAGATGTTTCGGTGGTGTGACCAGGCTCCTTTCCAACTGTGAGCTAATGCCTCTCCAGAAACAACCGTGTCTCTTCCAGTAAAAGCCTCTCTTGCTTTGCTTTCCTCACCCAGTACTGAACATCTCCATTAGTTCTCAGCTTCCTCCTTGATGGTTGTAGTATTTTGAGGGGTGTGAAGAGAAAACTGCCTTGGCAGGTGGCTGGAGAGCATCCTCTTGGCTATTTGCTGCCTCTGATCCACTGCCCCCAGTGCTTTCTGCTGGCTTCAGGAGCATCCCCCCTGCTGAGCTCCTGCCTCATCCCATCTTCATCTTTCCTGTAGGCTGAAAGACCTGGCAGGTCATTCCCTCAGCCTGCCAGCATGTCAGAGCCTCAGGTTGTACGCAGGATTGTCACATCTGTAGCAGCTCCTGTGGGGCTTCAGGAGCTCCTCTGAATGCAGGGCTGGGCTAGTGGTCTGTGGGGCCACGGTGGGTCAGGCTGGGGGGTTTGGTGTGTGAGCAGTGTAGACCTGCAGGAGGAAGGCAAGGAGAGGTGGTCATTGCAGTGATGGTTTATTAGCACCAGAGCTATGAACAGTGAATGTTCTAAGAGAAAACCAGGACTTCTGTTGGAAATGGAGGTGCTGAGGCTCTGCAGGTGGGCCAGGAGGTGGCTCTGAGGACAGGATCGATGGCCACCAGGCTGGGCCTGGCCCTGTATAGCCTGGCTGTGCTGCTTGGCCGAGCCTCCATGGGGTGGAGGCGGCTCTCAGGGTTAAGCACTTACAGCCTTGTGAATGCAGGGGGAGTTTCCTGTTACTGCTGGGCAGAAGGAAACTGCTTCCAGCTGTCGAGGGGAGGGGTGTAGAGTGGGAGACACTGGCTGGGGGGGACAGCTGCAGAGGAGATGCGGCTCTGCTGAGCAAGCAGCTCCTGGTGACAGGGCTTGGGGGGAGCAAGAAACCCCTGTCCTTGCTCTGGCAGCTGCTGCGGTGGCCCTGTAAGCTGTCAGTGACGCTGCTGCCCATTCCAAGCCTTCCTGGGTGGTGTCTGTGCACAGTGTGGTGGCCCTGACTGGGCAGCAGAGGAGAAGTGAAAACACACTCTGTGTGGCACTTTGGTCCTGGCACTAGATGGGATCCCTCAAGGGAACGAGGGTCTGGTTAAGGTCCACACCCTTGCTTGCCATGGTTGGACTGACTGGGATGCTGTGCCATGAAGTGAGGTATGGGGCCAGCTGGGAGCTGATTTAGTGGCACCCATTTGTCTTGTGAAGGTGTCTGGCAAAGGCCCAGCACATGATGGAGCAATGGTATGGTTTGAGTTGGGAGGGATCTTAGACCAGTCTCATTCCACCCCCATGCCATGTGCAGGGACATCTTCCACTGGACCAGGTTGTTCCAAGTCTTGTCCAAACTTGCTCTGAGCTGATGAGAGGCTCCTGTGAGGACAGAGCTCCTGCTGAGTGGCAAGGCTCATTTAGGAGCCCTCTCCTGGAGGGGGACTCAAGGCCACAGCTCATGTGGCTGCAGTTCCTGGCATTGTAGCCTTCATGCCTGTGGGGGAAGAACTTGGCCACTGCAGGCAGCAGCACCAAGGTTGTGGCCATTTGCTGCATGTCTCTGCACATCCTTGGGAGAGGAGCATCTAGCCAGGCTTGTTTGGGTCAGGGTACAGGTGTGCCAGGATGAACGTGACAAGGGGAATGGCTCGCATGGGGCTCCAGGGGGTTTTCTGCCACTTTTCTCCCCATCTTAGGGCCAAGTCCATCATCGTGCTGGTTCCCAGAGCCCTGAACGTGCTGAGGCTGTGCTTCTCTCCTGGCAGCTGGAGAGGGAGGAGCAAGGGCTGCTGTTCCAGCAGCAGAACCAAGCTCCAGTTGCTGCTGCAGCTGCTGGATCCATGCTCAGTCAGGTGGCACAGGCTTGTCTTGTGCTGCTCTCGGGCGCTGCTGGTGCAGCTCAGCCAGGCATACTGGCCATGCTGACCAAATGGGGTCAGCTGGATGTCTGAGGCAGTGGGGCTGGACACTGCCAGCTCAGTGAGTCTCATAAAGGGCTGGAAAGGGTCTGTTCAGTTTTCAAACTGTCCCATGTTTGCTTGTTAGGTCCCAATCCAGCCCCTTCCTTGGCAAGGAGCAAGTCTGAGAAGTAGATGTGGCAGCAAGCACCTGCCAGGGAAGCCTCCCAGTCTTGCTTGCTCACGGCTCTGCAAAGTTCTTCCCGTGGTGTTGTTTGCTTGGAGCCACTCCTGGTAGCAGGGTTGGGGCTTGGAAAATGCCACGGGCATCTGCTGTAGTGGATGAGCCACTTCTTCCCCCATACATGTCCTGTAGAGGTTGTCTGGTTTTGGTGTGTAGTCTTGAGATGCCTCCTTTGGCTGGAGGGTGGAGCTATTCAAGTAGTATTAGAGCTCACCCTGGGGCCTTCTTTTCCATGCTGGAGACATCTTTTCTCCATGGACCTTGCACATGGCTTGAAGGAGATGAAGGCTTTTACTCTGGCTGAGGTAATTCTGGATCATGGACCTCTTCTGTGGCTTTCTTTTCCAGATGCGCTGGTATCCGCCCTCTGAAGCTACCCAGCAAGGATGGAAGTCTCGTCAGTTTTGTTAGTTTGTTAGTAAGTAATTAATTACTCTTGGAGTCAGGTCTTTGTCTTGCTCTTCCTTGGACTCTTGGAGGGAGGAGGGAACGGGAGCTTGGGCTCAGCCCCACGAGGATGTAGTTGGGTTTCCTGGATGGGTGATGGGGGCAGGGGCACCCCCATGCCCTGGGCTGGGGAGGGGCTGTGGGAGACGCTCGGGACACGGGTCCAACTGGCCCTGCTCACCGTGCTCCTCTCCTGCAGTGTCTCTTCTCGGCCTGTGTTCCTCCTCCCTGCCCTCCGCAGAGGGATGTGCCAGGGACGATGGCTCCGGCTCCTCTGGATTTGGTATGTGGCCAGCGGACCCTGCGCCTGGCCCCACCACGCTGCCCCCGGGCCTGCCAGCACCCCTTTCCCTGGACTGTGAAGCCATTGTGGCCTCAGCCATGGGCTGTGCCTCCGTCCCTCTCTCCATCCATCCCTCTGTCCCTCCCCAAGCCATCCCCAGGACCTCCTCCCTGGCTGAGCTTTGCCATCTGGCTGCACTGAAACCCAGCTGGGGGGAAGGTCCTGGGCTTCCCCGGGCTCGCCCTGCCCCGGGGGCAGCTCGGCCGAAGGAATCGAAAGGCAAAGTGGGTTTTGCATGTTTTCTGGCATGAATTAAAACACTTAACTTGTGTCTGTGTGAGTGTAAGTTTGTTTGTTCTAGCGTTTGTGTAACCGTTAGCAACAGGTCTTGGCCCAGCGGATTGATCCATCAAGGTTTTCCTCTTACTTCGGTGAAGACTTGGCTTTGAGAAATACTAACTGTCCTTGTCTCACCCCTTTTCCCACCTCCACCCTCCCCTCCCCAGGATGACCAGAAAAATTTGAAAAATGCTTTTTTTTTCTTTTTTTCTTCTTTCTTTTTCTTTCCTTCTTTCTTTTTTTTTTTTTTTTTTTTTTTTTTTAAAGTACGATGCACTGGGTTTTTGTTCTCATCCATTCTGCTCGTTTTAAAGTCAGGGTTCTTATATTATTTTTTTCCTTCTTCAGACTTCTATATATAGAACAGCTGTAAAATATCTAACCTCTTTTTTTTTTTTCCCACATTCTTCTGATTGGAGAGCATCCAGTCTTGCCAAATAATCAGCCATCCTTATGGGAATACCGAACAAAAAAAAAAAAGTATGAGTATTTTTGTACCATGTGTAATAAGGAAATATTTATGCATCATAAAGAATTTCTTGTGTGTTTGTGTGCAATTAATTATTATTATTATTAAAGAGAAATTGTAATCCTGTAAGATAAGTTAATGTTTAGTTAAAAGCTTGAAAAAGAAGGATTGTCTTCTGTACCAATGATTCAGTCAGGCATAGTAAACAAGAAATTGTGCAATTTTTGTTTTAGCATCTTATTGCTTGGTATTGAAGTGCTTTAAGTATTATCTGACCATGGCTGTCTCGCTTGTATTAAAAGATTTGAGAATAAGTTGCTCTATAATTGCTGATCCTATGAGAATGTGAAACTGGATAATATATGAAATGCAACAAAAAAAAATACCCAGCGGCTGCTGTGACTTTTTCTGTGATCTTGGGTGTTTTCTTGTGGGAATGGTGTGGGATGGTTCAGTCCCAGCCTGGTCCTGTTTCCCGGGCTGGAAGGATGCAGGCTGGTTTGGAATGCAGCTGAGGACCAGGAGCTGGGCTCTTCTCTACCCTGCTGGGAGAAGGCCAAGTCCTTGCCCGTCTGGCCGTGCTGGGAGGGGTGGTGGAGGCTGGAGGCCTCTGCGGGGGGAGCCCTGAACTCTTTTTGGGTGTTTTTGTCCCCCCTTCCAGGCTAGCGTCTGCTCCGTGCCAGCAGTGCAGGAGATCTCCATAGAAGGGAAACGCTCTCCACGGCTGGAGTTTCTCCTTGTGCCTGCCCTGCAGCTGCTGCTGCCCGAACCTTTCCGTGCCCTTATCCGCTCCGGCAGCGCTGGGAACGGCAGTCCCGGCCCCAGGGGCTGCTGTCCCGCTGGGAATCTCTGTGCAGGGGCCGGGGGCTCTCCCTGCTGTGCCCCAGGAGTCCCCATGGCCCGGCTCGCTGACCCCTGCCTGGGGCACTCCGGAGCCCTCCCACGCAGCGACCCGCCCCGGGGATCAGTGTTTTCCCTCTCCGCAGGGCTTCCAGGGCAGCGCTGAGCGAAAGCAAGGCAAAAAAAATTAGTAAAACAAAAAGGCAGGTCTAAAAATAGTTCCCCGTGCCTGGGAATGGACCGGAGCGAGCGCTGCTGCTCCGGGAAGTGACTCGCTGTGGGGCTGCGGGCTGCCCGCAGCACTGAGGGGCTGCCAGCCCCTTCCCGTGGGATCCCCCCGCCCCCCGCCCTGGCTCTTCCCTGCATCCCGGATCCCGCTCCAATCCCAGCTCCAGCGCCCTGGCTCTTCCCTGCATCCCGGATCCCGCTCCAATCCCAGCTCCAGCGCCCTGGCTCTTCCCTGCCGGCTCTGTCCGCATCTCGCAGCTCTGCTCACCTGAGCGGAAACACTCCGGAGAGCAGCGGGCCATGGTGCCGGGACTGTACAAGGCTTTAAATTATAGAGCAGAGACTTTTTCCTGTTCTTTTTTTTTTTTTTTTTTTTTTTTTTTAATCCTTTAGCACATGCATTAACATGGCCAGGCCATGAATAATTTACGCCCGGCTCTATTAAGCTTTTACACTGGGACCCGCTCGCCTCGGAGCTTAAGTAGGTCACGTCTGCTCCGAGGGTCCCCAGGCGTCCCCTCCCCGGCTCGGCCACGTGTGCACTGCCCCGGCTGCTCCCCATGGGGTCCTCCTCAAAGGGACGCTCTGGGAGGTGATCTGGGGACACGGAATGTCCCCAAAATATCCCCATCACCAGCCAGAGTGAAGCTCTAGGTGCAGAGAAGCTCTGGGTGGGGCAGGAGCTGTTGGCATCACCAGGGAAAGGGTGCAGGTCCATGGCACCTTTGGTTCTGGGCTGTCTGGGCATGTTGGCCAATGGCCAAGGGAGAAATAGAAAAGATGACACTGAGGGTGGAAAAAATAGTGGGGGGAAAAAGGCTGCTTTTGTCATGCTTTTGTTTTTCACTTTACTGGAAACGCCTCCTCTTTTCCTTGTTTTGAAGGTGGGACAAAAGATAAATCTCAGAGCTTTTGGACTCTTTTCTCCTGAACATGCTGTGCACTGCTACAGTGTGTGGTCTGGGCACTGAGGCAAGGAGCACTTTGGGAATAGAAAACCCAGCTGTTGTGATGCTAAAGAGCCTCTCGGCATGGCTGTGCTGGATAAGCTGCTCCCACTGGAGGTGATTAGACACACAGCCAGCCAGGGGGGCCAGATCCAAAACTCTGCCCCTGTGCAACCAGACAGGTAGGAAGGGGTTCAGATAATCTCACATGAGCATTCATCCAGTGATGAATCACAGGTCACAGGAGCTTCTGTCTTGGGGTCAGTGGCATCCCACAAGGCTGGTGCTCCCACGTCCCACACACCTTTGCTGATGGTTAAGGGTCCCCATGCAGCTCTTGCAGGTGACAATCAGTGCCTTTCACCCATTTCTCCAGGAGATGTGATGAACAACAATTATAAAGGATCAAACCCCAGCAATTCCCATCTACTGGTCTGTGCCAGCACTGCTGCCACTGCCTGCTTTCCTGTCCACTCTCAGGCCGAAGCCTGTCATGGCTAGAGATCATCTTGAACATCATTGCTGACCTGCCTGCTTGTCCACCAGGCAGAGAACAATGGCCACAGCTGTGAGGAAATGTCTCAGAGAGCCCCAGCTCCATCCTGCAGCAGGGTTTAGCGGCTACTGCTCCCTGCTGATTTCCACGAATCGAAGAATCGCTGAATTTTTAAAGCTGTAAAGGTCCTCTAATTCCATGGAGTGCATCCATTCCCCAGCACTGCCAGGTCCAACACTAAACAACCATTCTCAAGCACCACGTCTTTGAACAGTTCTAGGGATGGTGTCTCCACTACTGCCCTGGGCAACCCCTTACAATGCCTGATCACCAACACTCAACCTGAACCTCCCCTGGAACAACTTGGGCCCGTTTCCTCTCATCCTGTCCCTCGTTCCCTGGAAGCAGAGCCCAGCTTCCCCTCCTGGCTGCCCTTTCCTGTCAGGGAGTTGTGGAGAACCAGAAGGTCCCCCCGAGCCTCCTTTTCTTCAGGCTGAAGCCTCCCAGCTCCCTCAGCTCCTCCTGGTGCTCCAGCCCCTTCCCCAGCTCCATTCCCTTCCCTGGGTATGCTCCAGCCCCTCAATGTCATGTGTTCAAAACTGAACACAGGATCTGAGCTGTGCCAAGAGGCTGCATCTCATGCAGTTGTGCTGGGATTCCCCAGGCAAGTATGTGTTGTCCAGCCCCGTGAGGGTGAGGAGCAGGTCTCCTGTGGTCCTGTGGTCCTCACCTCACCTGTCTGTCGGGCCTCAGCCCATGGCACGTGGCCAGATAAAATGACTGGCCAAGATGTAAAAGGATGGATGATCTTGTTAGCACCTCTGGAAGAGGCAGGTTGGTACAATCAAGCTCAGCCAGGCCTGAAATATCACCAGGAGGGCAGGAGGAGGTAGGGAATGATGGACACCAAGCAGGGAGGAGACAACGTTCTGGCTGCCTCACGATTCTTTATTGCACAGTGACCCCTCTCAGGAGTTTTGCTTGGATATCACTACACTCCCACAGCTCCAAAAATACCTCTCCTCTCCCCTGCCAAACATCTACTTGTCGAATTATCCCCCAACCCAGCAACAAGTCTGTAGAGACTTGGAATTGGCATCCCAATCCTCTGTGGAAAGACACAGGTGACAATGGATGCCACAGGGATCATGTAACAAAATACACCTCAAAAAAGAACTGTTAGGGAAAGGTGAGGGGGGACAGGTCACACCCAAAAGGTGATGCATGACATCCCAAAGAGTCTCACCTGGGACTCAAGGTGTTGCTGCCATGGGATCCTGAGGGTTATTAAGGAGGTAACTCCATCGTGATTCAAAAAATACTTGGTCTCGGCTCAGTTCCAGGAACAAAAGCTGCTCTGAGCCAGTCAGGCTTTAACGGCGTTGTTATTTGGGATAGTGTGATGAGAAATGCACTCCTCGTCTGTGCTGTTAACACATGTAGAGTTTAGCAGGAGAGCCAGGAGGTGGCAGCCGAGACCTGAGCACGGGAGGCTGTAACATCCCTCCAGCAGCTCGGGACCCTGGGGAACCATGCACGCATTCTGTCATGCACCTTCTCCTCCTTGGCATGGGGAGAGCTGAGATACTTTAGGCAAAGCAGCTCTATATTAAGTTAATAGAGGAAAATATTTAATTTTTTTCTGGCCAGCTACAGCGTTGTTATCAAAAATACACTGAATTTCAGCTGGAACGGGACGGGATGGGGGGCGTTGCTTCATAGTCAAAGCGGGCTGAAGTGGGACTATCACCACTCCAGCCGGTCCTGGCTTGTTCCAGCTGAGCCTGGGAATCCCCTGAGGCTGGAGCTGTCCCTCTTCTGGCGGCCTCTCCCATGCATATCTCCTGGTATTACTCACTGAACTCAAAAAGAAGTGCGATGCCTTCTGTGATGACACAGCCATGACACAGCCATGACACACTCGGCTCTCTGTCACACGGGCCGTGGGAGCCACCCCCGCGGGGCACCGGGCAACCTGTGCATCCCCCTTGGCGAGTGAGCCTGAGACGGGCAGGGGCAGCACGGTCACCCCTCGGTGTGCTGGGACACACGGCAGGTGGCACTGGGACACACGGCAGGTGGCACTGGGACACACGGCAGGTGGCACTGGGACACCAGCACGGCACCAGCTGCCATGCCTGCAGGGGGAAGAGGCCGCTGCTGCACCTGCAGGTCTCAGCCCAGCGCAGGCAGGGGACCGAGAAGAGCCAGCTGCAGCAACCCCTGGGACAGGGAACATCAGCTCCTGAGAAAAACCTGGAAGGATCTCCAAATACGTCCAAATGTCCTGCTCTCTTGGTCTGGGGTGCTCAGATCAGGAGAAATGCCAGCTTATCTCCTGGGATGCAGATGGGTTGGAGTCTTTAGAGTGTCCTGCCATGGGAACCCAGAGCTCTGCCATTCCTCCTATTTCCCATGCTCCCCAGGCATGGCAGAGCATGCCTCATCTCCTGGCCTTCATCCACTGGGCTTCTTCAGGTGGGATTCACCTGGTGGGGGCTTCATCCATTGGGCATCACCCCTGTCCTTTGTCCATTTGGCTTCACCTGCTGGGCTTAACTGTGGCTGACACATTCCTTTCATGATCCTCTGGGTGCCAGGAGTGAGTCTGAGCTCCTGAATGCCTCCTGGGTTCCAAGTCTCCGTGCTGCTTACCCAGGACAGGAGTTCCAGCAGGCAGAGTGGCAGCTTGTGCCAGTGAGTCAAAGGCAGTGGGGCAGCTGGTTAAAGGCAATTGCTGCCAGAAGCAGCAGTTCCTGCCTGTCACAGCAGGCTGGGCCCACCACGGATGTGTTTCCATCACTTCCCTCAGCCCGCTGTCCTCTCGCTGTCCTCGGGATCGTGCTCAGGGTTGTGTTGGGTGCTCAGGGCTCTCTGGGTGACAACATGGGGCACCTGCAAGGGCTCTTCTCTGATGGCAAAGACAGCAAGACCTGCCCAGCCCCGCTTGGAATGTGCCCAGGGATCTGTCACTCTTAAGGATCATGAGCAAGGTTTTGGCAGAAGAGCCTGATCCTTGCAAATGTCTGGGAAAGGCTGTCAACTACTCTCTGTCCACAGCTGAGGAAGCTGGGGGAGCTCAGCCTGGAGCAAAGGAGGATCAGGAGCACCTTCTGGCTCTGCACAGCTCCCTGACAGGAGGGGCCAGCCAGGTGGGGATCAGGCTCTGCTCCCAGGGAACAGGGACAGGATGAGAGGAAATGGTCTCAAGCCACACCAGGGCAGGCTTAGACTGGATATTAGGGAAAATGTCTTCATTTGGAGGATGGTCAAGCACAGGAACAGGATGCCCAGGACAGTAGTGGAGTCACCATCCCTGGAAATGTTCAAGAATGGTGTGGATGTGACACTTGGGGATATGGTTTAGTGTTGGGGGAACAGTTAGACTGGATCATCTCAGAGGCCTTTTCCAGCCTAAATGATTCTATAATTCTGTGATCCTGTTCCAGCCTTGCCTTTGTGCCCCAAGCACATTAACATGCTGATGAGGATCAAACAAGGTAAAATTTGATTAATTAAATGCCCCATTTGAGGTTGCCCCTCTGGTGTAGCACTTTGATGCGGGCTGGGAATCAGCAAGGAAATATTGCTTTTCCATGGAAGTTGACATTTGTAAGCAGTTGCCCCCATCTTTAGGGGAAATTTTTGGGAACTGGAGAGAAATTTTTCTCATGTGGATCAGCCTGGCTGTGCCAGTGCCTTCCTGAAATGCAGTAACTGGATTTGAATAGCGCATTTTGACATGGGCCTACTTCCTTAACATTTACCAAAGGAAAGGTTTACCTAGAAATCCAAGGGATCACTGTACCTGTTGCCTTGGTTCCTTTTCAAAAACAAAAAAATCAACCAACCAACAAACTCTAAAAAAACAATAACAACAACAAAAAAAAAAACCACAAAAAAACCCCAAAACAAACCCAAATCCCCAAAAAACCAAAAAAAAAGCCAATCCTGAAAAATTTGTCCTTGCCACAGATCCAGAAATTCCAGGGTATCTCTTGGGAAGATGTGCTGAGTTCCTGTGATGGATTTGTCTTTATTAAACTGACATGGAAAGCTTATATTCAATATATGTAAAAAAAATGTGGTGGTGGAACCTTAAAAACTATGGTAGCATTTAATCAAGGCTAAAAATCCTCTCATCATTTGACAGTTTAAAATTATTAATTTTCATTTGTGATGAAGAGGGTCTGTGTCTGGGGAGCTACTTTGTTGGGAAATGGGAGGAATTCCCGTTGGATGCAAGGGAAAACATTTCCAATGAGAGCAGCAGAGTGGGTGGGTATGGAGCAGTGGTGAGGTGGTGTCTCCTCATTCTTGGAGGCCTCCAGAATTGCCTCCAACACAAACTTTCCCTGTTTATTGCAATTTGGGGGACACTGCATGAGAGAGGGGTAACTCTGGCTGAACTCAGGCCACCATCAGTAGTCATTTATCACTCACTAAATGAGGATGAACAGATATTTTACTTCTAGCTAGAAGTTTCTAGCTAGACTGAAAAATGTCTATTTTAGGGATCAAATATATGACACTGAATTCAGATAATGTTTTCCAGAATGTTTAAACCTTTCTACAGGGTTTGAGCACTTTTTGGTGTTTCCTTCTCTTCATGCCTGCCCTTTAAAAAAAAGCATTATATGAAACAAAACTGGAAGATAAGGACTTATTTTTAATCTGTTTGTATTCTTACAAACAGACACACAAATCCCAAGCCAGTAAGTACACCTTCTAAAGTTTCTAAAGAAAATATGTTGTGGTGAACAGAAAGGTGATCTCCCAGCAGTGTGTTTGTCTATGGGATCAGAGCAAAGCTGCCCAAGCACGGAAGGTTCTTGAGATAGAAAGTGAAAGAAAATGCTGGTGATGCTCTCAGAAGGTGCTTTGGGGTGAGCACTGTAAAAAAACCAAAGGTTTTCTCATGTTTTTGTCAGTGGAAATAATCAGAACTATGGGCTTTTCCTTTCTGGGCAAAGATTAAGGCATGAGTGTCAGACCTTGCAGCTCCAAGGATGGAGAGGGACTGATCAAAACCAACATCAGGATGAGAAAGGGCAGAGCTGTTTGGGTAACAACATCCCTGAGCCACCACATTGAATGCTTTGTGCAGTGGACTGTGGAAAATAGTATTTTTGTAGCTACTTCCATTTAATTTCATGTCTCTTCCTCTGAGCATAGCCCTGCATGAACGAGGCATGATGCAAGCAGCATTTTGGGACAGTCCCAGAAGAAAAGCCAAATGGTGGAGCACAGCTAGGAATAGTGAGGAACAGCATCTCCAGAGCCTGTGATGAAAGACAGATGCAAGGAGAGGGGACATCTCCTCCCTGAGACAAAGGAGCAGAGATGGACACCTTCCCTTGCAGAAGCTGTTCCACAAAGCCATCCCAGAAAGAGCAGAGGATTTGTCTGGGGTGAACCAGCTCCATGTCACCCCAGCAATCCGTGTGGGGCTCGAGTCGTGCCCAGTAACAGATCTCAAGGGTTGGCACTCCTTGGAAATGCCAGCTGGTGTCAAGAAAGCATTTGACAGTCTTTGTTTTGTACTTAGAGAGATGTGCCTTGAGGTGCCCTGACTTGTCCACAGAAACCCCACTGCTGCTCAAAGCAGAGCCTTTGGGTAAACAGGGGCAAACCCAGCCTGCTCAGTGCAAGTTCTGGGGCTAAAGACACGCTTATGTCCAGAGAGTGCTCCTAGGTACACCTTCCTTACCTCCCACTCCCATGGATTTTGGACTGATTTACATATCCCTTCTCTCCATCACTTGCATCCCACTCTTTCATTCCTTTTCTAGATCTCCTGCTACACTGATGTTTCTGGTCACTATTAAAAGGTGTGTAAATTCATGGGGGAAGCTGGTCAGCTGGTTTAGATAACTTTGAAAATACTCCTCTAGGGAAGAGCAAACACAGGCTTTACACCAGCCCTGATGCTTATGGAACTGAGGCCTTTAGGAGCAAAGCTTTAGCCAAATGCCTCGTTCTGCTGATTTGAACCAAGTAGATCATTGAAACTCAGTTAGAAGGGATCCAGTCCAACTCTTTGCCATGCACAGGGTAACCCAAGAATCCCTCCATGCATCTGAGGGTGTTGTCCAAATGCTTCTGGTAATATTCCACAACGAGTGAGCCTGAGGAACTGTGACAGTGCTTGGCTCTCATGGAGGCTGGAGATGAAGTTTCTGGGGGAATTCTGCCAGTCTCTTGAATGAAAAGTGTCTGTAACATCACTAAAATTGTACTTCAAAGAGATGGGGATCAGAGCAGACAGGTGGGGGCACAGCAACACCACTGAGAGAACAGTGTTGGTGCATGGACATGGGAGCATGGGATTTGTCTGCTCTTGGGATGACAATGTCAGAGCAAGGAAGGAAGCAGTATGTGAGGCTTTCAAATCAATTACCAAGAAGATCTTGCTGATTGTAAAGCAGTTTTAAAACGACAGATACCTGGGAGAAGAGAGAAGGTCTGTTTGTGGGCACACAGAGCAGGAGTTAGTCACAAAGCAGAGATTCAATGGGTTATGACCCTGACTCTGAACTGCACCAAACTCCTGGGTGATTCTTGCAGTCTACCCCCTGTCCTGGCATGGCCTACAAGTCTCCAGCATGACTCACACAGCTACAGGATTTACCAGGAAAGCACACACAGAAACTTGGGCAGACACATTGGTCCCAGTGTCAGCTACCACCACCCATCCCAGATCCACCAGTGCTGTTCAAGACAAAGCTCATTTGCAGAAGTATGATTGTAGCTCTGTATTTCTGGGGGAACACACAGTGCAGAGGAGCTGGCAGCCACTGTGCTCCTGTCCCACCTCAGGCTTGGGGACAGGGTGCTTGTCCAGCCACCCCTCTCAGGAAGGGGGAACACACACCTTCATGCTCTTAAAAATCTGGCAGTGGGGCCTTAAATGTTTGTTTCACAAGGACATGCCAAATGATTTCCTGAGTGGTGTCTCCCTGGGACAGTTGTGTTAAATATTAATTGATAGGATGATATGAGGTGTCATGCCCTATCAGCAGGCAGAACTGAGAGGAGGGGCAGACAAGGAAGTCAGGGCTGAGGATGGCTTGTGTGGAAATCACAAATCTGAGTATGCAAATAACTCCATGTTTAGTAAATACCCAACTGACAGAGTCATGGCATTTACAGAAGAGTAAAGGAAGGAGCAGTGGCACATACATGAGGGGGTGGATGAAAGCCTTCACACAGAACAATAATGCAAAAACTTACAATCAGCAGACGCAAAGGCTCTCAGGGCCTTCTTCTCCCACTGGATTATTTGATTATTATTTCAGAATCTAATTGTTCCCCTTGGAGCTCTTCCATAGGATTACTAAACTTGATCCTAATTTAGGTTGGGTGGTAGATCACTACCTTACTCAGCCCTGCCACTCAAGGGCCCTTTGGTTCAGAGGGGAGATAAGATTGTCACAGGATGGTGGCTTTTCAGCTGAGGTACAGTTATCAAAGTTTGTACTGTAATAACTAATTGACTTCTTTTCCCAACTCTGTCAAAAGTGATGGTAGATCTTGAACAGGCACCTTAGAATTTTCTGTGTCAGTTTGGGAGAAAACACTTTGATCTAGTTGGTCAGAAATAAAATTGTGGTGCTGGAATGTGGAAGAAGCCCCGGAGCCATCCTGTAGAGGGTAGAATACCTCCTAGGCAAACACAAAAATCCTTTAGAAGGTAACCAAGGGAAGGAGAATAGGAGCATCTGCCTCCAATGCGAATCCTGCTTGATCTGTGCATGGAGATGGAGACTTCATGCAGACAGAGAGATTTAGCCCAGGCTACAGAGTTCACCCCTTTGGTTGCATTTTGAACCAGGCAGAGTCTCACCCTGACATCTGAACTTACAGCAGCCACTCCACACAAGGGTTCCCAGGACATCATCACCCCGAGGCTGCCCCAGCTGTGGCACTGCTGAAGGATCACTGCAGGGAGCCCTGGGTTCCAAGCATTGTCCTCCCCCTCCGTGGGGACCAGTGGGTGTGTGACCTGCAATACTGCTCTCCCCCAAGACATGAGGATGCATCTCTCTGAGGTCATGCCCCATCCTCCTCCTCACTGAGTTAGTTCTGAGGTGTTTCATCATTTGCACACAGAAAATACACACTGAGTTTGACTGCTGCAAGTGAACTGCATTATTTTCATGTCAACAAAGCACCCACCCCCTCACCCAGCGAGGCCACAATGATCCTGATCACAGACTGAACAGGCACACGTTTGGTTGAGTTAATGTGAAGTTCAATGGCTCTGGTAGGAAGGATTGTCATGCGAGGTCACACCATGGCTGTGATATAATCCCCGGGCTCTGCTCTCATGTGTCTGGAGGAACGTGAGCAGCCGCCTCGCCAGTGAAAGCCAGACACCCACACATGTAGGTGAAAGAGAAATTAATTAGGACCAAGTCCTAAGGGTGTTTTGTCTTTGGGTGGCAGTCAAAAGGGTTTGTTGGGCAATGCCAATGGCAAACAAAGAGAAATGGACCACGGCAAGGTCTTCAGAGCATCTTCTGATGGACATCTTGGAGGATTTGTAGTGGCTGGTGAAGACCTCGTGGTCCTGAAGAAGAGCAGGCCCAGCAGGCACAGGCAGCAAATTCTGGCAGAGAAAACATGGAAGTGTGAAGGGAATCTGATTCAGAAAGGAAGCGGGAAAGAGAAGGGAAAGAAAATGAAGGCAAAGTGCTGACAGTCATGGCAGGGAGGAGCAGAAGAGCTGAAGGAGCCAGTTTCCCTGCCCCAACAAAAAGTCACTTTTTGCCCAAAGGCTGGCGAGCAGCTGACGTGAGAACCCAAAGGACCTGTATCATAGCAAGAGCCCTGAGCTCCCAGTGAAGCTCCCAATCCATGCCTCCAATCTTTCCAGATTTAGGGAGCGCAGGCATCAGGCTGCACTGTGCTGGTGGAGCTGCAGGATTTCACAGTGAATCCCACACAGATAATTTGAGTGGTAAGTCAAGTCTGGAGGCAAATACACCCTAAAAAGGAAAGGCACAAGCAGGTGCCTTGAGAAAACAAGCAGATCCAGGAAGAAAACAACTGTTTCCCACCTTCTTCCATAGATGTGGCAGGAATTATGTTGCTGTGTGAACACTGAGTAAGGTGTTTGTCACAGCTTCCCATGAACTTGTTCCCCTGCCCTCAGAGCAACCACAGTGATGATGCTGACTCTGACTCCAATAAATGTTCCAGGGAATGATCCTGAAAAGGGGAAAAAAACCCAAAACATCAGTCTTCATATGCCTGGGAGGTAAAACATTTTTAGGGGAATTAAATTCATAAATATATCTACTCACGCAAGGAGGAGGACAACATAATATTAGAAACACAGGCCATTTTTAGCTGGTTATGGCAATTTTACATGATAAATCCCGTACATTTTCTATTTTTCCAAGGAAGTCAAGCTTGGAAAGCTTTCAGCTACAGAATGTTCTTAGAATGCTCTTCCCTGTGGTGACCTGTGCCAGGGAACAGCTGGAGCTGTGTCAGGGGAGGGCTAGGTTTGATGTGAGGAAAGAGTTCTTCCCTCAGAGGGGGCTGGCACTGCCCAGGGTCCCCAGGGAATGGTCACAGTCCCAAGGCTGCCAGAGCTCAGGGAGTGTTTGGACAATGCTCTCAGGCACAGGGTGGGATTGTTGGGGTGTCCTGTGCAGGGACTCAATGGTCCTTCTGGGTACCTTAAACCCAGGATATTCCATGATTCAACGACCCTGGAGGGGATAATCTATTTGAGATGTTTGTCAACTCCATTTGAGCAGAAAACCTCTTTTCCCCAAAACCCAGAATCCCTGAAGTCTCCATTTTCTTTTTTCCCAATAAGCTATATCTGCAGCTGAGATAACCACATACCAATTGTGTCATGGCCAGGCAAACCCACAGACCACATTTTGCTGAATTTTAGTCAAAGTGCAGGGTGTAGTGCTGTCACCAGCACGGCCTGGAGCTGGAGCTGAGGCTGGGATTGGGCCTGGAAGCAGGGTCTGGGGCTGGAGCTGGGGTCGGGACTGGAGACGGGGCTGGAGCTGCACCTGGAGATGGGGCTGGGGCTGGAGTTGCACCTGGAGCAGGGGTGGAACTGGATCTGCAGCTGGAATTGGAGCTGGAGCCGGGACTGGGGGCTGAAGCTGGAACTGGGCTTAGAGCCTGGAGCTGGGGCTGGAACTGCAGCAGGGGCTGAGGCCTGGAATTGGAGCTGGGCCTGGAGCTGGGGGATCTGGGCCTGGTGCTGGGTCTGGAGCTGGGGGACCCGGGCCTGGAGCTGGGCCCAGAGCTGAGCCTGGTGCTGGGGGACCCGGGCCCGGAGCTGGGCCCAGAGCTGGGCCTGGTGCTGGGGGACCCGGGCCCGGAGCTGGGTCTGGAGCTGGGGGACCTGGGCCTGGAGCTGGAGGACCCGGGCCTGGAGCTGGGCCTGGGGTCGGGGCTGGAGCGGCCCGGGGCCGGCCGTGCCCGCTTCGTGCACCACCGGGGGCGGGGGCGGTGCCGGGCCCGGCGGGCGGGCGGGGGCCGGAGCACGGACGGCCCTCAGCAGCGGACCTTGAGCCCGGAGCCGCGGCGAGCGGAGCCATGGCGGCGTCGGGGCAGAACGTGGCCGTGGTGGTTCACCGAGCCGGGGACCTGCGGCTGGTATGGCCGGGAGGAGCCGGGGCCGGGCGGGGGCGGCGGGGCGGGAGTGGCTCCGCGGGGCCGGGACTGAGTCCGGGGCACTCGCGGTCCGGCAGCCCCGGTTCCTCCCGGTTCCCCCCGGTTCCGGGGCAGCGCGAACCGGCCCCTGCTGCTTGTCAAGGGGGTGACCTGCGGGGTGCGGGGACCCAAATTCGGGGGTGTCCCACGGCTGGGCCCTCCCATCCCATCCCCTCGGGCCCGTCCGGGCTCTTCACAGCGTTACCGGGAATGACCCGGACATGCGGGAAAAAACAAAAAAACCTATAACTGCACCAGCTCTCGTGTGCCTGGGAGGTGCAACATTTTTGCAAAGAAATAAATTCAGATACACTCATTCAAGTAAGCAGAAGAATGCAACAGTATCAGGTCTCTTTTTAGCTGTTTCTGGCCAATTTGCGTGTCCTATCGTTTTTATTTTCTGTTTCTCCAATCTCGGAAAGGTTTCAGCTGCAGAATGAAAGAGGGGATAATCTTGAGATAGTTAATCTCTGTGGGTGGAGAACGTTTTATCCCTGAAACCCAGAACTCCCCCAAAACTTCCCCCTATTAGCCATTCTCCCAGCTGAGCTAGGCCCTCCCAGGGAGCAGGGTTGGAGGGTGCTTGTTGCTTCTTTGGGCTGTCAGAGCCCAGGTGAGCAGCAGGACAGAAGGTTCAAGAGGAGAAGGTGCTGGAAGACCCTCCCGGACAGGGGGGGAGCTTTTATTTTGTACTTTTTTGGTCCTTTAGGATCATTCTGCTTCTCCAGCTGCTAATGCTTGCTGTTTCTGGGTGCTGAATCACTATGGTGCTGCTGGAGAGCCATGTTCTCCAGCTTGGTAGCTGCCAAAGGAGGGAAGGAAGGTTTCCACGGACAGACATTGGCAGGCAGCTTTCTGTACACAGAGTCCTGGCAGGAGGGCTCTTGGGAGCACACAGACTTTGGATTCATGCCTTGTTTAGGGGGTGACTAGCAGGGAAGAGGCTTGTTTTTACCATTCCAGCCCAGCTAAAACGACATGTGCCTGAGCCTGAGCTGTGCCACGGAGGTGGCTCCCAGGCACCTTTGACACAATTGCGCTTTCCCTACAGTCGCGATGTAGCCTGACTACCAAAAGAAATCAATCTGGGTTGAGGGCTGAGGCGATCCCTCTAGTTCAAGAACATGTTTCCAATCCCCTGTGATTGAAGAAAGGTGTCTGAGGCTTGTGAAGGTGGACACTGGCTCCATCACATCTGTGTTGCTGGTCTCTAAACTGCCTCACACCCAGATGTGTGAGTTTTCCTTGGATATCTGTAGTGCTGGAGACCTTAGAGCTGGTCACCAGTGCCCTCCTGCCTCACTGACAGCATCTTGTGTGATCCTCCTGGGCCTCCCCAACAGTTCTTTCCACTGTGTGGATGGTGCTCACTGTATTGACCCATTGCTCATAGGAGTGGTCTCAGGAGTGAACTCTGAGCTTGTTATCTGTTATTGATACCCAGAGCTGGGTGATGCCATCTTCCTGTAATTCCCACACCTTTCTTGATTTCTGGACAAGTTTCCCATGGGCAGCGTTGCTGTGATCCCTGTGTTGTGTGGAAGTGTGTTTGCTTTGTTTTTGTTGTCTCTCCTCTTGTCCTTAGGTAGTTGCACAGTCTCCTCTTTGCTGCCCATGGAGGATTTATAGGATTTATACTTTTACCATGGCCTCTCTTTCCATGTCTGCTTTCACAGATATACAAATTTATGCAACATGAAAATATTTGCTGTGTTTATTTTACTGGTCACCATTTCTGAACCTCTCAGTGAACAATAGAAAACAAGCAGAATTTCTGTCTTTGGAGTTCTCCACTTTGATCACTCCTATTTTCTCCAAATCAGGCTGGAGAATTCACTTCCCACCAAGATGTCTAGGTTTTCTGGGCACAGTTGTTATTGCCAGGGGAAAAAAAAAAGTAGGTTTGGGTTTTTTTTTCCCCACATACATTTCCAGAGAAGCTGTGGCAGCCCCATCCTGGGAAGTGCTCAAGGATGTGGCTTGGAGCAATTTGGTCTAGTGGAAGGTGGTAGGGTGTAGAATGAGATGAGCTTTAGGGTCCTTTCCATCTCAAACCATTCTGTTATTCTGTTATTCTATTATTATGTATTTGTATTATTTATAATGTATATGTATCTATTTGTATTATTTAAAATAATAATATAAGCACTGCAATATTAAGGTTTAATAGAACAGGTGGTTCAGAATCTTCCTGGCTACAGAAGGTGTTTTTTTTTTTTTTTGTCAGACAGTGGGATGGATGAAGGATTCAGCTGAAACTTGGGGCTGCTCCAGTGCAGGGAAATTTAATACGTGTCTCTTGTCTGGGCAGGGAAAGGGAATTTGCTATAAAATAATTTGGAGAGCAGATTTACAAGCTGGCAGTGTGTTTACTCCTACAGCTACCTGTGTTATTCCACTGAGCATAGAAAATGAGGGGAGCTTAGGTGCAGGCTCCCTGTGTCTTATGGAGCAGACAGAACCAAAAGCCTTGTCTGCTTATGGATTTACCCGAGCTAACCAGAGCTAAGTTTCTACAGATATTCCCTGGGTTATGAACAAGCAGCTAAATGCTTTTTTTATATTTTGTCCATAGGAAAACCGTCCAATCCCAGAACCAGGTCCTAATGGTAGGTCTACAGATGTCTGCTTCTGTCTGCTTTCTTCTCTCTTTATTTTCTCATTCTCTTTTGTTGCTCCTGCATAATATAAAATATTTCTAAGGAAGTACAGAGTTATCAAAAAAACGATTGCGTTGCTGAAACAGATAATGCTGCTTTTCCAGCTGAAAAGAAGAGCTGGAGCAGTCACAGATAAACCCCTTTATCTGGCTTTTTTTTTGTTTGTTTTTTGTTTTCTGTTCCATCAGTTTGTGTATGTCACAGTAAATGGCTCTTGGGACATGTCAGATGATGTTATGCAGGACTAAACATTAATAGGATGAGCATATGGGCTGATAGAAATTTGATTCACTAACTCTCTGGGGCTGAAATCATAGCTCTGGGAGAAGGAAAAATTAAATGGACTTGCTATTTTATTCTTGCTCCAGCAATAATAACATCCCTTTTAAATTGAATTATTTTGTTGACCATATTTTTTGGGACATTAGCTTTTGTCTTACCCTATTTTAAGTCTTCTTTCTCTGTGAATCATTACATAGTTCTGTATTTCATTAGTAGCCGGCTGATGAACGTGCCACTCTTCTAAGGTGTGCACACACAGCTGTGGTGTGCTGATTGAACGCCAGTAAATTTGGATGTGTCGATACAGAGCTTGGCCTTTGCTCTGGGGCCCAGGCACAGCCCACGTGCTTCTCTCACAGTGCCTAAGGTCGGTTTTCCTGCAAGGAACTTTCCCTCCTTTTCTGGCAGAGGTCCTCCTGCGCATGCATTCCGTTGGGATCTGTGGCTCTGACGTTCACTACTGGCAGCACGGTCGAATCGGGGATTTTGTTGTCAAGGATCCCATGGTGTTGGGACACGAAGCTTCCGGGACTGTCGTAAAAGTGGGCTCTGGGGTGACTCATCTGAAACCAGGTATCTGAAGCCAAACCCATTTTTTTGTTTTCCTCCTCATCAGTTCCAAGAATGTGTCAATAACTGTGTTTTTTTCTGTCATGTGAATTTATCTGAAGTCTCGAACTCACAGTGTGACCTCCTTCAAAAAGTGTGACTGCACTGCAATTAGTCACCACCCATCTTGGCCACTAGTGTATGAGATTCCTTAGGTAGCTTTATCCCGGGATACCTTGGACTGGCCTGGGTGTATTTTAATGCATGAAATAAAAAATATTATAAATAAATTAATAAATAATAAAATATAACTAATAATTACAATCATTACAATAATAATATTATATAATTATAAAATTATTACAATTATATTATTATATAAATAATATATAAATAAATTTATTATTTATTAAAAATAATTAATGAAATATTAAATATATTTTAAATATATAAATATATGCTGGTACAAGGTGCCTTTTAAGGAAGCTTGATAAAGCTTCAGAAAGCACATCTATAGCTCTTGCCAGAAAACTGCTGCGAGTGTTTCTTCTCTGTGTCTATTCTTGAAGGAGCAAATGGCCTCCTGCAGTGCAGAGGTCACTGCAGCAACTGCTCCAGGCCCTGTGGTGGGACCTCCACAGGTCACTGTGCTCATGCATATTCTAGTAAATGGACTGAACAGGGAATTTTGCAAGATTTGCTGATGAGAGCAGCTTAGGCAAGGTGGAGAGGACGTGGGGGAGAGCCAGCAAGAGTTACAGAGAGACCCGAGAGGTGCCAGTGAGATGCAGGTGAGATTCAATGCAGGCAAAGTGA